>NC_067160.1:6948766-7291266 GCF_903995435.1 Acomys russatus
AGTAGAGAGATGGGGGTAGAGGAAGAGAGAGTAGAGTGGCCACTGGAAGGTTTGTCTTCGGCCCCCAGTGGCAGGTAAGCAATGACATCACAGGTAGGCAGACTGAAGCAGATCTCTAATATACATAATGGTTGAATGTTTAAAGATATAGAGAAAATGTGTCTCACAATTTGAAGACTCTTTCTGTTGGATATTCATTTGGTATAAGCCAGTTTAGTACTGAAAAGGACATTTTTTTTCTCTCTGATTCATAGGCACTACTTTCTACATGGACTTTTGAAATCTTGCAAACCAGCAGAGGGAGCTCCCTTCCTGAGTTCTTTATTCTTTTTCGCAGGAAGTTAGGAGAACTGTATGTAAAACCCTTCAGGTCTCATTGCCAGTGAAGAAAACACTGAGTCAAGGCCCCTTGCTCCTGGAGTGTTTATGTAAGGGATCAAAACATTCCCGGGGATCTGTTGGCCAATTACCAGTGGTGGAGAGAAACAGTATTTATCCAACACCACTGGAATGGCTCCAAGGGATCTGTTCAAGACTATTGAGTAATAATGCAATTATGTGAAAAAATATATATTTATCTCAGGGATCAGAAGGGATTAAAATGCCTGTCTAGAAAACTAGGGCTCCTGACACAAAAATCAAAGACCTGCAGAGATTTGACAATTACTTCACCTTAATAAAATAACAATCCATTTTTGGTGAGGTTCTGCGATATTTACTTTTGGAGTTTTTAAAAACTAAATCTTATATATTGATAATTAATACTGATGTTGATTAAAGTCAAAACCTTCAGAGATTTCTCCTTGTCAACTTGAGCTCCGTGAACATGTATCCTAGTCTTTAAAAGTCACTTACATACTTAAAATAATATGACACTCAAAAACAGGGAGTATGGGGCTGGCAAGATGCACCAGGCAATAAAATGGCTGCCACACAAGTTTAAGGGTCTGGGTCAGATCCTGAAACACACATAAAAAAAAAAAAATCCTAGAGTGGTATACACACGTGTAATCTGGTGTTGAGGAGGTGGAGACTGGCAGGGATCTGAGTTCTATGGGCAGCCACTCTAGGTTAATAAGTGAGTCCCAAGTCAATGAGAAAGCAAGGTACACACAGACCCACAGAAACACCAGGCATACACAGAAACACACACTCTTGCACATACACACAGACATACACACGTGCACACACTCACATGCACACTAACACAGACACACTCACACATACACAGACACACACACACAATGTGGCACAATGTAGCCATGTCTATGCTACCAAAAACATGAAACATTGCCTGACTTGGGAATTCTTTGTGGCCATGAAAGAGAATCTTAGTTCTTTTACAAAAAAGGGTTAGACCTGTAGCGGGACTTCAAATTAGAAGATTTTAAGTTTACACTCCATCCAGGAGACAACGCTCACATGGGTCTGAAGCGTTCCCCACAGATTCGTGTGTGTAAACACTTGATTCACAGCTGGTGGCGATACTTTGGAAGGGGGCAGAACCTTTGGCTTGTCAGACCTGGCTGATGGACACAGGTCACTTGGGGTAAGATTGAAGGTAAGTCCAGTCCTGGTTCTGGTTCAGAATGGTGGTTTTTTTTGTTTTGTTTTGTTTTTTTGTTTTTTTCCTGTCTGCCACAGTAACAGGACCATCTGCAGTTAGTCTCTGGCGGTGTGGACAGAGGAGTCCAGCTGCCAGGCCTTCCTTGCACGTGCACAGTGCCCTCCAAACCGTGAACCACCAGGTTACTTCTGCCAGGTGTTTGAGCACAACAATGAGAGAAATAACTTACATATCAAGTAATTATAGGAGATTAATTAAATCATAACTTTATCGTCACCTTCTAAGAAAAACCCTAAAGAAAAATACTCATTGTTTTCACAATTTTTAGAATCAATAGCATTGTTCTAAAGAAATCTATAGGGGCCCCCTTTTCCAAATAGGCTAAGAACACTTGCCAACTGACCCTCCCTTCCACGTCTTTTCATGCTAGTGTTTACAGGTGTGTTATTTAGGGGCCAACAGAGTTACCTAATAGCAACGGGAGATGGAACTTTGAAGAAACTATCCTAAGCAAGATGCTACAGGCACACATAATTGTGAAAGATCAATAGAGAAATATTTTGAAAGAAATGATTTCACAAGTGCTAATTAATTTATTGTGCAGAGGGGCAATTACCTCAGGGAGCAATGGTGGGATTAGAAGATTGGAGTTGAATTCATTAAACATCAGGACTCAAAGCATGAAAGAGCACTGTGTTGGAAACTGCAGGTCCAAGATTCCTCCCTTCCAATCCCTTCTCATGATTTTTATATATTGTGTCTTCAATAGCATCAAAGGCACAGATGGGTACTGCTGTGATTGGAGAAAAGTTTTCAAAGCTGAGAGGGGAGGCACATGCCTGAAATCCCAGCACTAGAAAAGTTGAGGCAGGAGGATAGCAAATTCAGCCTTGCTCCATAGGAAAGCCAGTTCTGAAAGGATGGAAAACAGGCAAGAAGAAAGGAAGGAACAAAGGAAAGAAGGGAGGGAGGTGAAAAAGGAGAGAGAGGGGGGAGAGGGAGAGAGAGAGAGAGAGAGAGAGAGAGAGAGAGAGAGAGAGAGAGAGAGAGAGAGACTGGAAAAGAAACTCATAGAAGGGAAGAGAGCTCTTCATTTTGTTGTAGGTAAAAAAAAATCTATGGTTTATAGAAAACTTTGGAGATATTGGGAACTACTCCAAGGATTTATACTGATTCACATAATGGCAGGATACTTTTCTGTGAGTCAAATATCAATGCAATAGACGGTGTAAATGTAAAACCTAAATGTTGAGCCTAGTTTAATGAAATGTAACCACTATTATCCTATAGTAATGTTCAACACATAAAATATTTATTTTTCTAGAATCTCATAGAAATGGAGACAAAACTCAGCATTATTGCTCACTAAATGAGCCTGCAAAGGAAAACCTCTGAGCATTCGAAGCAGGGTGCTCAGAGTGAAATATTTCACAGGTCTAATAGGTGACAAGAATTTAACACTGGGTGACATGTTTCTCCAAACAGGATAATACAGAGTGATTACTGCTCTACTAACTACATGCTAGAATAGCTTATAAGAAAATGCAGCTGTGTGGTTGTGTGCAGCAATGAGTAACTGTGGTTGAAGACCTCATCACTCTTAAGGAAAAGCCACCTATGGACTCAAGACCAAGCCTTTGATTTTTTTTTTTTTTTCTAAACCAGATGAGCTTCTTGGTAAGGATCTTGAAGTACTCATTTTTTTCTTTAAATTTCAAAGTGTTTAAGGGAAATTTCTGTGTGTAGAAAGTAAAGAAAAAGGCAGGGGAAAATTGCTGTGTAGATCCAGAGAATTTTTACCATGTCCCTAATGTCTCCAACCTGTGAGAATGGAGCTTCAGTGTTGGGGGCTGGTCTGATGTATTTTTATGCTAATTATTGCTTACAGTCTGTGTAACCCACCTTTTGCTTAATAAAAAGCCATCCCACCTGGGCAGGGTAGGAGATAGGTGGGACTATGAGAGAGGGAATTCTGGGAAGAAGAGAGACAGCCAAGAGGAGAAGGAGAGAGGCCTGAAGAGAGGAAGGCCGCCAGGGGTTAGCTGGAGGAGAAGCACATGGCCCGTGCCGTGGATGGAGAATCGGGCCCAGATGAAGAACATTAGCAAGTATATGGGACTATAGATGGGAGGTGGCTTGATAGACGTTATTGGAAGCAGATGGCATGGGATTGAGGCAGAGATCCCATGCCTGAGGTCCCACTATGGGAGGTAGTTTAGAGGGTTGATATCTGCCCTGCCCCAGGTTAACTAAGGCTATTTTAAAATATAACAAGTGTCTGTTTCTTGATTGATTGCTAGCCAGGCCTACAGATAATGCAGATAATTTTAAAAAGCAATACTTCGGTTTGCTATTGCTTGGCATTTCTTATCTTTTTGTTTGTTTGTTTGTTTGTTTTGGTTTTCGAGACAGGGTTTCTCTGCGTAGCCTTGGCTGTCCTGGACTCGCTTTGTAGACCAGGCTGGCCTCGAACTCACAGCGATCCGCCTGCCTCTGCCTCCCGAGTGCTGGGATTAAAGGCATGAGCCACCGCGCCCGGCTAGGGCATTTCTTATCTTAACCCAGTTCTGCTCTAGAAGATCCAGAGAAGGCTGTGAAACTTCAGCAAAGAAAAAAAGAAAAAAAGAATTCCAGGAGTGGCTCGAAGATGACTCGGAAGTGCCTTGTCCTGCCGTGACTTGATGGGGGTGGTGGATTGGTACCCTTCTCTGTAGTGAAGGCGGGGGAGCATGAGGGGGGAACTGGGGAGAGAGAAGGGACAGCTCTGTGATCAGTCTGTAAAGTAATTAAATAAATAAATGAATGAAGAAAAACAAAAAGAGTTCATCTTGCTGGGGGCGGGGGTGGCGGCAACGTTCCAGCATCCATGTGGGGAGGCTAACACACACACACACACACACACACACAAACACAAACACACACAAATAAAATAAAATAAAATAAAATAAAATCTCATGCAGGGTGTGGTGGTGCACACCTGTAATCCAGCACTAAGAGAGGCAGAGGCCGGCAGATCTCTGTGAGTTCAGCCTGGTCTACAAAGGGAGTCCAGGACAGCCAGAACTATACAAAGAAACCCTATCTGGAAAAACCAAAAATAATAATGATAATAAAATAAAATCTCATTTAATAAGAAAAAACGCAAGGATACTAGAGCTATCTTTTAATAGGAAGTTGGACCATATACTGATTTTGAAATCTGCAAAAAACAAAAGGTGAAACTTTAAATCTTTCAAAGTTGTACTTCTTGCTTTAAAACATATAGCAAGGATGCTGGAGAGATGGTTCAGTGGTTAAGAGCACTATCTACTCTTCCAAAGGACTCAGGTTCAATTCCAAGCACTCACATAGCTGCTCACAACTATCTATAACTCCAGTTCCAAGGGATCTGACACCCTTACATCAATCCAGATAAAATAAAATAAAATAAAATAAAAATATAGCGAATGTAGTGAATACTTTTAGTAAGTCTGGGCCAGGGTTTGGGCTCAAAATTGTTCTACTCAATGACGTCATGCTTTGGAGTGTTTCCTCATCAGATACCAGCTCTCCCAGCTGTCTTGTTCACTTCCTGCTCTTTTACCCCTAAACGGCCAAGGTCCAGGAGGACCAATAATCTTTCAGTAATTACATATGAGGGCTGAGAAACAGCTTTACAGCCAGAAAGAAAACGACAATAACCACTCTACACTCTCGAAGACCTCTGTACGTCCCACTCCTGCAACATTTAAACCTTTATTGTCTTTGGGTTGGTATCCTGACGGAATACTGTTGGAAGCCACTGAAATCAGTTAAGCTACATTTTTGTGCTAAGCAGAGTGTGGAGAGGATTGGGTTCCTTGCCCAGGGCAAAGCAGGTACCGTGCAGTTCCCACTGCTAATTAGAGAAGAAAGGACTCAGTGTAGACTACAGATTGTAGGTGTGAGGCTTATTGTACATTATTTTGTGTCCTGGGCCTATTATTATTTTCTTGAGAGTGTAACCTTTGCACATCGTTCTTCTGCTTGGTATTTCATCTCTTGGTGAAAGAATCTCAATTGTAAACTCTGCTCAAACACCTATTGTGTTTGCTGCTGCTCACCCACTGTGCCCAGAACTGTGCGGACTTGAAGCGTAAGAGATGTTTTTGTCTTGATTGACAGGAATACTGATTTTGTTATTGTCGTGTCCTGCTGTTCCCTTCCAAACAAACGGCTCGCTCAGTTTTGACACATCTGGAATGTGGGTTTCCGCCACGAGGATGTGCTGAGAACGAAATTAATGAAACTGCTCCTAAAATTATCTTCTAGATGAGACGCGATTTTGATGTGCAGACGAGAATATTAACGATTTCAGAGGGAACATGCTCAGATAGGTTTTTAGAGCAGCGATGTTCGCAAGGAGTGCAATCCTATCCTCAATCTGCCCCACTAAGAACCAATCCCTTAATTCATTATGGCAACTTTACATCATCACAGATTCTGACTTGGGTTTCCACTAATTTATTTGGGACGTAAGAGGATGAGTACATTAACTCCTCCCGAGTCACAGCTATTATTTAGGAAACAAAAGCCAGGTTGTCTTTAACAGTCAGCCAGCCTTCCCTTCCCCCTCCTTTACCCCCCCCCCCCCGAGAACTGTATTGGAGACAGGCAGGTAAACTGAGGCCAATACAACAATCGAGGGTTGTCTCACGGAAAAAGCAATACCTTATATGTATTTTCAAATCACTCACAGACTAGGAGACACAACAAGCTTAAAAGTGAAATTGAGAGCTAAGGAGATGCTCAGCCTGTAAAGCTGTGCAAGCAGGACACCTTAAATTCAGTGCCTGTGCAAAATGCCCAGGGACAGGCGTGTGCTCCTGCAATTCCAGCACTACAGAAGACATGGCAGGTGGATTCCTGAAGCTCATTAGCCAGCCAATCTAGCCAACTTGTTGAGCTTCAGCTTTAGTGAGAGGCCTTGCCGCAAAAACTAAAACAAACCAAAAACAAAGGTAGAGACAGAATAAAGACATTCAATGTTGAGCACTCACATGTACACACACACACACACACACACAATCTGAAAGTGTATTATTTCTCTCATATGCAAAATTTACATAGGGTAAGTGTATGTGGTGTGAGTGTGTGTGTGTGTATGTGTGTATGTATGTGTGTGTATGTGTGTGTGTGTGTGTGTATGTGTGTGTGTGTGTGTGTGTGTGTGTATGAGACATGACAGCACAGATGAAACTGTGCTGATAGAAGATAAAGGCCAGGGCCAAAAGGAAGGAGGAAGGAATAAGACAAGAACATGGAAGGAAGTATGACGAATGTTACGTGTTTTTCTTACACGTGGCATCTACCTATGCCTCATCTATTGACACGCGAGCAGAGGGAATGTGTTTAGGAAGGAGCACGCACAGAGGATTGTAAGGGGTAACAGGGAGGAATGTGAGCAAAGCACAACCAAACACAAGTCTAACTCATTAGCTTTTATCCTAAGGAAGCAGTTTTTAGTAGACCATGCAGTTGCCTCAGAGTACAGCGCAAGCCCCTCAGGACAGGACAGGCTCACTGTGTTTGGAACGCAGGTGGCCTCTCATATTCTGTCTGCCCGGTTCTGACAAACCATCTGCCTGGAATCTCCACTGCCACTCCTCTTTCCAGAGGTTGCTCACCCCACCTCTGACAACAGAAGTCTGTTTCTCCCCTGGAGAAGCCGCCCCTGGACGTTTTGGGTGGAACTAGATACTTCCCTCTCTGCCGTGGATCGAAGCTATCCAAATACATCTCAGGAGTCCAGTGATTAGCATCCATAAGCTTACTTTTTTTATTTGCCTTTTTTTTTTTTTTTTTCTGTTGACAGAGATGACGTTTAGCTCATCCTAGCTCCTGAGTCTAATCTGTGACCTGGCAGACAGTAGGCATTTTATAAATGTTTGTAGCATGAGGGAGTAATTGAGTCAATGAATGAAACACACACAAGAAATGCATAGTTGCTTCTCCCCCCCCCCCCGCTAATATGGACAAAATTAAGCTGTTATATTTTTTAAGTCAGAGGATTAGTTAACCACTGAATCAGCATTTTGATTTCTTTTAATTTTTTCCCTCTAGACAGGGTTTCTCTGTGTTGCCTTGGCTATCCTGGACTCACTCGCCTTGGAGATCAGGCTGCCCTCAAACTCACTGCGATGCACCTGCCTCTTCCTCCCCAAGTGCTGGGATTAAAGGCGTGAGCCACCATGCTCAGCTTGATTCAGCATTTCTCTTGAGCTGTTGCGGTCCAAAGGGAAGATGAAAAAGAATATACCTAACGTTGTTCCTGTCCTGAGGAAACTCGGGGTTGAGCTCATGGGAACTGCAGACACCACACGAGGCACGTGCAGACACCACGTGGAATCACGTGCAGGCACCACACGGAAGCACGTGCAGGTAGCACGCGGTGGCACATCAAGCATCACGCGGAGGCACATGCAGGCACACGTAGTGGCACGTGCAGGCACCACATGAAGGCATGTACAGACCCCATGCAGAAGCACATGCAGGCACCACGCGGAGGCACGTGCAGGCACCATGCAGAGGCACATGCAGAATCCATGAGCATCTCTTAAAGAGCTATAAGGGACAGCGTTTATAATGAGGTCAAGGAGAAAAACCTTCTAAAGCAACAAAGCTGGGGACAACGCATGGAGAACAATAGTATAGTTTCAAAGAGTTAAGTGGCGCTCAGCATTGCTGCAGTGGAGGTGGGAGAAAGAAAAGGAAAGGGGAATAAAAAAGAGTAGTGCCAGTTGGAGAGGCTAGCAGGTAAGAGGGAGCCAAGATCTACTCAAGGGCCTTACTCTGAAATACCTGGAGGAATATGAAACAAGACCAGGGTTTGTGTGATCCGCGGTCTGAGGGGAGAGGGAAAGGAACGTGCACTGAGAGACAAGGCTAAAGGCAAACTTAGTTTGAGGAGAACACTATTATCACCAGAGGATCTATATCATATTTGCATTTTAAAACTAAATTTGTATTTTAAACTACAAAGATTATCTTGTAAAAGAAGCTGAATAGCTTGCAGAAACTAGAATGAAAAGATCCCCCCATTAAGAGGGCTAGAGAGATGGCGAATAGGACCAAGGTTCCATCCCCAGAACCTGCAGGTCAGGACACTAACACTTCTAACTCCAGTTCCAGGAATCCAATCTCCTCTGCTGCCTTCTGTGGGCACTGCATGCATGTGACCAGCAAGCCAAGCACCCACACACATAAAATTTAAATAAAACTTAAAATCCCATTAAGTTATAAGGTTGCAGGATCTTTGGCTATTCACCTGGGCCATCAAGATGAATCTGCAAATGGGATACGGGGAATCCTAAGAAGCCCCGCCTTAGCCCCGCCCTAGCCCCGCCTTAGCCAGGTGATGAGCTTTGCTGATTCTGTGACAATCGGGTCATGACAATGTCTCTATCTCTCTGTGACGTTTCTTCCCAAAACCCATTACCCTAGTGTCACCCTGAGAAGATCATCAGACAAATCCAAACACAGTGTTGCCCTGGAAAAATAGTCAACCAATATTTTCAGAAGTTTCAAGGTCATCAAGCCAAGGAAAGTCTGAGAAACCATCAAGTCACAGTCAAGAAAAACCTAGACAGATAATAACTGTGCACAGTGTGGTCTGTATGCCACCCAGCTGCTGAGCAACTGCCAGGAAGACAACCAAGATGTTAAACAACCCAAGACAAGTACAAAGACAGCATCTATATTGGTTTACAGCGTGTAATAAAACTGTTATACATAAAACAGAGATAACAGGTATACAGTATACGTGGAGACAGATGGACCAACTGCATAGTTTTTCTGTGACTCAAAAACTGTTCCAAAATACATATTTCATGTTTTCAGTGTGTGACTTAAGCTGGAAATTGCTCTGATTGAAAAGAATGTTAGTAAGAAAGGCAGATTTGAACTTGAGCTTTCTAAAAGGATTTGAATGCATAATGATTTCCCAGTTTACTAAAAGGTGTGTCTACCTAAGCCCGTTAGTGGAAGCTACTTAGACTTTTCCTGGTGGCAAAAGCAGCTGGGGTGATCACAAAGACGGTTCCCAGATGGCTGAATTAACTTCATTTTTGTCCTCCTCTTCATCTCTTTAGCTTTTGCGCTCTCGCCTCACCCTCTTTTGCAGCTGCCTGGATTCCAGGAATGGCAGGATCAATAGATACCCTGACAGAAAAGGGCCTGAGTTACTCTAACAACGGAGAGCTTCGCAGGATAGGACACCATGAAGAAATCCCACGCCACAGGAGTGCCTCGTGGAAAGCAGCCTGCTCAGTAAAGTGATGGCAGCTCGAGCTTTTCCCAGAGCGCGGTTCAGAACCGGAAGTGTGACAACAGCCAATCAGACCACGGGCCTGCTCTGTTTGTCAGCTTTGTGAAATCCATCCTCTCCTTGGGCACCCCATCTGTAAATCTCAACAGTCCTGTTGCTTGTAGTCCCTCAGGCTCTGAATTAGGGTTATTGACTTCCTTTATCTTTTCTTCAGAATATGCTACATCTATTAAATTTCTCTTCTGTCCTTAGCTACTGCCCTTCTGTTTTACTGATATATCTACATGAGTGGCCAAGACCAATGATTTGGGACACCAGAGCCAGGACTTTGTCTGAATACTTCAGCGACAAGTCATGAGGATTTAACTGTCTCTGAGATAGTGTAGGCTTAAATGCTTTGCATGTTTTCACGTTTGCATGCTTTCAGACAGACAAAGATAGGTTCCAATTTTCCATGACCACTTCCGTTTTACTTTCCACATGTATGTAAATACGACTGAGACTCTGAGATTCAAGAGTGGACTTACTTCCTGCCCACTGGGTCACTCATGGGTCTCTCCACGTCCCCTGGTAAGTTAGTTTAAGTCTCTACTGAAGGACTTGCCACGCTGTATAGTCAGTTTAATTGTGGCTTGCTTCTGCTTGCAGCCTTCTGCAAGGTTGTGACTTAGCTCTCTCACCTTCCTATCCACATAATTTGAGTGTGGAGCTCAAAGCAATGTGGTGCTAGGATTTATCCAATTAAACACAACCATTTGTGTATTTGAGAAAGATCTGAGCACATTGGTCTTGATTTGGCTACCCAAGCCAAATGCAGAAACTTGTCTCTTCTCCTACCTCTAAGACAGCGAGTCAGTTTAAAAATAGAATGGTATTTATTTGAAAGGAATGCAAATATAAGAAGACTAACTTAAAAATAGGTAAATACTACATGGTGGCACTCAGAGAAATGATAAGCAGGCTACCAGGATGAGACTTGATAGGCTGTGACCATATCATGGGGAAGGAGATACCCTTCTGTCACAGACCTAGGGGAGGGGAATAAGGTGAAAGAGGGAGGGAGGGAGGATACAAGTAAGGGGATAACAATGGAGATGTAATCTAAATAAATTAATAAAAAAAAGAAAAAATAAAAAAATAGGTAAATACATAAAATTTAAAAACAGTTAAATTCATAGAGACACATCAGTAGGGGTATATTGATAAATGGTGTGCTCACTTTCAAATGTTCATGTGGCATCATGAAGTTAATTAAATTCCTGATCCCATGTTGCTGTTTTGAATTTTTACTTCTTGTTAGGATTCTGCTTCAGTCTCCCTACCTGTGATGTCACTGCTTACCTGCCACATCCCTGGGCCATATAAAAGACACCCTCCCTGTGGCACACTCTCTCTCACTAGTTCTTTACCTCTCTCTACTCGTCTCTCTCTCTCTACCTCTCCCTCTCCATGTGTGTCTCCAGAGCCTGTGTCTGTATCTCCTTACTAAACCTCTTAAGTAGATCTGTTGCGTGGTGTGACTCCATCCCTCTGCACAGCTCCGCAGCTCACCTCTAACCACTGCCGCTCAGCTTTTACCTCTTCCTCCCCTGATTCTTTGTCCTTTTTCAGCTAGCATTCGAAGGCAATGCCACACAACAAGAAGGCCATGTTTGTTGTTCCTTTTCTTTGCCCCCCTCCCCCCCTTCTCTCTCAATGTGGATCTTAGAAAGAAAGAGGGAAGGGAGGGGCATCTATTTACATTTTGAGAAGGGCACATTCTTAGTTCCCCAGTGTGACTCCACCCTCCATTTTCAAAGATATGAGGGAAGATAAACTTAAGACTCAGAGGAAGTAATTAAAGAGCAGTGAAGGAAATGGGTCTAGAAATAGAAACCTATTTTTTAAAAAGGAGCAAGATTTGTATATATTTAGAATGTGCCTTGCTACCTAGAAATCTTGAGTTGAACAAGTGAACTCCACCCTGAATAGTAAATAAACTGATCCAGCACACACACACACACACACACACACACACACACACACACACACACACAATCATTGCCTCTCAGAGTTGTGTAAATACAGCATACTCAAGCCCCCTGACAAGACACATTTACTGTACACTTTGTGTCTGCACCCCATGTTCACCATAACCAACACGTCACTCATGTGCATTCTGGAAACTTAAATATCAGTATGCCTGATTGCCCTATTGGTTCACTTGGGGGAGTGGGGCATGGCGTCTTTCAGGAGCAGCTGCGTGAAGAAGCTACAACTAGGTTTCACTGAAAGGGAACCAGAATGTCAATGTTCTAAATTTGTCCACAGATGAGCTTAATAAAACCTTAATGATGTTTGCAAGAGGTGGTGAGATCGTGCTGTGTAGGACTGAGCACTCTTAGGGCTGACCTCAGTCCCTCTGGGCAAGGCCAGGTCTGCAAGCAGGGTCTTTCATCCTTTTTCCGGACTTCCAACCATAGCTGTGCTTGCCCCATGTCCTCATTACTCAACTCTGAAGAACTCAATGGAAGCGGTTGCACCTTGTTCTCCATCGGGCATCCAAATAACTACTAAAAATGGACCCTCATATGATACACCTGTTTTAGGTAGTATTAACTCTCATTTTGCTTCAGTTTCCCTATTAATTCAGGCAAGATTGTCTCTACTTCATCAAAGAGAGAAGACAAAGAGACTGACCCCAGTTTTCTCAACGTTGCATAGCTCACAAGCACCGATACTAAGCTACAAGCCCTCATGGATGTCACTTAAAACTCATACGCTTTCACGTAGCGTCCCCCAAAATCAATATGACAAGCAACTTCACCTAAAGAAAAGATGGATTATCTTTTAGTAATATTCCATACCTCTTGGCTCAGGCGTTGGCCCCATTCCTTAAACTATTTTAGTCTCCTACTAGGTCATTTGATTCCTACACTGGGTTGTTCCTTATTTTCATTTATTTTCACTATTTGTGAGAGGAGGATAAATTAAGATTTAAAAATTTATGGTTGTAGCCATTTTTTGAGAAATTAAAAATAAAACTTGGGGTTAGAATGCTATTGCATTTGAAACTCTACCCAATACACCGGCTGAGAGGAACCACAGCACCCCCGAGCAATGCAATTTTTCTTTTACAAGAAATTAGGGAGAATGAGAGGAAGGTGCTCCTCTGGGGTAAGTGAAACATATGACTTGCCGCTCATCAAGAATAGAAATATAATACTAATGGGCTCTGCCACAGTAAATGGATTTTCTATCTGCTCCTTTGTTTAATGTTCAGGTTTCTGTTGAAATCGATAGCACTTACTTTGTAGTAGAACACATTTGAATTCCAGTAGAACACACACACACACACACACACACACACACACACACACACACACACACGTGCACGTAGAAATGAGTCAGCCATATCCTATGCCAGGATTAAAATTCTCTTTGCTTTTCTGAAAGCAAGATTTGAGCAATACAACAATAATTGAATTGGCTGTTCTGTAAATTGCAATCTGACCACCATGTAAATAAACACCAGTTAAGCACACAGGGACCTCCAGTCATCAGCTGTCCCTTGGATGGTAATGTTTAGAGTTTTCTACTTATCAGGTCATAAAGCACTAGATTACAGTGTGAGGGGTGGGGGTAAGGGTTTTTGAAGAAGATGTCAACTTCTGTCATTTTTAAGCATAATATATATTTTAAATTTATGGCTGATCCATCTTTATAAAAAGTATGGTGAGCACAGGATATCTAAAACACAACAACTTGTCAACGTCAAAGAAGACTGCTGCTAAGGACTTCTGATTTGAAGGAAGAGAATCTTATTATAACTGGTAGGTAATTGTTAAATTGTGGCAGTCAAATTGACTGTCAACCAGAGAGAGAGAGAGACATATGCTCCAGGGTGATCACTTTCCACTTGTAGTTTATTCTGTCTGATTTGTAATGGGCTTGGATTAAGAATGTGAACGATAAATTTATTTCCTCTGTGGATGGCACACCATTGAGATCACCGAAACCAGAATTGTGATAGAATCTGTGTACAAAGGATGATCAATATAACAACCAGGACCAAACGATAGAAAATCCCATTGAGATGACAGTGTTGGTTTCCATTTTGCTGGGGTAAAACAGGCTTAAAATGTACTATTAGGAAGGATTGGTGAATATAGAAATCAGTACATGACTGAGGTTCAGGAATTTTAGATTCATAGTTAGCTTACTATTTGTCAAGAATGTACTAATTAGATACAGGTTGTGCTAGGAGATTAAGTCTGGGAGCATGAAGGAAATTTCAGGCATAACTGCCTCTTTGTCTTCTGGTCAGTCTTCACTCCAAGTATTAGGATGGTTTTGAAAGATGTATTTCTAGAATGATATAGATAAAATGGAGATTACTAGGAAATCAAGAATGAGTGAAAAGAAACTAAACGGCAGGCCTGCTTGATATCAGGATGGGAGAAGGACCTGAAAGATGTCTTGAAATATTTAAGTGTCTATTATTGAAAATTTTGCTGTTAAGTAGTAGCAAGACTCAGAACAGCTATAACAACAAAAATCAGAAATACAAACTTGAAGGAGCTTAGCGGAAAGTCTTCCTAATAGTGAGTTTCCAGAAAGAGTGTCAGTGTGTTGAACAGTGCAATAGAGTACTGATTGTACCCACCCACACCCACACCCCCACACCCCCACCCCCACCCACACCCTCCACACCTCCATCCCTCCACCCACCCTACCCCTACTCCCCACCCTGGCCTCCAGCTCTGCTTCCTGGCCCTCCCATCTACACCAATTAAGATTATGCAAGATGTTTGTTTGTTAGTTTGTTTGTTATCTGAACAGCTAGAGACAATTTACCAAGATGGAGAAAACTGGAAAAGAGCTTTATAGCTTTGGCTCCAGACATATTAAATTTGAGATTCTGATAATATTCAGGGCAGAAATTCAGTAGCTAGTTGCAAACTTGAGATCTTAGGAGTCATCAACACCTCTACCAAGACAGTGTGCTAAAACAGCACACCAGGCTCTGAGTCCTAGGAAATCCTCCCCTCAACCCAACAGGTCAAGTAGACATGTCTGTAATAGTAATCTCAAAAGAAAAAAAAATGTAAATTGCCCTGTAGGTTAGTGGAGACCAGCAATGGAGGGAGCTTCAGCGTCCCTTCCTCCCTGGCCTCTGTACCCTGTAACTCCTCAAACAAGAGAAGAAGACAGGCTCTGCCTTCTGTGGCTTGTTTTTCTAGCCAGTCACTCACTGGCTCCCTCATGAACCCACCTAGGCTTTTCCACAAAGCACAGTTTTTCACCACTGTTAATTACCTCTGTTGGTGCTTTGCACTCCCATCAAACCATTTTCCTCTCACTTACTGCAACATTCCACTGCAGTCAAAAGAACTTTCCATTTTGGGGGTAACTGTATTAATGTGCTTAGCATCTCAACAGCACCCCCTCTGTTCAGCCATGTTTCTTATGATTAAACCTCTTTCCTGTGCTCACAATGGACCTTAGGTTATGATTGAATAAACTGGTCTTCAGACATACATTTTTAGCTCTTAGGATGGAGGAGATGGTTTCACTTTGCCTTTATCTTTCATGGTAAGCTGTGCACTCATACAGATATTCACTAAGTGACTTGTATCAATGCCTGATGCCTTCGTGAAAGCATGGCTGCCCTTCCTCAAGGCTTTGACTCATTACTGTAGATGTTTGTGTTGAACAATATTTGGACTCCACAGTATAAAGCTATACTAAGAAAATGCTTCAATAGAACCAGCTTCCCTAAATGCTAGAATCCCACATTCTTAAGATATTTGAGAGCTAAAAATAATCAACACCATGGCCTCTTAGGCCTCTGAGTTTAAGATTTTCCTTTCGAAATAATAGAGCTACTCTCTGAGGACGTGAGGACATTACTACTTTACTTAGCGTAAGCTAACCCAAAATAGAACAGAGGAGATAATGGAGCCACTGCACATATATTTTTCATTGTTGCCCACTCATGCCCAAACCGATGTGTCTTGAAAAATATGAATCCTGCACAATGAAGAAATAGCTTTAAAACGCTACACTGACCTTTAGACAGCGATACCTGGGAACTTCAATAATTACCTTGGGATAAATTACAATGCAGATGATGCGTTATTTACTTATCCTTGTACAGACAGACAACAGCCTTTTATAACTGCTTAGCATGGAGGATTACCTAAAGTAGCTCATCTTATAGCCCACCTCCCTGAAAAGAGAGTAAAAAGTGGGAGCCCTCACCTGGTTTAGAACTCTAACCTCCCTGCTGGCTTCCCCCTCACTGAATCAGAGCTGGGGAGCAATGTGATAAACCCTGAGCCTCCAGCCAGGGACACAAGCTGGGACGTGAGACACTGGCCAAAACAGTTGGAGCCTTGTGTCAGGAACACGTTTGTGTGAAAAAGAAAAGCATCCTTTCTTGGAACTAGTATTTGTCAAAAATACTGATACACTTAAATGTTACTTGGCAGTTGCCATTTTGAGAAGCCCTGGGAAAATGCCAGCCTCTGAGCCAGCGTTCTCGGATGTGATTTGGGCAGCTGCTTGGAGTACAGTGAGTTGGTGTGCAATTGGACCCAGTACAGCTGCTCCTGACACGAAGGCATGATGTGACCCTTGGCGTTACACTTCCACCTAGCCCAGGGACTCCTGCTTTGCTTAAGTTAAGGGAAAAACTCCTGATAATCATGTGTCAATCAACAAGAGCAATTAAGAGAATATGGAAAAATTATTTCCAAGGAACTATATATTTTTTAAAAGGGTAAAAGAAAAAAAAATCTTTGCCATTATTTTGAAAATTGATTTTTCCCCCATTCTAAGATTCTGAGACTCTGCAGTTATAAATTCTTTATTGTTATTATATTTTAATTTTTTATTTAATTAATTTATTCAGATTACATCTCAATTGCTTTCCCCTCACTTGTATCCACCTGTTCCTCCCTCCCTCCTGCTTTCACCCTATTCCCCTCCCCTAGGTCTGTGACTGAGGAGGACCTCCTCCCCCACTATATGGTCATAGGCTATCAAATCTCATCTTGGTAGCCTGCTTATCCTTTCTCTGAGTGCCACCAGGCCTCCCCACCAAGGAGAAGTGGTCAAATACAGGGCACCAGAGTTATCAATTCTTCAACTGCCTGTTTCACCAGGATGAAACTAAGCTTCAGAGAGGTGAATCTCTTCTGGATCTCCACCCCGTTGCTAGAGGCAGAGCTGAGACTGGCATATGACCTAAAGAAGAGCTTTGGGGACAAAGAGCTTGCCAGCGCTAACACCCAACACTCATGACAGCGCATGACGGTACCCAGCTTTACCTTTCATGGCAGGCGGCGTGTACACGCTCTGCTTCCTTTGCTTAGGGGATGCGGTCTGCGACTGTGGACAAGGAAAGTGAAAGCATTATTTGTTGTCAGACCTGAGACACTGAGCGCGAGCTACATGAGACTTTGTGTCAAAAACCCATATTAACTTATATTTTAATGTTGTGAATTAAAGGGTCCTAATCAATGAGTTCTAGTTTTGCTGGGAAAAACTTAAGTGTAAATAGTCACAAGGGGTAGTTTTATGTTTCCGTACATATAAGAAATAATGTGAGGTGCGGAGTTTGAAAGAAAGTAGAAATTATGTGGGAAAATTTTATCTTGAATTGAGGCACATTTGTGCAAACTAAATTGTCCTCAAAATCATCACCCAGATGTTATTATTTACTGATGCAAAATAAATCTACCAAAAAGTAAAGGTAAGAAAATTGAAATAAACACTTGTCAAAAGCTTAGCAAATGAACACCTTGCACCATAGACTGTTTTTCCCCTTTTACTGAGGATCAGACCCAGGCTCTCACACACAGGCACACTCTGCACTGAGCTACTCATCCAGACCAGCACATTCTCTGGAGCAGAGTTCTTTGGTACCGGTCTGCACTGAGGTCAACTGCGTGGGCGCCTGATGACTCTGAGGAACCATTCTCGCTTCAGTCCTATCAGGCAGGCCTTGATTAGCAGCCACGACCTCTGGGATTCCTTGTGTCCTTTTCCATAGACACATTCTAAGGTAAGTAGAAAGTTAATTCTACAGAAATGGTGTGTTGTCTCAGTAGGATAACGGTGAAACATCATGAAACCGACTTTATGTAAGTAAGTGCTTAGTTTTCGAGGCCTTTTTGCACTTGGTTTCTCAGTGAATGGTTCAAAGCTGTGCAGATGTTATTTGGTGTTTTGCAATTTCCTAAATTTCTTCTTTGGGTGTTGCATGCTTACTATGATCATGGAAACTGCTTGCCCCACAGTCCCTCTGTTCTCTCTTTGTCCCATTACTGGGCCTACATAACTTCTTCATATGTTATAAATGCTATCAGATCCTCAACTCTCCCCTGCCTCCTACTTCCTGTCTGAATTCTTCATCTAGAAAGGCAAGAGATATACAATGTTCGTACTGAGTTTGCATTTGAACTTGTTATTTAGGGAGCCCATTAGTTCTGGTGACAGAAGCTCTAAAAAAAACTCATTCTCTCCAGGCTTGAGCTATCAGGCTGACTTTGGCTCTAAACAGCTAAAGACTTTTTAAGATGAGGCCGGCACTGCCTCTGTCTCCTTACCCTTGAATTTCAGTGTTGCCTATGCCTGCTTATCATGTCTCTATATAAACACTCAGGAAATTAAATCTATCAGTTGTGTATCTTACCACTAAAATCAATGTTTAATTTTGAATTTTTTTACAAGGCTTAGAGTCTCAGCAAGAAGCAAGGTAACTGAGAAGCAAACATTTTCATCATAACAGTTTATTGCAAATTCAGGAAAAGCAATCTAATACTTTATATAGCACAGTATTATTTATTTATGTCATTATGTTATCTATGTCATTATCACTCACATGGTTAATGTAGACTAATACCAACAAATTCTGTTCCAAAGAATAGGCTGAGCTGGTCATGTAGCTCAGTGGAGAGCTTGCCTGTGTGTGAGACCCTGAGTGTGATCCTCAGAATAAGGAGGGGGAAACCCACTGTGATATTATCACAGGTAATTGTGTTATAACACATTTATTCAAAATATAGGAAAACTTACTTCTTCTTGTGTGTTGCTCACCCTCTTCTCATCAATTTCTGAAAGACAAGTTGACACAATTCGTTAGAAATGTAGTAGTCTTCCTTATAATTGCATGCTAATGTTTTCAAAGTCTATTTAGAAATAGTTCAAACAATTGCCACATGTGTGTATAACAACTGTGAGGTAGGGCTGAGATGAACAGGAAGACAGGTGAACCATGTGCTCCTGAGAGATTTTTTCCGCCAAAGTTTAAGTAAACACATGGGAAAGCCGTGCACTTGACAACTCAGATTGCGCACCTTCAGCATCCAGAAAGAACACCAGGGAAATGACGCACAGCACCATGACAGATGACGTCAGCCAGCCTGTGTTAAGACTTAAGCATCCTTCTCTTTTAATTGATTTTCCTGAAATTACCAGTAACTTTAGTATATTACTGCTCAAAGGTCTTCAAGTTTGTCCCTGACAATCCCTGTTTTCACAGTCAGCTTAGTGTCCATGACTGTTAAGAGGGCAGCTGCCTCCATTCCATGGGCCTCTGTACAGAGCCAGCAACTGCCAAACCTTTCTTAGGATATTGCTCAGCACCTTGTCACAGGCTGTGCAGAGAGAAATTGGGGGGCGAAGGTGCTCATGGCTGGCACTCCACAGACAGCTGCTGTGGGTTGAGAGTCTTTCTTCCCTGCTTGCTTTGCTTGGTTTCTGTCTTGGCTTCTTGACCTAGTGACTGTTTCCTATTCCTTATGTAAGTTCCCAAAGAAAAAGATGAATCCAATGGTCCAACACTGAATGAGGACTTTGTCTTTGAGTCACAACAACTTAAGTAGCTGAACACAAAATTAACAAGAAAAGAATCAGTAGCCCTCCTATATACAAATGACAAAACAAGTCGAGGGAGAAAGAAACCAGGGGAACAACACTTTTCACAACAAGCCTCAAATAATATAAAATGTCTTGGGGTAACTCTGCCTAAGCAAGTAAAAAGCTTGTACAATAAAAACTTTAAGATATTGAAGAAAATATCAGAAGATAAACATGCTCGTGGTTCAGTGGGATTAATATGGTAAAAATGGCCATCTTACCAAAAGCAGTCTACAGATTCAATATAGACACAGATAAAGCAGAATGTAGCACGCAGTTACCCAGAGCTAACTAGAAGTAGCAAACAAGTCTCTTTCTAGGCATGAGTATGTATGTTTCCATGTACACTTACTACTCTTTGTAAAATGACACCCCTGGAAAGCTTCAATGTATCAGTGTGAAAATTTGTGCTGTCACATTTTCATTAAATAACCCATGTGCTCCACTGTAGCAATGGCAGAAAAGTGATCAATTGTAATGTTAAATGGCCACAGCAATCAATCTCGGGCTTACGCTTTAGGGCTATTTAATATTTAAGATAATATTTAATGTAATATTTTAAGATACATATGAGCTCTCACCATTCACGTTGAACACTTGTACTCTCTCATAAGATACACTAAAAGATACCTTTCCAATAAAAACTGTGTTCATTATATAATTAAATGAAAAAGACTGCTTTGTAGGCATAAGGTTATCGTATAGTTTAAATTCTAATTACTTATCTAAATGTTGTGTAAGCTCTGCTCTCCAATTGTCCCCCTGTTATGCCAATAAAATAGCTTACAGCCAATCAATGAGCAGGGGAGAGAATAGGGCTGGACTTCCTGCCAGCCAGGGGAGGAGGAGTTAGGGAGGAGGCAGGGATTCAGCCAAGGGGAGAGGTCCAAGGAAGATCAGAGGGAAGGAGTTGGAGCCAGGGAAAGCTGCAAAGTGCAAGCATGGCTGGGATGTTTGCTGGACTAAGATAAAGTAGCACAGAGGGCTAAGAACTGCTCAAGATTGCTGTTGTGAAGCTTATTTTTAAACAAATACAAAAGAGGCTTGATTATTAGTATGATAGCCAGGCTAAGAAATAAGCTAAGAGAAATACTGTTTTACAAAAATAACTTCAACAGTTTTTATTGTTTTTGTTGTGTTACAGTGACAAAAATTCATTTTGCTGTAGAAGCAAAAATGGAGAAAACCAAGTCCTATGTCCCCATCCTGAAAGTAAAGAATTAACTTCAGATCATAGTAACCCAGGCAGAGGTAAAAAAATGTCCCAAAACCACGTTAGAGTTTTCCCACAATTCACTGATAACTTCTTTTCCTTACTAGGTTGCTGTTGGATTTCTGCCCTCCTAACACCTTATATAAACCCACAGTGTCTGCTCACAGGACACATTTACAAGGAGAATAAATACAAACACAATGTTCCTAATAATTTGTACCATGGAAGTTGTCAGCAACAAAGGAGACCCATAAAAGCACATTCAAGTCTTGCCAACTCTCTGTAATATCAAAATGACATTTATAATGTCCACATGTTCTGTGCCAGGCTATGAATTGTGACCCCCATGGCCAACTTCAACAGTTTTCAGGAGTACGGATCTCTAATAAAATGAGAAGAGATCACTGTATTCAAATATTGTCAAACTTTCTCAGTAAGCAGAAAAATGATATTACTTTTGGCTTTAGTTGAACAAAATGAATTTGTAATTGATGAGAAGTTTTCCAGCTGACTATCCCTAATTAAAAACTTCAAAATTTGGTAACTAGAAACTCTCTGCAGTTAAGATACCGTGAGGCTTGGCTATGAGGGCCAAAGCTCTTATCTTAGCACCCATGTTGGGGGACTCACAAATTCCTGTAACTCTGGCTCCAAGAGATCCAATGTCCCCTTCTGGCCAGTGCAGTCATGCACTCACATAGAAATGGGCACAAACACACAAAGACATAGATACAGACACACACAGAGATACAGACATATAGAGACACAGATACAGACACAGGCGCACAAAGGCGCAGACACACACAGACACAAACCACAGTATACACACAAATAATAAAAATAAAAGTAATTCTTTAAATTTATATACACATTGAAGCTATAAAATTTCAGGAAAGATTTACACAGTTTTTTTCATTAATTAATTTATTTAGTCACTTTAGAGCCTGATTGCAGCCCCCTCTCTCCCCTCCTTCCATTTCTCCCTTCCCTTTGCTGAGAAGGGAAGGCCCCACCATAGGTACCAACCTACCCTTGCACATCAAGTTGCAGCACTAAGTGCATCCTCTCCCACTGAGGCCAGGCCAGGCAGCCCAGGTAGGGGAAAGGGATCCAAAGGTAGGCAACAGAGTCAGAGACAGCCCCTACCCCAATAGTTAGGCACCTGATGACCAAGCTGCACATCTGCTACCAATATGTAGGGGCATAGGTCCAGCCCGTGCACACTCTCTGGTTGGTGGTTCAGTCTCTGGGAGGCCACGTGGGCCCAGATAAGTTGATTTTTATTAGCATGACTAAAAATTAGCTTTATTTTATAGTACAGTAGCACTTCAGGAAAAAAAAAAAACACAACTTATAGGTTTTTGTTTTGTTGTTTTTGGTGCCCCAAAGACTTAATTACAAGGGGACTAGTGCTATGTTTGGCAGTCTGTAAAGGAATTTACCATCAGATTGCTGAAAACAGCAGAGGAATCTAAATTGTTGCCTTTTAGTTGATTCTCTATTTCTTTCCTCACATTTGAAGACGAGACATTCTTCGGAAGTCCCTAGGACTACATCCCGGGCAGCCAAACAACAGGCGGGGAGACAATGACAGGCAGAGATAGCTCAGAGGCCTCAAGTCCCCCAGTTCCGAATGGAGCAGCACAGTGGGTACCAGCACTAAGAAGGGACGACAAACCAAGTGCAGAAGAGGACTGTCCTATCCTGCTGAGCATCCTGAGGCCTTTAGATTCCTCATCTCCCTGCAGTTTTAGTACCCTGGTTTAGAATCGTTGTGATTAACATGCTAGGTAAACCTACCCTGCTTCTCTTACAAGCAGTAGAGGACTGAACTGATACTTCTCCAGAGCAGGGCTGGGTGGAATTGGGTTGTACAAACTCTCTCTTCAGGCAGCGAGGATGAAGCCTCTCACTCTGGCTTGCCCAGCTCTCCCACCTCCCAGGGCAGACTGGGGAATCCTGCCTCGCTCTGCTGGAAGCCTGTTATTTATTGAGTCACTAGGCATGGTCTCTTCTGTGTTCTCCTCTGTGCACTTAGTTGGAGTTTTTGTTTGTTTTGGTTTTTGATTTTTTTCTTTTTGGTCAAAACTGGGGTCCAAACTGAAGCCACCAGAGCAATGAATTTAATTGCACTGGGAAAAGAGACATGGGCAAACCAGAAAGCAGGACCCTTGGCTTGCTGTGCCAAGAGTCACTTGGCTGCATTTTCTTTTCAACGTCACTTCTAGCTTTCCTTTCTTAAAACTGAAGATAATCCTATTACCAAATTGACTTTTCCCCAGAGCCTTCTATAAAACAACTCATGTTAAAGGCTATCCAATAACCCCTGGGTGCATGGTAGGGGTCGTCTACGCCCATAGAGAAGAACATGGCAAATAATACCCGAGAGGTCATGTAGAAGACTCAACACTTTTGTCTTATGACTCCAAGTTGTATTTCTGCTCCTATGTCACAGTTCCTGTGGCTGCTTTGCATCACACGGAAAGAGAGCACAAAAGGTAGAGCCTCTGAAGTCCCCAGAGCATGCTTTTCAGGGGTCTTCTTGACCTTTATGAGTTTAGCTTCTCTTATTTAAGTATTAGTTATCCCCATACACACTCGAGTTACTGGAGGACCTCAAAGTTGTTGCACCATCTGTCTCATCAGGCATCGTTTCCAAATGACTGATTTTTTTCCCCCTTCGAGTTGGAGTTTGAATTTGTCATATTTCTTCCAGGAAAATAGTTTTGTTTGAATTGGTATTAATTTAATCAGCAACATGATAATTGTTTTTGAAAAATCCTTCAGAAATAATCACCTAAAGAATCGATGATAAAATATAGATTCTTACATTAATGTTATTTGCCAACAGAATGATAATTCTCCGATGTTCGGGGAAATGTAGAAAAATCAATGGCATCACTATTAATAAGCATTCAACATCTTCCAGGACTGTGTCTTATGCCCTTTTTAGCTATAGCTTCCTTTAAAGAGTCATAATTTGAATAACTTTAGTTTTAGGCATTTTGAGTCATTACCATTTCATCTGCCTTTTACCTAAAATAGCACAACGTTACTTTTTAACATAATCCCTAAATGAAGCTCACTGGCTGGAGAGGAAATGGCTGAGTGGGCTGGAATGTGATTGGTGCTGGAGGAATTTGGAGGACACCCACTTCCCCTATGAGATATGGGACACTGCATTTGGAGTTGGCTACTCACCAATAGTTGGGTAATTATTTCTGTCTCCATAGAAATGAAATGCTTCCGCTCTCTCCCAACAGTTTGCTAACACTGCCAGTGACTTACTGAACCTTCTTTAACATCTTCATTAAAACTAATCACTTTCCAGCCAGGCACTCCTATAATCCGAGCACTTGGGAAGGCAGAGGCAGGCAAATCTGAGAGTTCGAGGTCAGCCTGGTCTACTAAGTAAGTCCAGGACAGCCAAGGCTACACAGAGAAACTCTGTCTCAAAAAAATAAAGCCCAAAACAAACACACAAAAAACCCAGACTAAACACTTTCCATATCTGGAGAAGATAATGCCACACAAGCAAATGCAAATTATATATATCCATACATTTTGTTTCTTGTCATAAATTTCCAACTTAAACTTCTGATCTCTATTTCTAATTTGAATTGGTGAGTAATTTGGGGCCTAAAACTCATGAATAGAACCTATAAGCAAATATATATACCTGCATATATGTGACCACACAAGTGCATTCCACATACACATGAAAAAAAGACCTCAAAGGCAGCACGGTGCTTTTTAGCTTTATGAGGAAGATGCAGGACAAGGTATACAAAGTTTAAATTATGTAGGGTAAAGAACTCTAAAGATACGGCATGAACCCATGGTTAATATTGTTATACTGGTAATTGCCAAAAAAAAAAGAGGAGAAGAGGAAGTAGGAGGGAGGCAAAAAAAAAGAGAGAGAGAGAGAGAGGAAAGAAGGAAGAAAAAAAGATAGATGCGGGCATAAACAGTGGTCATATTTCTGTTTTAAGGAAATTATCCTGAGAGGTAAGTGGTCACTGAGCTGGAAAAGTCTTCCCATTAGGATGGGATGGCAGGATCTAAGCAATGGGTGATGACTCATTGAATCAGGCTGGAGAGACATTTGAGAGAAAGAATGGCCAAGCTTTGGCCACTCACTGGGTGGTTGTGGCTGCAGGTATCAGCAACAAAAGACAGGGACTTAAAGATCATTTTTAAAGGTCATACCCGGTGTCTGGCTCATAGTTTTGCATATTCATGAAATTGTTGATTTTGAGGTGATTGTTGATTATACAAGTGAGGAAAATTCAGAAATGGTAATACTCAGGATTGAAAGCCCAGCGGAAGACTGATCTGGGAGCAGTTGGGTGAATCAGGGCATAAGAAGACACAGAGCTAAAACAAAGGCTTTACAAAGATAGAGAAACAAGGCTTGGTGGGAATCCTGCCTGCATACCCACACAGTTCAAGGAGAGACTGAAAAAGATAAGCCCATAAAGAGATAGCAGAGTAGCCACCCGGGAGATCAGATGTGTCAGCGATGACCTACACAAGAAGTCCCAGAGTATACCTGAATCTTTTTTGGGTCAGCACTCTTTTTTTGAATGTGTGATGCATGTTTAAAGCACTTGTTTGGCATCTTCTGTCTACAAAGATCGTTTACATACCATACCCGGCCTTGTATGTGATGAGAAATACAGATATCCCTTCCTATGCTCAGTGGCAACAGGAATGACATTGTGGCATGCTAATCAAACATTTTAGCTTGTTTTCTTGCTTACTTTACAGTTCATCATGAATCAGCCATGCTTCAGATCTTTGGAGCAAGTCTGGCAGAAGGTCAAGGGTATCATAAGACTCCTTAGAAATCAGTTATGACTAAATAAAATGTTAGCGGTTCAAGAAAATAATTTAAGAACAGATGGACCAAATTTACTTCCACACACATGAATCTGAACATAAAGTGGTTGACCAAACACATTTCACATTCCTCCAAATCTCCAAATATAACTCTATGAACAGTGAATTGAAAGAAAAATGCTGAGTGGTGTGTTCTGCCTTTCTGCTGGTTGGCCATTATCCTTAATGCTCAATTTTTTTTCAAATTTCTTTATTTTTTGGAGTTGCCTACATACTTTTATGATCAAGAAGATTCTTTTAAGATAAGTGTTCTTGTATTCATTTCTTAAAGGTTATTTATTCCAGCTCGCATTTTTCAACCCTCTCCAAATTTTTATCATTGCTGAAAAAAAAAAAAAAAACAGTTGCAAGAAAACCAAAACAAAACAAAACAAAAATTTTAAAAACCCCTCTGATTTATCCGTCTGCTTTTTCTTCAGTTAAAACCTTCAACTTCCTCAATGCTGATGCTTCTGGCTTGATATTTTGATGTCTCGTCTTAAAAGCTAGTATGAGCTCAAGTTCCCCGAGAAAGAGCCATGTCCATTTAAAAAATTCCACAAAGCCAATTGGCTGATGGTAGAGTCATGACATCATAGACACAGGACAAAATAGTGTGAGAATTTCTCTAGCAGTTCATTGCCCATCTCTGTCTGCCATAACACCCAAACTATCATGCGCCACCTTCTGGAATGTATTAACAGATCTAGTTTCCAGCACTGCAGATGCTAAAAGGACAGCATCAGACAGCATCTGAAACCTATAGCAGAGATTTTCCACTGTGTTTAGCATCTTCCTGATGTTCTCACTCATGTATTTGAAAAATGCCTTTATTTATGACTCTTTTTGGGGAGGGGCTGTGTAACTATAGAGGTTTCATGAAATTGTGTCCATATTGAAATGTGGTATCTGAGCAATCTGAATAAGCCACACTCCTGAGCCATAATGTCTTATATTTGGCTCAAGAGCAAAGTATCTCTTTTTGTTTTGTGGGTGAGAGCTGTTTTGCATTGACACTGATGAGAACTGAGTGCATTCCAGATCAAGGCATGGGCATTATAATTGTGTTACTGAAACAAAAGAACACATGCACTTGTCTATGGCAACCCTGCACATCTTCTCTTCCTTCTGAAGGAACCCTGTCTCTAAAAGAACCGGATGGAGGTGGGTGAATGCTCCTGAACAGTTTGCAGCCAGCAGAGGACTGGGGCCAATAGACAACAAGACCTTCAAGCACCCAGTCTTCAGGTGGAAGCCATAGATGTGGTGGTCAGCCTCCAATTCTTCAGCTGGATAGCTCCAATAAGGCTTCCTGGATGCTTCTCATGGCACCTCAGCACAATAAAGTCTTTGTTCTGCACCAATGAAACTGCTATGATGTCCTTCTGTTCTCTGTCTTGCTCTCTCTTGCTTTTTAGTATTATATTTCCAAACAAACCACTTTCATATACGTCCTTTGCTCCAGGTCATCAATCCAGAGAATTCAAAGCTAACCGCTGACACTACTGATTTGACCTCTGATCTGGAATACTATATGTTTGAATTTCATTAAACTAATGTCAAGAACTACTCAATTCTATCATTTATCGATATTCCACGAAATGTTTGATAATGCATATTTTTATTGTAGCTCTATAAATCTTTTATAGTGGGTATGGTGCCTTAGTCCAGACATCACAGTTGAACACCAGCCTACGTGCTCAGCTGTACATCCAGTGCTGCTAAGGCTTAGGAGACAGGGAGTCTTGTGTATGGGAAAGGAAAATGCAGCCACAACTCACACCACCATAAGTCCATAATTGGGAAAGATGGAATAAAACACAGTAAAAACCATATATCCCATCAAAAGGACACTGCCAACTAGGCTCTAACTATTATGGAACTGCCAAAGACAGACTAAACTCATTCAGATATTATCAGGAAATAGGCTCAAACATGAAGATGTCCAGTTCCTGGGAGGATGGAGAACAAATATAACACAAGGGAGAGTATGTGTGGTCAGCTTACAATGCTTGGCATCCGAGATGTGGTACATAGCTCTGTTGTCACCCTTGGAGAACCATTCACTTTCAGCCAAAGCAGCCACTTGTTCCTTTATGTCCCTGGGGTTACCTTTGTGCATCCAGCCTCAGGCAGCTAAGCACATGACCATATCCCCTTCCCTTATGCATAAATTTTCTAGATTTTCAGCCTATCCAAATGGCTGGTGAGTTTTCACTTTGCTTCTGAACTTGTCTAAATTTGCCTTTGCAGCTTTGAAGCATCAGCTAGAATTAAAGTTTGGAGTGGTAGTAGTGGTAGTGGTAGCAGTAATAATAATAATAATAATAATAATAATAATAATAATAATAATAATAATAATAACAACAACAACAACAACAACAACTATTCTGTAACCAGGCAAAGCTTCCAATGGAGAGACTGGGACACCAACCAGCACAAGACCTTCACCCTACAATTTGTCCTGACTGCAAGATGTGCTGGGGTAAAGATTGGTGCAGAACTTGTGGGAGAGGCCAGCAAAGGACTGGGCCAGTTTGAGACCCAGGTCATCAGAGGTATCTCATGCCTGGCACTGCCTGGAGGTCCAGGAAACAGAGGCTGGATATCCCAGAGATCTAGGATAGAACCAAATATGACTAAGGGAACAGCCAATGAAATGATATTCTGCTGTCCTTGTAGCATAATCATCATCAGAGAGGCTTCATTCAGCAACTGACAGGAGGAGATGCAGAGCCCCACAGCCAAATTTTAGGCAGAGCTTGGGGAATTCCATGGAAGAGGAGGAAGGACTGTAGGAGGCAACTGAGTCAAGAATACCAGTAGAACAAGGCCCACAGAATCAACTGATCAGGGCCCATAGGGGCTCTCAGAAACTGAAGTGACAATCAGAGAGCCCATATGGAGCTGACCTAGGTCCACTGCATATATGTCATGGTGGTGTAGCTTAGTGTTCATAGGGGACACCTGACGGTGGGAGCAGAACCTGTCTCTGACTCTTTTGCCTGCTTTTTGGATTCTTATTCTTCTACTGGGTTGCCTTGATATGAGGTGTGTGCCTAGTCTTATTTTAACTTGTTGTGCCATGCTTGGTTGATGTCCCTGAGAGGACGGCTCTTTTCTGGAGGGAAACAGAGGAGGAGTAGATCTGGGGAAAAAGAGAGGTGGGGCCTGCATCTGGGATGTAATATATGAGAGAAGAAAAAATACATAACTTAAAAAATCTAACAAATCTGGAGAAGAAAATATTAAGAAAAGAAAAGAAAAAAAAAAAAAAAAGAACAAGCTATTAAGGTGTTTACTGTAAACTCCTACCAATCCTTTGGTATCGTTAAGAACTTGTAAGCTGCAGAATGTGTTATAATTCAATACTATTTTCCAATTTTAAAGTCACAGTCCTTGCATGTGATTGCTTCTCTCGCCCCCAACTAGGAAAACAAATCAAAGGCATAATAAAGTGAGTGAATATGTTATGGATTCCTAGAGTGAAACCATTCTGGGCTTGGAAACAAACTAAACTTTCTTCCCCCTAGGGGACTTAGAATTGGCAGTAAGAATGCCAGGAAGTAACGTTTTTTTGAAGAAAAAAAAAACCCACATAACTGTTCCCAGCATTCTTTTAATATTAAGGCACTTGCATGACCAACTAGATGTTTATTCTTTGAAATCTAAGTTGAACAGTTACTAAGTGTTGCTGAAATGAAAAAAAAAAAAAAAAGAATTTTTACTTAGGTGTTTAAATGTAAAACCCAGCCTTGGACAGTAATAACCATCTTGCCACTCAAGCATTCATTTGTACAGTCAACTTTCCAAACCAGGCCTCATGTGAAGGAGTGAAAATTCAGAATCACAGCACACGGATGCAGACATGGGTGTACAGTTTTCCTCCATCCCTTCACACAGAAACAAGACTAGGTCCAAACTCTGGGCTTGGTAAGAGGAATTTAAGGCCAAATCAGACAGGTCTTTCTTTCAATGAAGTGCTAGAACTGCTCCTTTAAACATCCAAAAAGGAAAGGCAGAAAGACGGACAATCACAATGCAGTGTGGGACACACAGCCCAACCCAGCCAGCTTTTATTCCAGTTCTCATATGTGCAAACTACTACACTTACTCATCTTGATGGCCAAAGATCTTTCTCCCTTTAGCAATAAAACTAACAACTGTGGAGGGATTATATGTTTCCTGCTTTGAAAACTTTGAGGAGACTCTGGTTTGCCTCTGGGTGCCTGATATGCTTGAAGCCAGCTCATTTGTCATTGGGGTATGTGTGACTTTCTTAAACTCTCCATTTGAGGACTCCCATTTAACTCAGCCATAATTGGCATGGATTGCCTAGAATTCAAGTATGAATGGTCAACCACACCAGCACTGCCTTCAAAAGGGTAGTTGACCTGTATGTGATGTTAACTTGATCTCCTAAACACTTGGATCCACCACTTTTCTCTACCTTTCATGCCCCTGTTTCAGTTCCTCAAAAGTAGCATCCTATTTCCTGCCTAGAAGGTTATCTCTGCATAACTCTCACTTTGTACTTTACACATCCAATTTCATTAAGAGTCCTCGTTCTTTGATCTCTTGACCGAATTACATCTGTCTTGTTTGTATACTCTAATGGCAACTGTGAACTCTTCCTAGAATTTATCATGATTTTAGTAAACTAATCATTTTGTTTGTCATCTGCATCTTAGCTACTTTTCTACTGCTCTGACAAAAACCATGAGCAAGGCAACTTATTAAAGAAAGCATGTAACTGGTGCTCATGGTTCCAGAGATTAGCAGAGTTCCTGGTCATCACGGCAAGGAGCATGGATGGTGGCAGAGCACTGGAGCGGTAGAGAGTGTACATGTTGAGACAATGATAAGGAGGCAAAAAAGAGACAGGTAGGTTAGTTTGGAATGACTAGACTTTTTAAACCCCAAACCAACATCAGTGACACACCTCCTCTGACAAGACCCCAAATAGTTCTGCCAACTGTGGAACAAGCATTCAAATGTATGAGCCAATAGGGGTCTTATCCAAAACACCACGACCTGCTGAAGATTATCCTCTATATGACTGCCCTAAGTATGAAAGTGTCCTGGTCAAATACATCTTTGAAAATGTTTCATTGAATGGCTACATTAGTGAACAGATGTGTTGCGGGGTGCTCACAGGGTCAAAGACACCCAGGAAGATCCATTCTAGCCTACACTTATAAAAGGATCCCTGAATTGTAAGTCTGAGTGGACAAGATGAAAAGGCTGGGACTCTGGAAGGTCAGAATTCCTTGCAGGAAGTAAGAACTGCTTGAATAACAGGGAACAATTACAAAAATAGGTTGCTCTGTTCAGGAACAGAAAATAAGTGTAGACAAGTTCACTTTCAGTCTGAGGAGGTCATAGAAATGAGTTCAAACCCCTGTTACTCTGTGGGTGTAAATTTTGAAGGGATTTGGGTAGCAAATTCTTATGATCAGGTGTATATTTTACAAATATGTTGTAGCAAGGGAAGAATAGAATTAATGTTGGCACCACAATTTAGATATGACTATTATAAAATTACAGAGGGAAGCGGCAGTGGGGTGGGGGTGGGGTGAGAAGGCCTGAGCGAAGAAACAATGGCAGCAATGAGGTGTAGATTATGTTGATTGCATTGGAGAAATGTGTAGGAGATAAAATTGGCAGTAGTTGGGATTGGGTTCAGTGTTAAAGAACACATGACCAGGAACAGGCCTGAGGAGGCAAAAGAAAGTAAATCCACTCTTAATCATGTTAAATTATAAATGATTCTGATTCAGGCCAAGGTCCAGATGACTTTTAACACAGATATTTAAAGATCAGCAAAAGCCTTCAGTTTAAGATGTTGAATTCGAAGCCATCAACATATAATTGACAACTCCACACAATGACGGAGAGGGAGTTAAGAGTATATGATTAAACCAGGTCTAGTGGCAGGTGTTCTTAATCCCAGAACTTGGGAGGCAAAGGCAGATGGATCTCTGTGACTTTGAGGCCAGCCTGGTTCCAGGACAGCCAGAACTACACAGAGGGGTTGAGTTAAAAAACAAAACAAAACAACAACAACAACAACAACAACAAAAACCAAGCAACACCATCACCAACAAAGAGTATATGATTAAATGTCTAAGATACTGACCTGCCATAAACAAGGCTGACACTGGAGGAAAACTACCAGAGCAAGACAAAAAGCAAGAACTGCAAGAATGCTGACCTACCTAGCAGTGTCAAACACACAGAGGAATCAAGGACTGAAAATGAACTCTAGACCTGGAGAGTCTTGAATAACTAATAATTTTAGAAAGCATGTGAGACACATTTGGGCACAGTAGCTAACACCTATAATTCAGGATGCTGCCTACAAATCCAAACACGAACTAGGCTACATAAAAATTCCCAAGCCAAGCCAATCTGGGATACAAAGTGAGACCAAAGTTTCAAGGGGGAGGAGAGGAAAGTTAACTGGAAGTTCTGTTGCTAGGTGGAAGAGCCTCTCAAAGTACAGCCATGCTTCGCTCCCATAGTACTTACTGAGTTTTTCAAAGGGCATTTCAATGAGGACCTTAACTGTGCCACAAGCTGTTGTAGGCCATTGGGATACATGGGTAATCTAAACTGACAAGGTTCTGTCTACTTATGAGATTTAATTTTTGTTTCTTGTTTGTTTTTTTTTTTTCCCCCTGAGACAGAGTTTCTCTGCATAGCCTTGGCTGTCCTGGACTCACTTTGTAGTCCAGGCTGGCTTCGAACTCACAGTGATCTGCCTGCCTCTGCCTCCTAAGCGCTGGGATTAAAGGCGTGCATCATCACTGCCCAGATTTAATTTTTAAAACTCATTTATTTATTCACTTTGCATCTTGGCCGTAGCCCCATACCCCCTTACCTCTCAGCCCCCCCCACCCTCTCTTCCCCCACATACCCCTCCCCTATTCCTCAGAAGAGGGAAACCCCCACCTTCTTGTCCTGTCACACTCAGCTCATTAAGTCACACCAGGACTGAGTGTATCCTCTTCCCCTATAGCCTGGTAAGGCAGTCTTGCAGGAGCAAGTAATTGAAAAGAGAGTCCATGTCAGAGAAAGAGCCCACACTCCTCTTACTAGGGGACACAAATAAATCCTGAGCTGTCCCATCAGCTACATTTTGTAGGAGGCATAAATCCCGTCCATGCAAGGTCCTTGGTTGGTACTTCAGCCCCAGCAGGTCCCTCTGGGCCTTGGTTAGTTGGCTCTGTTGGTCTCCTTGTGAAGTTCCTGTTACCTCCAGGTCCTTTTCTCCTCCCCCGACCCCATTTTCTGCAAGGTTACACATCACCCAATATTTGGTTGTGAGTGTCAGCATCCATTTTCAGGTGCTGGTGGGTGGAGCCTCTCAGAGGACAACTCTGCTTGATTAGCATCTTGCAAGCACAGCAGAGGATCCTTAGTAGTGTCAAAGGTTGGTTCTCTCCCATGTGGTGGGATTTGGATTGGGGTGGCTGGGCATTGGTTGGACCCTTCCCTTAATCTCAGCTATATTTTCTCTATATTTATCCCTGCACTTCTCATAGGTAGAGTGAATTTTGGGTTGAAGTTTTTGTGGGTGGGTTGGTATTCCCCTTACTCTGCTAGAAGACTTATCTAGTTAGAGGGTGTCCTCTTCATTCTCTATGACCCTTGCTACTAGGAGGCTCTGCTTGAGTCCCTCTCCTATCCCCCTAGGAACCTACCATGGCTTAGGTCTCATGGCTTGTCACAGAGAGGCCCTGCCCAGAGTTTCTCTTTCATCTACAGGCCTTTTGTTCTCCCACCCCAGTTCCCCTCCTTCATATCTCTGTCTTTCCTCTCTCCTACTTTGTTCTCTCTCTTCAACCACTGCCTCCATCTATTCTATTTCCCCTTCCTAGTGAGAGTTAAGCATCCTCCCTTGGATCCTTCTTGTTATGTATCTTCTTTGGGTCTGTGCATTGTAGTACACTTATCCTGTACTGTATGGGTAATATTCTTATGAGTACACACCATGTGTGTCATTCTGGGTCTGGATTACCTCACTCAGGATGATCTTTTTTATTTCTAGTCATCTGCTTACAAATTTTAAGATTCCCTTGTTTTTAATAGTAGAGTAGTATTCCACTGTGTAAATGTACCACAATTTCTTTTATCCATTCTTTGGTTGAGGAACATCTAGGTTGTTTCTAACTTCTAGATATTACAAGTAAAGCTGCTATGAACATAGTTGAGCAAATGTCCTTGTTGCATGGTGAAGCATCTTTCAGGTATAAAAGCAAGAGTGGTATAGCTGAGTCTTGAGGTAGCGCTATTCCCAATTTTCTGAGAAAGCACCAGATTGATTTCCAAAGTGGTTGTACAAGTTTGCACTGACACCAGCAATGGAGGATTGTTCCCTTTTCTCCACATCCTCATCAGAATGTGCTGTCACTTGATGTTTTGATCATGGACATTCTGATGAGGGTAAGGTGGAATCTCAGAGTTATTTTGATTTGCATTACCCTGATGACTAAGATATTGAGCATTTCTTTAAGTGCTTCTCAGCCATTCGAGATTCTTCTCTTGAGAAGTCTCTGTTTAGCTCTGTATCCCACTTTTCAATTGAGTCATTTTGTTTGTTGCTGTTTAAGGTTTTGAATCCTTTATACATTTTGGATATTAGCTCTTTGTTGGATGTAGTATTGATGAAGATATTTTCCTAGTCTGTAGGCTGTCATTTCATTCTATTGACAGAGTCCTTGTCCTTACAAAAGCTTTCAGTTTCAAGAAATTCTGTTTATTAATTATCGATCTTAGATCCTGAGCTTTTGGTGTTCTGTTCAGGAAGTTGTCTCCTGTGCCAATGAATTAAGGCTCTTCCCCACTTTCTCTTCTAACAGATTTTGTGTATCTGGTGTTATGTTGAGGTCTTTAATCCATTTGGACTTCAGTTTTGTGCAGGGTAATAGATATGGTTCTATTTTCATTTTTCTACATGTAGCCATCCAGTTAGACCAGCACCATTTTTGAAGATGCTTTCTTTTTTCTATTGTTTGCATTTGGCTTCTTTGTCAAAAATCAAGTGTTCATAGGTGTGTGGGTTTATTTCTGGGTCTTCAATTTGATTTCCATTGATTAACCAGCATATTTCTATGCCAATACTATGCATTTTTAAATTATTTCTCTGTAGAATAGCTTGAAGTCCGTGATGTAGACAGCTCCAGTTTTTGGTTGTTTGTTGTTGTTGTCATTGTTGTTGTTTTAATTTTGTAGGATTGTTTTTAGTTATTCTGGTTTTTTTTCTATATGAAGCTTACAATTGTTTTTTCATGGTCAGTAAGGAATTGTGTTTGTGTTTTGATGGGGAGTGTATTGATTCTGTAGATTGCTTTTGGCAAGATGGCCATTTTTACCTGCTACATCTTTCTAGCTTCTGATATCTTCTTTAATTTCTTTCTTTAGAGATTTGAAGTTCTTGTCATACAGGTTTTTGACTTGCTTGGTTAGAAATATGCCAAGATACTTTATATTATTTGTGGCTATTGTGAAATGTGTGGTTCCTTTATTTTCTTTCTCAACCCTTTTGTCATTTGTATACAGGAGTGCTACTGATTTTCTTTTAATTAACCTTGTATCCAGCCACTTTGCCGCATGTGTTTATCAGCTGTAAGAGTTCTTTGGTGGAATTTGGGGGGACACTTATGTATACTATCATATCCACAAATAATGATACTTTGACTTCTTCCTTCCCAGTTTGTATCCCTTTGATCTCATTTAGTTGTCTTATTGATTTAGTTGAAACTTCAAGTAATATATTGAAGTGATAAGGAGAGAGTGGGCAGCCTTGTCCTGTGCCTAATTTTTAGTGGAATTTCTTTACTATTTAGTTTATGCTGGCTATCGGCTTGCTGTATATAGCCTTTATTGTGTTTAGGTATGGGCCTTGTATCCCATAAAGGGGTGTTGGATTTTGTCAAAGGTTCTTTATGCATTTAATGAGATGGTCATGTGTTTATATGGTGGATTACACTAGTGGAATTTCATTGAACCATCCCTGAATCCCTGGGATGAAGTCTACTTGATCATGACGGGTGATATATTTGATGTGTTCTTGGATTTGGTTTGCAAGTATTATATTGAGAATTTTTGCATTAATGTTCATGAGTGAAATTGGTCTGAAATTCTTTTTCTTCATTGAGTCATTGTGTTGTTTGGGTATCAGGGTAACTGACTTCATAGAATGAGTTTGGTAATGGTCCTTCTGTTTCTTGGCCTTGGACTTTTTCTGTTTTTGTTTGTTTGTTTGTTTGTTTTTGGTTGGGAGAGTTTTGATGACTGCTTTTATTTCCTTAGGGATTATAGTACTGTTTTAACTATTTACCTGATCTTGACTTAACTTTGGTAAGTGAAATTTATCGAGAAAATCATCTATTTCTATTAGATTTTCCAATTTTGTAGAATACAGCCTTCCGAAGAAAGACCTAGTGATTTCCTTAGTGTTTGTTGTTATGTTCCCCTTTTCATTTCAGATTTTGTTAAGTTGGATACTCTCCATTTGCCTTTTAGTTAGTTTGGCTAAGGGTTTCTGTAGTAGATGTAAACACGTTTTTGTTTTGATCCCAAGTATGGAATGGGGAACAGTCTTGCGGGAGAACAGGTGATGTTTATCCACTTAGTAGCTGATCCACCTTGGGTGGGTGGGGGGATTGGCTTTTGTCAGCTGAAATACATCCTAGTACAGACTCTGAGAGGAGATATGTGTATATATATGTATATATATACACACATATATATACGTACATACACATATGTATATATGCATATATACACATATGCCCAAAACAGGAGGCTGGGGTTTTTCAGGTCTTGATATTGTTTGGTTGTTCATTGCTCCACTTTGAGATGCTCCTAGAGAGAACTGCTCCAGCAAAGCCTACATGTTTGTCTATCTTTTATTTATTTATTTTTGTAACAGTGGAAACATAAAATAACAGGAAACAATACTTAATTAAAGGATATGCTATGTAGCCTCCCATTCTTCCCTCCCTCTTTCTTTCACCCTATTCTCCTCCCCTAGGTCTGTGACAGAAGGGGACCTCTTCCCTCACCATATGGTCACAGCCTATCAAGTCTCACCCTGGTAGCCTGCTTATCCTTTCTCTAAAACCCAGAATAGCTAAAACAATCCTGTACAATAAAAGATTCTCTGGAGGAATCTCCATACCTTATCTCAAGCTGCACTATAGACCAACAGTAATTAAAACAACATGGTATTGGCACTGCAATAGGCTGAGTGATCAATGGAATAAAATCAAAGACCCATAAATAAATCCACATACATATGGACACCTGATTTTTGACAAAGAAGCCAAATCCATTCAGTGGAAAAAGGATAGCATCTTCAACAAATGGTGCTGGTCTAACTGGATGTCTGCATGTAGAAAAAATGCAAGTAGATCCATATTTATCACCATGTACAAAACTCAAGTCCAAGGGGATTAAAGACCTCAACATAAAACCAGAGACACCAAATCTGTTAGGAGAAAAAGTGGGGAAAACCTGGGACTCATTGGTACAGGAGACAACTTCATGAACAGAACTCCAACAGCCCAGGCCTTAAGGTCAACAATTAACAAATGGGACCTCATGAGGCTGAGAAGCTTCTGTAAGGTAAGAGACACTGTCAACAGAACAAAGTGACAGCCTACAGACTGGAAAAAGATCTTCACAAACCCTACATCTGACAAAGCTCTAATATCAAAAATATATAAAGAGCACAAGAAATTAAACCGCACCAAACCAAATAACCCAATTGAGAAATGGGGCTCAGAATTAAACAGAGAATTCTCAACAGAGGAATATTGAATGGCTGAGAAACACTTAAAGAAATGCTCAATGTCTTTAGTCATCAGAAAATGCAAATCAAGATGACTCTGAGATTCCATCTTACACCCATCAGAATGGCTAAGATCAAAACCTCAAGTGACAGCACAAGCTGGCGAGGATGTGGAGAAAGGGGAACATTCCTCCATTGCTGGTGAGAGTGAAAACTTGTAAAATTAAATTTCAAACCATGTTCAGATCCTAAGCTATATGAATTCTGAGTATAACTAAAGATGTGTAAATATTTTCTGATTTTATAGTTTATGCTTGCTCCTGAATATTTATAGTCTGAACGTTGAACAAATTAAAGACTTTATCCTACAGAAAAATAATCTAAGCTTGTTACAAGCCAATAACCCTCAACTGCAGTGAAGAGAGAGAGTGGATTATGCTGGTAAAATGTACTCTGAGAGTGTCTCTTCTGAGACAGGGTTTCTCTGTGTAGCCTTGGCTGTCCTATACTCACTTTGTAGCCCAGGTTGGCCTCGAACTCACAGAGACTTGCCTACCTCTGCCTCCTGAGTTCTGGGATTAAAGGCGTGTGCCACCACACCTGGCTGAGTGTGTCCCTTTGTATAAGTGCATGTATAAGAAAAGAGAGATGTGCTCCTGTTGTTACAGGAGCGCTAGGCATTACAGTCAGGCCTTCACTCACACAGGCAAGTGCTCTACCACCTCACACACCATATAGCTCCAGCCCTGGGCTGCCTTCCACAGAATAGACATTTGTACCACTTATAGTATTTCCAATATTAAAATATATTTTAAAATGTATTTTATACTAAATATATCTTCCATTTAGTGGGAGAAATATAATGAGGAAAATTCTAGAAGTTGGTAAAATTAAAATATTTCTTCACCAGAGGTAACAGCTTTTTAAACATTAACTTAAGATTCTAATAAAAATTGGCAAAAAACATTGCCTTCAATAATATTATTTTGAGCGTAGTTATTACCAATCGACTCTGCTTCCAGACATCTGTACATTGTTGTTGTTTGTTTGTTTGTTTGTTTAGTTCCTGTATCTCAGGATTGACATTCTCTTATGAAATGTTGTGTAGATAGACAGATGTTCATGAACGGTCTTTGTATTGTGGGTTCCTCACCCTATTTTTCTATCTTAATTAATTTATCTGGGTTTCATCATCAATTTGTAGAAAGCCTCACAGAAACTCTCTTCTGAATTCCTTCATGCTCAAGGACACTTGTATTTCAGTATATGGAAAGAACTTTGCTAAAATATCAGACCAGAGTCTCTTCAGTTCCATGGATCTATGGGCTGACCATCTACTATAACTTATTTGTTATGAGGAGAAACTTGATTTTGCTAGTGCATATGGAGAAATATTATTGAATTTAAATAATATAATATATTACATGTAATAACACATTTTATGCTGTTACTAATCCTCTAAGGATTTAAATTATTATAACATATTATAATTGTCAATACAATTATTTATAATAATTTCACGCACATTTTTACTAGATCATTAAATACAATTTTAAACCGCTCTACTTTCTCACATTATTATATTTGTGTTTATGATTTTTTTATTTTTCTTGTTGTTTTCTTTTTCCTTTCTTTCCTTTTTTTTTCTTTTGATGAGAGTAGGGTCAGGTCAATAATCACGTGAGACTGCCTTCATCTGTTTCAGTCTGCCTTATTCTTTCATGTTAGCCCTAACCATAGCAATGTGTCTGTGGTCTTCTCCCATTGCACTTCTCACCTCATATTCATCTGTGACTGTGATGCTGCCTTTCCAAGTGTTTCTGTATCACTAAACAGTAAAAAAGGTATTTCTCCTATTCCCTGCACCACACACTTCCCATACCAGATTCTTAATTTGCCTTCAGCGCGACTGCATTGTAATTTTTATTTCTCAGTAACATGTTCACAAAGTTGGCATGGTGGTTTTCTATTTTAATAGGACAAGCTGTGGGTCACTCACCAGTATAGACACATTATGCTGACTTATGTACCTTCCTCCCCAGTTACAAGGAAAGGCTAGGCTTTAGTTTATCTTTTTGTTTTGCCACTTTTGCATAACCCAAAGGTATTGAGCAGAGGAGGAATGAGGGGAAAAAGTTTAATTGGTCTTTACTCTGCAATTTCAGCATATTATCCGTTCCCTACACAAGGGCCCATGCCGCCTATTAGCAGCATATTTTATTCATAAGGAAAAGATGAGCTGGTGTGGAATGCATCTAGTATAATTCAGGTAGACTTGAGATACACATCTCTTCCAGATGTGGTGAGAATACTCTTCCAGATGTGGTGAGAGTACTCTTCCAGATGTGGTGAGAGTACTCTGTCATGCAGGAGGTAGAGGGAGTGCATCTTTATGAGGTTTTTAGCAAGAAGGAGTAAGAATCTATCCATGTCATCAAATTTTGTCTATTGAACACATTTTTGCTCTCTGAAAATTTTAGAAGCTGTAAAAAAGATGTTGGTCATTTCCATCTTTTAAAAACTACTCCTCAAAGTAAGAAATGCCAGAGAAATGTAATGAGGAAAGGATGACAGGTAAGGAGGCCTACAGTAGCTTCTGGAAAGTATCAAGGTGCCAGTTACCCCACTCCCACTCAAAACAGAGAGCGGCCATTCTAAACAGAAGACGACTGCTTCTGACATGAGAGCTTTCACCAGTGTCCTGTAAGTGTTGGGTAATTGTGGCTCAGTCAGAAGTAACAAGCAGAGGAGAAATCACAGCTAATCACAGGTGGAGGGCCTGCCTGGGAAGATCTCTAATGGCCTCTCTGTTTTGCCTGAGAGTATGTGGTCGTGAAGACAGCTCACTTTCCAAGGTCTCATTTCTCCTACAAGGTATCTGTTGACTTTCTCCAAATAGAATTCCCTACAGTAGGTGTCCTAAATTAAGATTAACAGGGCTGAGTTGTATTGTTTAGAGGTAAAGAGGTAGAGTCGGGGTGAGCAACTATCTGATTTGGAAGAAAGTCACCTGACATGGCTGCCTTGAGTCATGTATGTACTATTTTTTAATATAACATAATATTCTTGATGTGTTAATGGGTTTTAAAAAGTCAGTAACAGCTGAGCAAGGATACTGTATTACACCAGACTATGAGCTTTTCTGTCTGTGCCTCTTCTGATCACCCCCTCCAGCTCACACAGCGGTTAGCCTGTCTGCTAGGATTACCTTCTGAGTTTAATTGAAAATGTAAATTGGCTTAAGTGTGAAGACAGCCTTAACTAAAATATGTTCCTCAATTTGTTTTCCACAGCCTGTGGAGTAGAGTTCTTTAATTAAATTATTTGTTTAATATAAATAATAGCATCAATTAACTCAATAGTAATGTTCAACATTGCTTAAGAAAACAGTTTCAAACAAGAGTGTAAGAAACACCCACCTGTAAGTTACTCATTAACAGGCCCTGTCAGGATGTGTCTTGCAGCCTAAGTCTCCCTTAATTCAATACTTTTAACTGTGATTTCTCCTCTGCTTGTTACTTCTGACTGAGCCACAATTACCCAACACTTACAGGACACTGGTGAAAGCTCTCATGTCAGAAGCAGTCGTCCTCTGTTTAGAATGGCCGCTCTCTGTTTTGAGTGGGAGTGGGGTAACTGGCACCTTGATACTTTCCAGAAGCTACTGTAGGCCTTCTTACCTGTCATCCTTTCCTCATTACATTTCTCTGGCATTTCTTACTTTGAGGAGTAGTTTTTAAAAGATGGAAATGACCAACATCTTTTTTATAGTTTCTGAAATTTTCAGAGAACAAAAATGTCTTCAATAGACAAAATTTGATGACCCTTCTTGGTAGAAACCTCATAAAGATGCATTCCCTCCACGTCCTGCATGACAGTACTTTCACATCTGGAAGAATACTCTCACCAAATCGGGAAGACTACTTTCACTACATCTGCAAGAATACTCTCACCACATCTAGAAAACTATTGTCACCACATCTGGAAGATCCTCTCACCACATCTGGAAGAGTATGCTCACCACATCTGCAAGAGTATTCTCACCACATCCGGAAGAGCATTCTCACCACATCTGGATGAGACATGTATCTGGAGTCTACCTTGATTATAGTAGATGGCATTCCACACCAGCTCATCTTTTCCCATTAAAGACTTTGAATATAACATTTTAATTCATACTATATTAAAATATCACACATTATAAGCTCAAGTCATGTTTTTACATAAAAATACTTGTTCTACTATATACTATATACTTTCAATTGTTAAAAACTGCTATAAAGCAATTTTTAAAATTTATTTGTTTTGTCTTTCCAGGCCTATTATGGCTTCCCACTGAGCCATTTCTGATAGATAATTGAATTTTTACCAATTAGAAAATAAAGAGACTATACTTATTTTATTAGAACAAAATATGTACTGCCACTGCCATAAAGTTGTCAAAATAAAAATATAGTTCCATTATGGTTATGATATAAATATATTCAGGAGGCTGATTTAAATTTTCAATTTCAAAACTGTTTTGTATTCATGAATTTTTGTACAGAATTCAAGTGGTAGTGTTAGAATATTCCTAAAACTTCTTAGAAGTTTTAAAAACAATTAAGTTACAAATTTCCACTTACAAAACTCTAAATTAGCCAGGCATAGTGGCCTTTAATCCCAGCACTTGGGAGGCAGAGGTAGGCACATGGCTGTGAGTTTGAGGCCAGCCTGGTCTACAAAGTGAGTCTAGGACAGCTAAGGCTACACAGAGAAACCATGTCTTGGAAAAAACAAACAAACAAACAAAAACCAAACCTCTAAATTAAAAATGTGTTTCATAAGCCTTTGTTCCTCTGTCACTGGAGATATCTTAAAGGGGAGACACAGTCAGGAAGCCCTGAGTTCCTCTCCTCCATGTGTAGAGCAAGCTTAGTTTATTAATCTACCTCAGTTTAGCTTATAAATCTGCCTCATGTGCTACAGCAAACACATCTTCATGAGCGATTAGGAAGCAGCCTATTTACATTCCAGAATGGTAAATAAAAAGAAAAGAGCATTTGCTACCAAAACTCTACCACCCTGGTTTCTACAACAAGGAAACTCAACTAGGTCTACAAATAGGTTTTTATTTAATAAAAATTAAAACCATTTGTGTTCTACCTACTTTATAGCACCATTGAAAGACATAAATGTGATAATGTATATAAGAGTGGTTTGTATAACAAATGAAAGCTAAAATAAGGTAGGCATAACATATACAAGTTTAAATTCAGTTCACAGACTTGACACATTTATAAGCTTTAGCAGTAGAGTTTTTAAAAGAGATACATAAACGAGTAATTACAATAAGCTTAATACATAAAAATTTGTATTACACTGTGAAATATTTTTTAATTTATAAATGGATTCAGAACACAGAGGGTCAACTCTAAAGAGGTAGCTAATGTCATTTTTGACACTAACTCTGACAGTGTAGACATCTTGACCCTGAGGAAGCATCACTTGCTACAGGTAGAGGAGCAGAGCCACCAGCTAACCATGCTAAGGGAGAGATGTCACCCAAGCTGTGAGAGCCAGAAGGCAGCTAATCACAAAAGCCAGCAGTAGAAAGAATTCCAAGGAGGCGATTGTCAGCAAGTGTCAGGGGCCGAGGGAACAAGACAGAGGACAAGTGCAGTTGGATAAGGTGACCTCAGAGACGAGTGAAAGCCAAAACTGAAGTGGCTGTGGTGACTAATGAAAACCTAAAAGCAAGGTCAGACCGACCCTTGTCAAAGTGAGTCATAAACAGCCAGGATGAAACAAGTAGCATATGGAAGCCGGTGGCGAAGGTCGGGACACAAGGTCTCTTATCATATGTAAAATGTGTGCATCAGATGTAAAAATGCAGAAGAAAGGAAGACAGAGGAGAGGGAAGGAGTATCAGAATCAGTACAGACAATGAGTCTTTTTCTGGAAAGAGCAAAAATAAATTCAAAAGGAAGCGAGAAGGTCGCTGTGAAGAGCTGTGGCTTCTGCGGCATCAGGAGCACACGGATAGTAGAGTTCAGAGGGGGAAGCCTTACTGGACTACACACATTTCCTACTTCCTTCTTGTTGTTGCTTTTTAAATCATTCACCATTACTTTTAGGCTACTGTAGTCAAGGACAATCCTCATGGGGCCATCCAAGAAAAAGGTATTAGTCGTATGGGTTGCCTAGTCTTTCTCATCTTCTACCTCTTTTACTTCCCAACACAGAAATTGTAAACCTATCCAACAGTTTTCTCCTGTTTAAGAGTTTTCTCCCTCCTGGTTCTGTGCAAGGATGATGTGGAAATGAAAGTGCATTCTCTGTTTACCTCCCTGCCAAGAGTCACACTATAAATATTTATGAATGTTTTAAACAATTTTCCAAATCAAACATTGAAATAATGCATTTTAACTATGCCACAGTCATGGTGGGCATGCAAATTTGTCCTTAGACTGCCTATAATCTCATGATCTAACCTGAAAACTATTTATGTTTCTAACGAGGCTTCGGCATTATCAAAAAGCTGACCTGATTAAGCCAGTTTGGGTTGCCTGTGTTTTCAGGGAAGCGCATCCTAAGCATCTCACTCCTTTAGAATGTCTGATGTCCTTCAGTTCCTCTCACCGAAATGGAGTCATAAGCCACTCATTAATGAGGATCACCAAACGAGCTAGGAAATCCGCCTTCAGTTGCATGATTCCAATTTACCTTGTTTCCTTGATTTGATAAGCCTATAAAAGCTTATTTCACAAATATATTAATGAAAACTGGGTCGCATTTATAAAACTCCTGGCTGAAGAACCACAGGGCTTGTGATTGGGTGCATCCATCCACATTTGAATCCCAGCTCTACCACTGGTGCACTTTATCCTTAGATGCCAATGTAATGTCCTTGAACTCAGCTTCTTGTGAGGAGTCAGGAAAAAGCAGTGCAGCTAAAAATTAGATGTTTTACCATACTGTCAACACATTTCCCAGTAACTATTCTGAGGCTCCTTTAAAGCATTAGAACCAAGAAGAGTTATTTTTGCCCAAATTGCACAGTACCTGTGAGCCGTCTGGAGACTCCCCAAGCATACCATACTTAAGATAATCTTAGTTCTTCTAATCCTATGCAATGGTAATACGAGAATGATAGTGTGTACTCTGATACCCACATGTACTGCATGTGCCCAGTGGAGCAGGAAGAATAGCACAGAGTGGTCCCTGTTGTGTCCAATGGATGCCAGAAATATTTGATGATAGGCTACCTTTTATAACTGGTGTTTTACTACGTTGTGGGTTTTTCTTTCTTCCACCCTTTCCCCCTTCCTTTCCCCCTTCCTTTCCCCCTTCCTTTTCCCCCTTCCTTTCCCCCTTCCTTTTCAACCCCTAACACTAGATAGGAGAGGAAGAAAGAATAGAGGGGAAAGGGAGTGTTCCTACTGTGAGCTTACTTCCTGCTGATTAGGGGCATTGAGGTAGTTGGGGAAAGTTTGTTCTTCTTTGTCAGGAAATTTAATTTCTTCTCATTTTTTTATGCATGACTATTTCAAAGAACTCAACAACCAACCACAACCAACAGCAGTCAACTACCATCCAATCATCTATCAGAGTTCTAATATATATAGGTCCCCTGAAAAGTCCCCAGAATCCAAATGTCCCACACTCATAGACACTCTCTGCAGCTGGCAAAACCATGCCTCTCCAGGGCATGAGGCAAATCAGAGTCAGCTGCAACAAAGCAGCCTCATATCCCCACACTTGGGATTAAAACAGAAACATGTTCTTATAATCGTCCTGTGTTTTTTAAAGAAACCAAAAGTTCAAAATTTGCACTACAACCATCTCATGGTGTAGAATAGTTATTGTATGGAAGAATGACTGATACACGGTGTGGGAGTGTGGGTGTACTGTGGTAGTCCTTGTGAATGAGACTGGAAAGACTGAAGACATCTCAGGCTGCATCTGTGATTATATTAAATTTTACTTTTTCAGAGAGTCTCTTTGGTGGCTGTTTGGATCTGCAATCCTACCACCTGTAAGGCAGAGGCAGGAGGACTATGATTTTTAAGTCATCCTGAGGCACACCATTGATTTGTGTCTCAAAAGAGCCCCTCCCCACATAAAAATCTCTATCCTTTTATGTTTATTTCAAGTTGTGGTTTTGTATATAAGCTTTTTGTTTCAGTATATTGGAATAATAATAATAATAATATCTCAGCAAAGCATATACCATGTAGAGTTGTTTAATACACCATGTACCCCTATAATATTTATGTATATGACTAGTATTTTTCTCATTATAAAATTCTTTCCTTCCACCAAGTTCCTAAATTCCTTATTATACATGCTTGCATTTGTGTCCACCTCTCCCATCATCTTCAATCAATATCTCTCTATGCGATGAGTCAATCAATCAATCAATCAATCAAACAAACAAGCAAAATGACTTCTCATGATGCTCAGTATTTCTATTTTGGGGGGGAGGTGGGGAGAAGCAGGGATTCTCTGTGTAGCTCTGCTGTCCTGGAGTTCTCTCTCTGTAGACCAGGCTGGCCTTGAATTGACATATCTACCTGCCTCTGACTCCTGGGTATTGGGATAAAAGGCATGAGCTATTGTGCCTGGCACAGTTTACTTATTTTAGTCCTTTGTTCTACCATGTCAAGCTTACGTGTGGTGTCGTTCACTTCCGCCTGGTTTCATTTTGCTCAGGAAATCTTGTTCCACATTCTAAATACTGTGCTACAAAACTGAGCTTCATTTGACAACACTGTGGTCTTGCTCACCCAAGCCCTCCATTTCATAATTACTCACCTTGATCCATCCCACATCCTTGAATCTTCACGGATCTGTGTTAACCTTCTCCTGTGGAGTGATCAACTTACACAATCTAAACTTTCAGTGTCCTAGCTTCTAGCTTTTATTTTCCATAAGCTAATCCTGGAATGACACACCACCTCCTGCACAGCACCAATTCTAAAATGAAAAGTCAATGTTCTAAATGTCCTCCATGCTCTGAGCTCTTAAGTGGTGGCGGTGGGCATCACCAGTAAGTGATGAGTCATGCTCTGTCTTATTGTAAGCACTTTATAGTGGTCCATATGGCTGCTACCTATTCTCAATTTCCTGACTTATTTCCTTAAATCAATCCATATGCTTAGTCTTCAGCCCATTGAAATCTATATTCTGTTAGCTTCAGATCTAGAATCACAAATTATATTCTCAATAATTTTGCTTTGGCTTAATTCAAATAGACCATTACAGCCAGGAGCCATATAACATAGGGTTGGGTTTGGACAGGATTGTTTTCTGTTGTCTTTAAATATTTAAGAAGATAAAATACTAAGGAAATTTATATAAATGGCTGTAATTGATTAGTCTGAATGGACATCGTCTATCAAACATTTAAACTATACCTAGAGATATAAATATATCCTCCTCACTGACATTAAGTTAGTACAATGACCAGTTAGACACATAGATAGCCCAATGCTTTGCAGTAAAAAGCAAATAACAATTGCTTTTCTGCTTTTTGTTGACTTTGTCCCAGAAATCTGTAACTGTAATATTCCATCTCTTTGATAAGTCAAACAAGGGGCTTGCAGTATGATCATTACTCTGAAAATAATGACTTCTGTAGCCACTGTCTCTTGGATGTATCAGTGTGGATGGATGTGCTTCGGTGAAGATGGCTTGGGCTACATATTTTAACTTATTTCATCCAATTTTCTCAACAGAAATTTTTAGAAATGCTGATTCAGGACTTCTCTTACTTATTCCTGTCACACAATGTATCCCAAAGAAGTGGGCCTTTGTTTTTTTACCACTGGCCATGCCCTATAGCATGGTACTCACTACTTGTCAACTGATTGAGTGAATGAGAAAATGGAAATGTACTTTCACTTAAATCCTGAATGCTTTGAAGCGTTAGCATTCTAAAGTGCAAGGCAGTGCTATGCTCTCTGAGGAGCAGGGTCTGAAAGGAATGAGACACAGATATGCTCAGGATGTGTGTGTGTGTGTGTGTGTGTGTGTGTGTGTGTGTGTGTGTGTGTGTGTATGCACGTGTGCATGTGTGCAATGTGAGTGCAGAACCTGAGGGTGCCAGGAGAAGTGATCAGATATCCTGGACTAGAGCTACCTGACCAGTGTACTGGGAACCAAACCTGGCTTCTCTGCAAGAACAGTAGCAAGTTCCCTAACAACTGACAGCATCTCTCTGGCTTCACAAATTCTTTAAAAGTTAACACTCAAGTTTATTCCACCAATGATCATTCTGGAATTATATGGTTGGGAAAATGTTTACTTTACTTTCTTACTATTTTTATTGTGTGTGGCTTATTTTTTTCAGCACTGGTGATCCAACCCAGAGCCTTGCACATATTAGGCAAACAATCTCTCCACAGAGCTCCATCCTGTCAGCTCTTTGTTCCACCAGATAAGACAAAAGCAAGAGTAAATTAATATGCATCTAAAGTGTATTTTAAATTTTATTATATCATTAATTTGTGTGTGTGTGTGTGTGTGTGTGTGTGTGTGTGTGTGTGTGTGTGTGTGTGTGTGTGCATGAACACACATGAGCAATGCAAAACACCAGTGTGGCTAGAGGACAATTTGCATGAGTTGGTCCTCTCCTTCTAGAGACAACACGAGTCTCTAGGTTGTCAGTCTTATTACCAAATTCATTTACCCACTGAACCATCTTCCAGGCACATTCGGCATACATCTTTTTATTAGGCTATACGAAATTTAAAGTGAATAGGGGGAAAAAGTTCCTGCGATAAAGAATTCAGCAATATGGAAAAGATGGCTAAACAATGGTCAGATGGTTAAAGTGCAGACTTAGAGTAGACCACAGAATACAAGTATTACCTTCAAAATATATTCATCTATATATATAGTATATACGTTCATATGTGCTGATTACATAAAGCATATTTATGTATCTGTTCCCAGTAGGTGTTTTTATTGATCAATTTATTAATTTGTTGGTAAGCCAACACTAAATATATACACAAATGAATAACTGCTATAGACGCTATTGGCCCAGTTGGAATGGCTGCCTTTAGTGGAAGCTATAAAACTTGTTGGCCTCTTAGGGATTTGGCAAAGACTTCAAAGAAGCCTCATGTGCCTCAAGGATGGGTAAACTATCTGCTACCAGGTATTTGTGAGGACAAAGAATTTTACTCTTTGGATCATGGGTGAAAGTAACACTAAAACATTAGTCCTGCAGCTAGGAATTTGGCTATGAATCACCCACACTTAATATTTTAGTGCCACACCTAGACAAATGACACAGAACTTGAGCAGATGTCTAACCAGTTGTAAGTAGGTACTGGTGGGATGGGGACAGATGACCATGTAGCCAGGAACTAAATACCTACTGTTGTCAGAAAGGAGGACAAAGGAGACTCATTGTCTGACTAAGTAATGCCTGTTGCTTACTGAAGCTCTAGTGTAGGCAGCTTTCAACTATGAAAGATTCCCAATCAGTCCTTCCCTCAAATTTATATGTAATTATCTCCATAAGAGTGCCAGCTCAACTGCTTTTTACGTAGAAGACAAAAAAAATAGAAACTGGTCTTCTAGATAATTATGATATATTTATGCCCACATCATTATTCCTCACAAACTTCCTTTAAGGCTCACATAAAACCGTATGTATCTACACTAGTTTCAGATAAAAAGTACCCTATTTTCTTTTTTATTTAAATAATTTATTCAGATTACATCCTGATTGTTATCCCCTTACTTTCTGTTCCCCCCTCCCTCCCTCTTTCACCATATTCCCCTCCCCTAGGCCTGTGACAGAAGGGGACCTCCTCCCCTACCATATGATCACAGCCTATTGGGTCTCATCTGGGTAGCCTACTTCCCCTTCCTCTGAGTGTCACCAGGCCTCCCCACCAAGGAGAAGTGGTCAAATAGGGGGCACCAGAGTTCATGTCAGAGTCAGTCCCCGCTCTCCACACAACTGTGGAGAATGTGTTGTCCATTGGCTAGATCTGAATAACGGGTCTAGGTTTACTGCATGCATTGTCCTTGGCTGGTACAGTACTTTGTGTAGGCCCCCCTGAGTCCAGATCTATCAGCCTTGATGGTCTTCTTGTAGAAAACCCTATATTTCAAAGAAATCTTACCCATCAAGGGTGGTGAGATGTTTTATAAACCTGGATTATGGCAGACTTGAAATTAAATTACAAATGTTCTGGCGGGTTATTGTTGTTTTAATGATCCTCTTAATGTCTCTCCACAAATATGTAAAAAAGGTAAACAGTCTTATAAATGAAATGTGATAAAATAAACGACAACCTAATCATAGAACTACCTGTCTAAATACTCATTTTGAAGAGCAACACAGTGCTACTCTCACAGCTGTTCACAAACCAAAAGGAATTGTGTCAGGCCACCTGGATGCTGACACTGTGAAGCCTATGCTTTCCATGCTGATCTCAGCTCAAGACGCTAAGCATTCTGGTCTGTGTAGTACGTCCAATGTTCCTACAGTGGCTTATGTGGAATTTTGAGGGTTGGGTTTCAACATCTTTGTATGTCACTCATAATGGTGCCTTGTGAGAGAAAGTGACTTCAAACCCAAGACCATTTTTTTGAGAAAATAAAGGCTCACCCAAAAATGGGTGTCTAAAAGCTGTAAGGAAAGTTTTCAATTGGTTTTGATGCATGTGATTTTGTTCCTAATTATTATCATATTAAAGAAAAATAACACTTAACCTCTCAGTTGAGAAATAACGCTCAACTTGTCTATTAAGAAGTAGCATGTAGCCATGTCATTGTGCACTGACTAGCTGTCATGTCACTGAGTTTTGATTGTTTTGTTTTTAAGATAACATGTTTTATGTAGCCTACCTGGTCTTGAACCCACTATTCTCCTGCCTTAGTCTCCTGTGTGCTGGAATTTCAGGTTTTTTTCCCTATATATTTACAGAAGCCCATTTCACTGCCACTCTGCCCTTCTGCACTATTTGTATAGACCTGATCAAATTTAAATGTACTTTGAGTACCTCCCATTGAATCATTTTGACCTAAGAAATTAAATGCAACATTTTAAAGATGTTTTACAGATTATAACAAAGATAAAAGTATATGTCTTTGATCTCTTATTGTAAAAACCTTACTTGACACATCATAGAGATTTAGCTTAGTAAAATCATAAGCAACAACAGGTGTTAATCCAAATTCCCTTTGGGGATACTTCATCCTTCAATCCAGAAAATTCCTGTCAAACATAACCAACAAGTATGAGGACTGCTAGGCTAGTCATTGTACTTGTTCTAGTTGAAGAAAAGAAAAAACGTTTTTTTTGTTCTTTCAAAAATGTCCAGAATATTAATGTGTTTCCTCCTATTACTCTTGGCTCTACTTCTATAAAGCCATTCATTACTTTCCTGTTCAAAACCACCGCGTGAAATAGAGATCCTTGGCTATATTTTATCTTGGAGCCACCTGAAGCTCAATAGAGGTTGAGTAACTTGCCTAATGTGACAGAACTCGTCAGCGGCCATCAAACCTTGGTCCTTTGGGTTCTAAAGGCTATGATTTGTTAGTGTGCCACACCCTACTACTAGATACATAATTTTTCTAAGATTAAGATTGAATCAGCTAAGAACAAGAGGATGACAAAAATGAATGATATAGTCTGGAATGCTTGAAAACTGAAAAGAGTGGTGCGACTAATACACATGATGCAAAAAGCACACGTTTGTGCGGTGTGACGGTTGATGCTGACTGTGAACTTGAGGAGACAGAGAGCTAGGATGCAGCCTCCCAGGCGTGCCTGTGAGTGATGATCTAGGGTAGGTTAGCCTCTGCTGACACCAGTGCTACAGCATCAAGCTTAGTTTAACTGAGGTGGGAAGACCCTGCATTCCTTAGGCTCGGGTCCCAGGCTCCATAAAAAGTAGAAAGCTGCCTAAGACCCAGCGTTCCCTGCTCCCTGCTGCCTGACTAAAGACCCTCATGCTCCTGTTACAATGTTCTTCCAGCATGTCTTCCCAAAAACATGAGCCAAAAATTAAACCCTTCCTCAGTCTGGGTCTGTTGGGTATTTTGTTGAAGTAGCAAGACAAATAACTGTAAAAAACAAATGTCCTTGTTATAAACTGCAACAACACCCTATTTCTGACTTAGAAGTCTTCAAAACTACTAGAACCCATGCTTAGGATACTTGGGGCATGTGAAGGCAATTCAAGGGTGAGATAGTTGGTAGTAAATGCCCATGTTATACAAACCTGGCAACCTGAGCTCAGTCTTCAGAGCCCATGGAGAGCGACTGCACAGAACTGACTCCACGAGCTTCCCTCTGACCTCCACATGTGTGCTGAGGCATGCTCATCGCCACACACATGTCATGACCAAACACATATATGCTCTAACTAATGAATAAACAATTAAAAAGATATAAAACTCATCAAAAAAAATACTGTCTGATTGTTCCCACTGGGCTTTGCAAATGAGCAACTACATTGAACTGAGGTCAGGCAATTAGGCTTACTGGTTCCTCAGAGCTTTCATCCATGCATTAGCTGCACAGGCAGGACGGTACCCCAGAAAGTCAAAAACACCTCAGTGACTCAGCACATCCGTGATGGGAGTAGCGAACCTTACTTGCGTGGCTAATGATATATGCCTGATTATAGTCCTCTTAATGATTAAGAGCTCTCATCATTTCAGGTAATTATATGAAGCCTCTAATAGATATATTCCAACATGATCCAAGTTGTAATTATTAGGTAAACACACCTTTTGAGAATAAGTATGTCGAGCTTTACTCTTAAAAGCACCTACTTTTGGCTTCTGATACCTTTACTACAAGTGGCTCCATTGCTGAACTGTAAGTTTGGGGATGCTATGAAATTAGAATGAAAGTTATCTTATCCTTAATATCCAGAGTAGTGTGTCCTTTCTGACTCTATCATCCCACCATTCCTCCCCAAGCACCCAGAGTCTATAATCTTAACTCAACCTTCTTAACGTCACATCCCACCTTTCCATGTGATAAATCATTAGTTCTACCTATGATGCATCTCTACAAAAGGAAAAGATTTGGAGTAGGCAGTCATACTACGTTTCCCCCAGATTACTCTATGTCATAGTATGAAATCCCTTGTCTAAGAGAGTGGGGTTTTTAAATGAAAACCTAAAGTTTTTCAGATTTTTTATGATGCAAAAATACAGAGCTGTAGTTCTAAAGACAAGGAAGAAATTCCAGTCTCTGGCTGCCACACAGAAAAAGGAAAAGGAAAAAAAAAAAAAAAAAAAAAAAAAAAAAAAAAAAAAAAAAAAAAAAAAAACAACACTAAACCTGGAACAATTTTTTGATAGAAAGCAGGCTGCACTATGTATTGGAAAAGCGTTACCGGAAGAATGTCAAACTGATTTAGGATGGAGGAACTGGACCAGATGCCTACAATGACGTCATTACTATGCCATATAGGAGCAGTATGCCAGGAGTGATAGGCATGTTAATAATTACCTAGCTATCAGCGATATAAGGGACCCAATCATATCAGACTCATTCAGAGAATAGCACAGCAGCTGGAATGCTATTAAAGGAAGCTATATGTGTGTGCTTGCAAACAATTCATGGAGGCCAGATTTAGTTGTTTCTACAGTTTCCTTGAATTAAAGAATGAACCAAAGAGATGTTACAAGACCCACTCTAAACTAATTTCTCTCACGATCATTAAGTTCTATTTGCAGAAATATCTACAAGCAAGCCAATGAAATGCACTACTTGGCAAAGTTGTGCGATGGTAAATGTTTTAAGTATGATACAGACATGTTTGATTTTTCAGTATTAACTTCCAAGTTGTTATCAATTTTATGATAGGTTATGGGGGTGGGTAAAAATGATTTTGGAAGAATTACTGGATTAAATGTTTATTTTACAATTCAAAGACATTGCAAAGAAACCACCGCCCATGTTTTTCCAGGCACAAGGTAGTTAAGATAGAAGAAAAGTATATAATCATTCCATAGGGCAGTGGCTGTTACTATCTGACCACATTGGGCCATTGAACTCCTATATTCTTGAAAGAAAGTACAATACATTAGGTTTTCAATATGCCCATTTTACTGACAACACTTTGAAATCTGGTATGAATAATTTAAAGGCAGCAAAAAATAAATAAAATCAGCCACTAAATGAAATGTATTCAGGTTTTCAGTTGCTGTTAAAGCTTGGGAAATCCCCTATAGCACCAAGACCAAACCTGCCTGCATCTGCAGCCACTACTCTCCTCACCTGTCATGTTAATCTCAAGGCATGTCTGCACCAACATGATGAAGGCCCACACAGGTCCTCTACTACTAACACCCATCTTGATGAAATGGCTATAAGAACATTGTCCTGTGTGTTGTGCAGCCAAGACCAATCTAACTGATGCCTATAAAATCATAATGCAGGCAGCCTAATGGCTGTAGCATCATCAATTGTAGGGACTTTGAAAAGCAAGGGCAGGGATAACCCCTGTGCAATAACCTGAGGAGGTTTAATGACCCTTGTCTTCCTTCAATGGTGAGGATCCTTTCTAGGCATTTGTCTCTTCCAGGGCCTTTAAGCTTGCTTCTACAGCTTTGGGGCAAGAGAGGATACAACCAATGCCCTGAAATACACACAAAAACTCCCTTAAAAAAGTAAAAAATCAAAAAACTCTCTCCCCCGAGCTTGCATTAAAAGGGGCTGATTCTATGATCCATTTCTTCTGAGTGTTACTAGGTACAAAAAAGAACGACAGCTCCAAAAATGTTTAAATTAAAACATTAGACATCAATTGGAGCAAACGTGTTAACTAATTCACCAACTTGTTATTCACAAAGTTTTAAAATTTCTAGTTGGTGTGGTCCATGCACCTTTCTAGAGAAAGGGATTTGTTCTGAGTCTTAAGATAAGAACAGTAGTAGATGGGACAAAATGACTTTCAGTACGTGCACAAGTCATTCATTACCGTTCTATGTCAACTAAAATCCAAAGGCAAAATTGCAGCCTTTCATTTTACAATATTTTAAGCCTAGACAATGATTTTTAAAACATGTTTAGATATGTAAATACCAAACAGATGAATACCTAGAAACGGTGATCATAACTTTTTTTCCTTTTTCTGTATCTAACCGTGAAGTTTTTATTACATCATAAAACCCCCACTGTCGGTGGCTTTTTAAGAAGTCCTTTTAATTAATATTCCAGAAAAAAATCTTCCTTCAAAGTAAATTCCCATTAAAGTAGGTAAGTATGGCCTTAGTACTGTATGAAAAAAAAATCTCAAGGTACAGTGAGGAACGTTCTTGCAGTTATTCCCGGAGGAGAGGAAAGAGAACAGCAAGAGTGTCTGGACGTTGGTTGGTTGTGTAAGGAAGATGCTGCGGAAGAGCAACGCCCTTGACGCTGTTGCTCCTTCCATAGCTCACCACACCACGGTCCCGCCATCCAGCGGAGACTGGTTGCTGTCAGGGATGTTGAGGAGATGTACTAAAAATAAGAAGTTTCGCAAATTGTAAAACCAACAGGAAAACGCATCACTATGAGGCCCTTTAAATTCGCCTTTGGACTTAGGCATTTTTCTTTTTAAACTACCTTGCTCAAAGCTTAGAGGTGCTTTTGTCCTTTACGTCTTAAATGTACTTCAAAATGTATTCTTAATATGTCCCTTGTTTCCTAACTCTATATAAAGAGTACAGCTGGCATTTGCTTTGAATCAATGGCTGCTGCAATAGACCTAGACTGGAAGTATTTTCAGCTACCTCGAGGCTCCAGTGTCCTTTATTGGCTGAGCGAAACAGGAACTCTGAGACAGTTACCAAGTGAAATTACCTGTGGTAGAATTTAAGATGAGCCACTTTAGCTCAATCATTTGTGCAGTTCTTCCTGGCTGAAGCGTGATGTTGAGTGGGCCTCTGGCAGTAATTCTTGAAAACCCGTAATCACCCAGACCAAGTGGATAATGCTTAGAGTGTTAATGGTGAGCCAGTGGATGTGCCTTCCCGTGCTTTACACAGCACACCCTGCCTAAGCCTGTCCCTACTGGGTCTGGAGTCTCTGTACATGCTCAAGTGTATTTTCAGCAGGAATTGCTATGTGGAAAATTAACAGAATTCCTAAACTTTGCCAAAACCCAAAATAGAAAAAAATAAAAGTGGCAACATTAAGCATAACTGAACATGCTTATTTTTCCTCCTCTTTTTTGTTTTTTGTTGTTGTTTTTTTTTAATCAAGTCTCAGCTTTAGTGTAGTTGTCAACAATTTATCTAATAAAGATTCTATGGACTAGGGAAGAAATGAGAGAGACTCATTTAAAAGACAAAATGCAAACAATGCACAGGTGGTGATAGAATATGTCAACTTTTCGTAAGAAGCTCCTGTGTGCCTTATCATAGCTAATTAAAAGCTAGAATGGGAAAATGATGGAGCATAAATTAGAGCCTGTGACAGCTGAATTATGAACGTAAAGTCACCACAGTCAATCACCTCTTCTATAATTATGTCTTCCGGTGCCTCACAAACCCATAATAACGAAGAAGGAACAAGCCTAGAAGTTTCTCGTCAGTTCCAGCAACAAAGCCAGAAGCAGAACTGCCATCATGTGTGCTTCAAGGAAGTGGAAGCAACACTGAGGATTCGCATCCGTGCCATGATGCAAATCTACACTCACCAATTCTATATTTAGAATGTTTCTTAGCATGACACATCTCAGTGGCTAAGATCACAACTAGGTTGGAAGTTACTGTGTCAGTGTGTGTGACCTTGAGATACTTAAGAACCAAAAAAATGTTGTTGATAAGCAGAAGCAAAGCCAGCAACAAAACAGAAGCTGAGGTTCTTCTTGTAAATGAGAGTTGACCAAAAATTCATTGAACGAGTTGAGGGAGAAAAGCCAAATAATTTCAAAGTTTGATGTCTCTGTAGTTGGAAAAGTGGGAATATCATTTATTGGAGTGGTTCTCAACCTTGCTAATGCTGCAACCCTCTAAAACAGTTCCTTGTGTTGTGGTGACCCCCAACCATAAAATTATTTTCGTTGCTACTTCATTACTTTAATTTTTCTTCTGTTATGAATCATGATGCACATATCTGAGTTTTCCCATGTTCTTAGGTGACCCCTGTGGAAAGGTTGTCAACCCTCAGAGAGGCTGCAACCCACAGGCTGAGAACTACTGATTTATAGAACTGCTGATGAGAATTGAGTTGCTTCCAAAAATGGATGGATAGTATGGTCAGCTTTAATGACACAGTCCTGTAATGTCAGTATTTGGGAATCAGTATTTGAGACAGAAGATTTGCCTTTGAGTCCAGCCTGGGCTGATAGAAATACCATGCCCCAATGATAGATAGATAGATAGATAGATAGATAGATAGATAGATAGATAGATAAAATGAACAGACCAGTCATTCACTTACAGAAGGCCTTACTTAGCTTTCTATATATAGTTATAATTCTTATGTTCATCAATCAAGAAAACTAGAATGTGAAAACCACTTAAATTAGATACATAATCCTAAAATAGCACCAATACACAATAGATGTAACATTTAAATGGTCTTTTTACATTTTTTTTGTATTTGTGTGTATGTGGCATTATGTGGGATTTGGTGTCTGTATGTGTCATGAGTATTTATGCCAGCACAGTAGCCTGTACATGGTGTGCCTAGGCCAAAAGAAGATGCCAGATGTCCGGCTTTGCTGTGCAGGCTCTGATTTTTTCCCCTGAGACAGTCTCTTACTGACCTTGGTTTGGTGACAGAGTCTTGTCACCGCAGTACTCAGGAATCTGACCTTAGAGTTGGGCTGGCAGCCAGCAAGCTCCAAGGATCCTTCTGTCCCCAGCCCTCACAATGCTGGGGTTGCAGGAACATGCAAATCTATACCTGGCCTTGTATGGGGGTGCTGAGGATTCGGTCAAGAGTAAATAGTTGATAGCATGAGTGACCGAGTTTGGACGCTCAGCACCCAATAAAACCACAATTCCTGGAGGGTAGGGAACAGAGAGAGACACATCCTTAGGGCTCAGTGGGTTTTGTATAGTCAATTCTTTTTCTTGTTTATTTCTGAGACTATATTTTAATTACAAGATTTCTCTCTTCTCTTTTTTTTCTCCAAGCCCTCCCATATGCAAGCATGGCAATACATATTTAGATAAGATTTCTGAAAATTATTTGTCATAGTGATAAGAAATTGCTACCTGAGAGTACAGGAAACAAAAAGTGCAAATTCTCTGTTTTATCTTACAAAATATTTTCTTCTGGTTTTATTTGTAAGTCTGTATCAATATATTGCCCTTTGATGACGCAAATTTGAGCAATTTTATTTTATAAATAGCATTGTTCGACTCACAGTGTCCTGTATCAACTTGTCCTAAATAATATGCAGTCATAGAGCTATGTAAAACCTGTAGATATAGACGTAGCATTTCACAGTGTGTTGGGTGCCCCTAAATTTTAGGGGAGACCTGAAGGGACAATGTAGACACCAGGAAGGAATGGCGAATCTTCACGGTTTGGACACATGCTTTGGGACAGGCTTTCCCCCGGCTTCTGGCTTGCAGTGGTCCCCACCTCCTGAGCCCTTGCAGAATATTTTTCCAAGATCTTAAGACAATGTGCTGCTAGAATATTTGTGTCTCGGAAGTAACAGCAACAGCTTCAAAACCCAAGATGGTATTCAAATGGACTTACCCAGGCATCCTCTACTAGCTCTAAGATGTTTTTTTTTTAACAAAATCTTTTAACTTCCCTTGTCAGCTTGTCTAATTTAAAAGACTTTAAAGAATTTTATGTTCTCAAAGTAAACTACAGATCTAATCTCAACATAAAATAAGATAAAAATAAAATGCTTCATTGTTAGCCCCTGGTAATTTCTGCTGCTAAATTTGGTTGGAGGCTTTGGTCAGACCCTCTGCAAGTCTTATGTAGAAACAATGAAATGATTTAAAAAAAAAAAAAAAATCCCAAGCCTTAACAGCTTGTTTCTGACACACACCCCACAAAGGCATTTGAAAGTCATACTTTTCAATAATTGTCCAGGTTGGTTAGATCCCACCCCTACCTCCACCCCAGACCCAGCTGCTGCCTCACGTGCATCCACTAGTTCTGTAATTTGGTGGGTTTGACCATCAACAGGAAGCAATTTGAATGAGCTGTTCACAAACTTTTAAGTCTAAAACTTGAAATGGAACATGAAGTTTGAAGTATACCGGGCAGCTGACAATGGGGTCATGCCTGCTTATTACTGGGCAAAGATAAAAACGGATATCTAATTATTTCACAGACTCACACCAGCATCCTTACAAATGAACATCCGCAATACTTAGTACAATGCAGTGATACTGAGGGAAACGAAGTGGTTCGAAGCTTCCTCAGCTGAGGTTTTAGAGAGATGAGCAGGTTTCTTGAGGTGACTCAGGGAGTTAACGCCCACTTCAGCATCTGCTCCTGGCTTTATCCAATTACACCATGAAACAGTTACTGTCAGCCAAGGGCCTCTTCTGGGCACCATAGCTTATTTACAACTTTAAAACCCAATTCTTAGAAGGTCCTATGGTAGACATTCCTGTACCAAGGTGAAATATATTGCATTTTAAAATATGTATGCACTCTTTGGCCCTGTCTATTGGCTTTATTATCAAAATACTTAGTGTCAAATTGTGAGTTTGTCTCATGTTAGTGTCCCACGAGCACAGTGAGGGACGCTGCTCTCTTTTGCCCCATAGCGAGTAATACATTCTCTAAAATGCTGGAAAGGTTTACAATGAACTTGAGGAGTTTTAACATGCATGTAAATTAACTCCTTATCCATTTAACATCTACTCTGTAAGGGATTTAGAATGAATTGTACAAGTTTAGTTTCAGCCTTACTTTTAAACGCTTTAAAACTAGAAGACCAAAAGAAATCGGCAAGTGTTTAACAGAACAGTGAATATAATAAATAACTGTTTCTATTCCTTGGCCAGAATTAACTTTGTTTTTAGCAGTTTAGGTTTATATTATTGTAATTGTTTTTTCATCCAGACACTCACCTCTGTTATCTGGAGTACATTTCTCTTGCTGAGTTGGGACTAGGCAATACCTGACGAATGCTTACTGAGCTGAAGTGTACAGTGTAGATAAAACAGTGTCTAGTCAGGGAGGGGTCAGGGAGGGAGGTGTTAGAACAGCATGTCCAACCACGGGTCCAACTAGACAGGCGGAGCTTTTGAAAGCTAAGTGAGTCTTGTCCTGCAGTTTAAATTGAAATCGCTGGGAACAACGGAGACTAGTTCACACAGATGAGGCAGTCTAGACAACCTCTTAAAAAGCTGGCTTAGAAGAATCACTTCAAGGAATGAAAGAAAGAAGCCCTTGCCAGGATGTAGGCCGGAGACGACGTATGAAAAAAAGTCAGAACAAATGGAGTGAAATTAAAAATGAGCCAGCAGAAGGTTTCGGAGATGTCTCTAGAGATCTCTTTTTTTATAATGAACACTTGGTGCACTTTCTCCATACTATTAAAATAGCATTTCATTGCTGGCCCAACACAAGTCTGTTAGAAATGTGCTCATTGCTTCTACTCCTTTCAGCAGTGTTATAGACAGCAGCGGGACACTTATTCTTAAAAAACAACTCTTAGGTACGAAAATCCTATTCTATAAAAGGTGCATTTATCAGCAAAGACATTCACAGTTGAAACAGTACTGCAACTGTGAGTATAGCACAACTCTACAGCTGTGTCCACTTCTGGTAGATTTTGAGGCACTAGAATTTTCCCACATTGATCTTAGCTCCTGGGGACTGTTTATGACTGCCTAACAGGATTTTTAAAACAGCAGAACTGAAGCTTTCTCAGCAGCAGCCAGGGGAAGGGGCACTGGAAATCTTCAGGGTGGACTTGCTAGTAGTTACTCTGCAGGACAATTTCTCATACTTCAATATTCTGTTTATGAAAGAAAGAATGAAAGAAAAAAAAAGAAAGAAAGAAAGAAAGAGAAAAGAAAAAAAGAAAAAACTAAGCACACACCCAATGTCTCACCTGCTACTCGCAAAGCTGGAATTCAAGGCAGCTCTTGAATTCCAGTTCTCCAAGCCAGGCATCTTTACGACATACTGCGGCCATTGCAGATGTTTTCATCTGCATTAAGCCACAGAAAAGAAAACAGACACCAATCTAGCCAATGGTCATCCTGTCATATTTCACTCATTATATTTTAAACTCCATGTGTAAGGTGAGGGTGTCTACTATAATTCAAAAAATCAATATAAACCATCATCCTGTCAAAGTTGAGGACTTTTTATTATTTACCCTTTCATTTTATTTTTGTGTATTTGAATATCATATTACTTCATTTGAATGTTTACAGTGTTACGCTCGGTGGCCTTACTGAGCATCAGAACTTGCCTTTGACTCAGCCTTTCCACTTAAGTGCACAATTTGGTTATACAGGCTGAATAATCATGAGAAAAGTAAGCCTTGTATGGTGGATGATCCTTAAAAAAAGTAAGCCTTGTATGGTGGATGATCCTTAAAAGCAGGTTGCACCATTTGTCTTTAAAACCTTTCCATGTGGTTTGACATCCAACAAGGCATAAAGATAAATGCTGAAGGACAAAACCACAGGCTTCTCTTAAATTCAGTGGAAATTACTATCAGATAAACCTTGAGTGGTCTTCAAACACTGGAGTCAGGCTTTTCATTGTAGTGAATAGTGATGAGGTTAAAAAAAAAAATCTCTGAGCAATCAAAGGAGAGACTGTGGATCAGGATAAAATCACATTGCTGAAGAAGATAAAATTTAGAAAGAAAGCTATTGCGCATACTAGAGACCAGCACACGTTTTAAAATCTGAATGCAGTTGATTTGAGGTCCTTGGAGATGACTGTTGTCTTCAAGTCTCCTATGACATCTTAATCAGTAAAGTTCCTAGAAAAATCCTCAGTGTCTCCCTGGAGCGTCCATTCGTAATGTTGTCCTTTGACTACACCATCATTTGTTTTGAAAAACAATAGGCTTGCCATTAAAAACATTCTTTCATGTATCCCCCCACCCACCCCACCCACCCCACCTTATAAACCCCAACTTTCATTGGATGCATTTGTTCTGAACAAGGAGTAAACAGCATGTGTACTAGCTAGAATTCTAAATATAGAGCTTTTCAAAGTCTCATTAGGTGACTTAGTTTCAGAGTTATGACATGTGTGTCTTGTACAAGTCACCCTCTATGGCACACAGAGTACCACTGGCTTTCTTTTCGGTTTTCAGAGTCATATAGTTCCAAGTGCTGGGAATCCCATTTCTCTGACTTTGCATAAACTAGAGCTAGGGCCCCTAGAAAGATGTGGCAGGTGGGGACCACAGGCTTCTTGTGGATTCCCTCATAAGGGGACCGGCGGCCGTCTCTGACATGGACTCTCTTGCCAGCTTTTCAATTACTTCCCCCTGGCAGGACTGCCTTGCCAGGCCACAGGGGAAGGGGACACAGTCCTGATAGGACTTGATGAGCTGAGGTGGGTGGGAAGGGGCGCTTCTCTCTTCTGAGGAATAGGGGAGGGGGAGGGGGAAAGGGTGGGAGATGAGGAGGGATGAGGGCTATGACAAATATATAAAGTGAATAAACAAATAAATGTTTTTCAAAAAGAATCTAATGTCAGGGACTTTATAATGACAAGACAAAGTGGGCTGACACACAAGGAAGAGGAGAGGAGATGTACAGGGACCAGATGTTGGGACACTGAGCTCTGTCTGTTCTGCACTCTCTTTCAACCTGGAAACGTCTATTACTATCTGTTTGAGTCATTGGACATGTCGGAAGTTTCTTTTTAAAAAGAGCATTTAACTGTTAATGACAATAAATAAAATAAACTCAAGCTACTGAGAAAGACACACACAACATACACACACACACACACACACACACACACACACACACACACACACACACACACACACAAAGATCGAAAGGAACCTGGGCACTGTGCTGCACACCTGAAATCCCAGCACTAGGAGAGACAGAGGAAGGTGGATCTCTGTAAGTTTGAGGCCAGCCTGGTCTACATAGTGAGTTCCAGGACAGCTACGGCTACACAGAGAAACCCTGTCTGAAAAACAAAAAATAAAAAATAAAAATAAAAAATAAAAAAGATTGAAATGAGTCACGTGATTGTGACTCCTATAGCTTCCAAGTTTCACGTTAACTAATCTTTAGGACCCCAAAGTATACCATAATATCCTTTCATTTTGATTCCTATTTCTAAGATTATTTAGGGAGAAAGTAGTCAAGAGAAAGCCAACTTTCCCCGAAACTGGCTTGGCAGTAAATTCAATAAATACCCTTCCAAATAATTTTACGTTTTATTTCCAGTCACAATTTTAGATGTATATTAAGCATTTAAAGTCTTGGGCTTTTACCTAAATCTTCTCTTAGCTTCAGACTTCTTACAGTTCAATCATGTTTAATAGGCCTGAGGCCCATTAAGTGTAATTGGAACCACACAGCCTCTGCTTAACAGTAAGTGGAGCAGAATGGATGCCACAAACTTTAATATTCACCCAGCCTGGCCGAGGCTGGCTTTTTACCGGAAGACTGTGTCCAGCTCTGGGATCGAAATGCAGGGAGATTGAGCAGACTCTGGACAGAGTTCACTAAAACCCTTAGCGGTTCTGGAAATGGGTATTCCAGGTAGAAAATAACAACAAGGGACTGTGCTCTGATCGGCGAAAAACAACTTTTATTGAGGAGAATAAGTAAAGATTTATTGTAAGAGTTTCTATTCCAGTTTGGCGTAAGAAACTATTTTTTTACATCTAAAATTATTATACTTGAAACCTAAAACCAGATGTAATTATGTATTTTTCTCTGGGGTGCATCAAGTGGAGCCAGTCTTGGGGGCTGAGGTGGTTTACGCCCTCTGTAGCAATATGAGACTGGACTTGCAGTGTTTTCTAGGAGTTAAGTTCTAACTCTGTGCGTTAATCCTTTTTCTGTTGCTGTGAGAAGAGACTCATTTTCTTCCGTGGCTTTGAATGATTGCGCAGCCTTGTTGTTTTGGGCCTGAGGTAGGATAAGGCATCAACAAAGGGCCTATCTCCTGATAGATGACCATTACCGAATAACCTTGCTTCCTCCCAGGAAATTCTATTTCCAGAAGGTTCCATTATATCTCAGCTGTGCCAAAGGCTAATTAATGGTCAAGATCTGAGTATGTTGGGGCTTTTAGGGGCATTTGGCATTCAAACTATAACATACCCATCGTCAGACATACAGTCTCATGTCTGCTTTAAAACAATGCTCAAAAAATCCATATAGGAGATGGAATCAGTTACAAAAGGCAGCCCTGCTAATATAGATGGTTCGTGTGTGAATCTAGATAAAGCTGTAAGTATCACAGCAGTTGAGTACAGATTAAAGAAGAGTAAAAGGTAACTGCATTCACTGTGAGAACAGAGGACAGCACCTCAAGATACAACTTCAGAGAGACCAACCAGCTAAATCAGAAGAAGAACTGAAAATGCAGGGAGAAAAACAGTGTGTTCAGAAGTTGCTCAAGTTTCTGGCCAGAGAAGTCATAGGAAAAGGTGACATTTGTCTTTGATGACTCCCTAAACACAGGCCTTATGGTCCCAGTATCTTGTTACTGTCATCTGACTGTTCAGAGTTATTTCTGAAAGCAAGTACTTTGACTCTTCCCTGTCTACCACAAAGACACAACATTTGTTATTCACCTTTCCTATTCCTGTAATTTTGAATTAAACTGATTTTCTGACCAGTGTCAAAGGGTAATAAGGCCTTAGTAGTTGTATACCTTTTTCATAGGCATCTACTGGGCACAGTTCTAGCTTATTTCTTAGGGGGAAACTGAGGGCATAGTTGGTTGCTATGGGAATTGACTGATCAGTCATCTATCTTGTCTGTGAGCTTAGAACGCCCCAGGCAAACTAGTGACCAAATGAAATAACTGGACTGACATGTTAAAGTGTCATCCTGTTCCATCCCGAAGCACGGCAGCATGAAGAATGCATATGTATCCTTAAGTCTAATATTAAGCTATTATTTTAAATACTCTTTTATAATTTCCTATTTGTGCTAATACCTAAAATGATAAATAATAGTAGCAACAGAAAACTACACCTTTTATTTAGTCATGGCTACAACTCACTAATATCACAGAAAAAAAAAAGTTTTGTTCTAATCTTAAATACAGCTTTTTGCCCTGTAAACCCTGTAAGCCAGGTTGTCCAGACACACCTTATATAGTTCAGGATAACTGGAACTGGAGACTGTTGTATGTCAGCCTCCTAAGTGCCAGGGTTACAAGCAAGTGCTACCACACCCACATGAAACGACTCACCAGTTAACCATCTGTAATAAAGAATTTAACTTTCTTTGATTTATTTATTGATCATAGAGAAACATTTGCATGGATTTGGCTCTTAAACTGTGTTAATGGCATGTGATTCTAAGACTCTCCAATTGTCTTATGGGCTGTGTTGGTGAACTGAAGAGAATGTTTAGATGTTTCTCCCCAGCATTTAAAGCTGCATCACTCTTTGTTTGTTTAAGCCCACTTCTTTTGAAGACCAGGAGAAGTTTCTGCTTTCTTGTTAGGGAATGCTTTACAGGAGGCCACATGTTTGTAACTAAGAGTTGTCACACAAGACAGAAATTCTCAGGGCAGATGTGAGTGCGAAGCTGCTTTGGGGCTTATTGTAATGAATCTCGCATATGGCATTGCAAAGGCTGAGTTCCAGAATGCATCAATTCTTAATATTTGTTTTTGCAGTTTTTAAGGTATATTTATGTTAAATCGCTTGGTCGTTAAAATAGCTCATGGAGTGTGAAAGATATGCATTATCTTAACTGTCTGATATGTGATAAAATAAAGTTTGGAGATGTCCCTTACCCAGGACTATATGACTGGAGCCAAGTTTGATTGAATTTATGGCTCTTTCATTATTTATTTGTCGGAGGAATCTGACTTCAAAGCTTGACTGTAGTAAATACAGATACCGAGTTACACCATTTTTACTAGGAAATGTCTTAGATGTAGGGATTTTGCTATAGAACTTATCTCTCACCCTAAACATGGTTCACACACACAGAGATGCCAGTATTCTTCCCGTCTTTCCATAAAGAAAGATGAAAATATAGGTAGTTAATGGCTCCAAGATGACACAGCTCTGTGTAAAATGCTATTCACAGTTAATTTATCTCTAATGGCACTTACGACCTCAGAGAGGGGTGAGGTCATCAAGGGAAATGGGGAGTTAGTGGTTGGAAAGCCTCCTATGAACACGTTTACTGGGTCAACACTAAATCTTACCCCCAGGATTTCAAATAAAGTTCCTCTTCTGCTAAAGTAAGTAGCCTCGACAACTTGACCTAAATGCTGGGTTTGACTGTTTATTCTGTGCAACGGAAAGCCAGTGTTCAAGGATAGGGTCAGGCTATAAGGAAAATCTTGGCTCTGGGGTCAGAACTGCCTCAGTTTGTCTTTTCAATCTGCCATCTCCGGTGGTATAATGTTGAAAGGACCAGACAAACTCCATTTTGAAAAAGAAATTCCATTTTGTGTTAAACCTAGGCAAGGGCTGAACCCAGATTGCAGAACAACCACAAACTAGTCTAAACAGAAAAACATTCCCTAGCAACACAATCAGCTCACCTTGGGAAAGTCCAAATATATTCTCTGCTGGTCAAGCTGACCAGCAGGTGGTCTGGCACATAGCAAGAACCAATTAGGAGAAGCCAGGCCAAAGTTCCTAATGCCGCTGTGACTGCTTCAGCCAATCTTTTCTCTAGGTCAACTTCCCCCTACACCTATTACCCAACCATGAAACGCTAAGGCTTGTAACTCCCTCCTTGCAGCTTTTCTGCCCAAGTGCCATCCAAACTGTAAAACCCACTTCATTGTTTAAACCTATAAAAACCTCCCTCAATTGAGACTCGGGGCCACTTCCCTGCATATGCTGTGCCAGTGCATGGGAAGGGTGGCCGGGTTCGAACCTGCAATAAAGACTTCCTAGCCATTGCATTTGGACTTGGCTCTTGGGTGGTCTGTTCTGGAAGTCTTTCAAAATTTGGGCATAACAATGTCACAAAAGCCACTTCACCTCTCTCATGGTCTTCTTTTGTGTAAAATACCCCATATTCAGCATTAAAGAAAATTAAGTTACTCTGTAGAGTTTCAAATGAGAGCTACAAAGACCAGTGGCATGGCCATACGACGTCTAGATAGTAATAACACTTGAATAACTTGGATAGTTAATCTCTAGATTTTTGAAGAAAATCTATGAGCCAAGCAGGACAGTATTCTGACAGGAAGCAAATGTTGGGGTATTATATAAATATCTGCTATTATGAGCAAGGTATGGATTGAAAATTGCTATTAACTCATTTACACATTGGAAAGATTTAGTCATTGCATTAACAAAGACATTTATTTATAAGCTATAAACATGTACTTCTCATTTGTGTCTCTTACATAAGCTAATACTTACTGAGGCAATATAGTTGAAGATGATTTTAAAATACTATGCACTTTAATGCTTAAGGATCAAATTATAATGTTTTGTTTTCATTAGAAATAACGTATTTGTTTCCAGTGAGCTTATAGTGTTCTGTATTTAAGCACAATAATGAATATTCTATGAAAAAATTTCTTTCTTTTTGTGTGTTTTCCTAAATAGGATGATTCCTGAAAAGCCAAGACTATTTTATTCTGACATCCCTAGAACAGATCATTCACAGTTTATAAATAGGCATAATAGCTTTCCTTTATTCAAACTTCTTTTTGTCATCATTTGTTTACTGTTACAGAGAGGGAGGGGGAGGGAGGGAGGGAGGGAGGGAGAGAGAGAGAGACTGAGATTTGCAGGACTACAAATTAATGACCTCTCCTGATCTGCTTATATTTCCAGGGACTGCCATTAAATGTAAGATGAAAATCACTCCACTCGGTAAGTAAACAATGTTTGTGTATTACAGACCATAGTTCTTTATCGAGACTAATAATGCAGTTTTGCTTTTTACAGGAAATGGAAACTAAAACCTCGACAAATGGATGCAACCCTTCGGAATGGCTCTCAAATGGGCAGTACTGAAAATTGATCTGTTCCTTGTCAATTGCATTATTCAGAGATGACATCAGCAGCAAGGCTGCAGCTGATACTGGCATGTCGCCCATCCCAAACCATAAATAAAATCACATTCTGCAAAAATATAATCATCTCCAGGGCTACAACTTGAACCTTGAAGCCTAATTTAGCAACTTTTTACTAACTTCATCAATGAAGCCTGACCAGGTTCCGTATAAGCACACAGAAGCCAGCACTAATAAAACACGGCACACCATGTCATTAGCAGTGTCAGTGTAGAACAATGGTTCTCAGCCTGTGGGTTTTGACCTTTTTGATCAGGGGTTTCCTAGGACCATCATACAACACAGACATTTACATTATGATTCATAAAAGTAGCAAAATCACAGTTTTAAGGTAGCAATGAGACCCCCTATATTAAAGGGTCTCATCAGTAGAAAGGTTTAGAACCCCTGGTCTACAAGAAAGGTAGGTTTTTGGTTGAGACAGTGCTTATGTTATTTATCCCTGGCTTTGTTTCCTGTCCCTTTTGGCTAACTGAAGCCCTAAGCTGAAGCTTGTCATCAATACCGTGTTCTCTGGACCTCTTTAGACAGCCTCATTCCGTGTCATCAACAGCAAAGACATACATGCCTCTTTACCTGGAGGATTGTGCTCATTGAGAATCACAAGGGACGCTGGTGTAGGTCTTCTTTTCCTGATCTGTGAAGAGCAAAGGCCCAGCTAATGTCAGTGTGAGAATCAGACACTTCCCCTCATTGGCTCGACAACTTACAAAACTGCCCACCCAACTCTTCCGCTAACATACACAAGCAAACTTCAGGAAGGAGCGTAGTGTATGCTTGCTGCATAGTTTAGAGCACAGAACGCTAACTAGAACGGCCAGATCTAACTAACACTTTCTTTGACCACAAAGCTACATTTACAAGAGAAAAAATAATAGTTGTATATCATCAAAATATGCAACTGAAATTAATATGCTATAAGATACATGGATGACTTATTTATTTAAGTGCTTGTGGTTAAAGCCTCATGACACTGGCGATGATATCAGGGTCTCTTGCTCTCATCTAAATGAGGCAAAAGGAACTCAGAAGCCTCAAATTTCTATCCTGTGTTGTAATTTAATCAGCAGGGCAAGCTTTGAATTTCAATTAGTATGGCTAACTTTTTTACTTTCTAGTTTAATATGTGTATCAAATTGGCAGGTCAACCAAAATGCAGCTCTTACAAGAACATGCATTTTAATTCCTTCAGGCATCCTAGCTAGACTCAGTTCGTTAAAGAGAATAAAGGGGAGACAACATGGAAGTGAGAGGGCATGTTAATATCACGGGAAATGAGGGGTAGAGCAGAGGGGAGATATGATTAAGATATATCTCTGTGTGAAATTGTAAATAAATAAGTAAAAGTTACTCAATAACACAGAAGAAAGAAAACCGTACTTAATTAAAATAATACTTGGTGGATTCACCCTCTTCTTATAGGATAGGAGCTTCAGGGACCTATATGATTACACTCTCTTGCTTCAGAGAGCCTTTATTCACTCAATGTATATGTTCAGTTAAAATCCCAGATTATTGGCAATAGGATAAAGGATAAAGTGTATGAAAGATATTCGAGACAGAAGCGGTGCTCCGTTCAGTGAACAGACACTGTCAAGGTTATATTTATCCAGCCTGAATCTGGGTGGTCCTACTGTCAAAGCATCCATTGTGGAAAGTGAGACTTGAAGAGTCAACGCTGATTTTAAGACTTTGTATTGGCTGTTTGGAAGAAGATTCAGGAATCGTCTGACTTTATGTAATTAAGGAATTAGATTGGAATTCTCATAACTTTCTTTGCTGATTCCTGAAGGACTCCACATTTGTTTTTGTGCCACAGAACATATTTAAAGTGGATCTGTTTAACCCAGAATCTAAGTAAATATGCGCAGTTAGAAACCAATACCAGACATAGAAAAGGAGTCTAGAAAAAGTAATATAGTGTTTTCCAAATCCAATGCTCATATACAATGGGCAATGGATATAAAAAATGTGATTTGGGATGCACAATGAAACCAGATTAAAAATATGAAACCTGTAATTCTATATAAGTCTGGGATTTAGTACTTCAATTTTTACATTTCTTTTTATTTTATAAATAACAAAATAAAAGATTGCTACTTTTTGGTAAAGTTTTCAAAGCTTCTCAAAATGTTGAAACTGTTACTTTAAGAAGCAAAGGCCAGCAAATAATGCTCCAGACCAGAATGTCTAATACATATATAAAATGAATCACTGCTAAAATTTTAGCCAGTTGTTCTCCTGTACAACCCAAACACAGGTGCAAAAAAAGGAAGCTCATTTCTCATGTTAAAAGTCACACAATTAGGCAAATGTAAGAAGCAAAGATCCTTTCCCCTAGTAGGAATGCACGCCCTTACTGCCCTGTCCCGGGTAGTTCCTGCCCACACATTCCCCTTACCTGTTCTGCTGCCTCAGGAGCAATCTGACTCTGGAATAAAGGCACAGCAAACTGTATCTTTTTGGGGCTGTTGGGCTCCATGCTGATGATGAGAATAAGACAGGGCAGCGAAGTGCTCAAAAAGACGCAGCCCAAGTGGTATCCGAGTGTTTCCCCAAGGCACCCTTCACCAAGCCACACACTGTGCTTTGCAATAAATCTGTGTAATTCCAGAGCGAGCGAGTGAAGATACCGAGGCTTGAGCAACTCCCTTCTTCAATATTCAGCGATGCCTGGCTTGCCTAACCCCCCACCAATCCTTTGGATCCTCTCAACACAATATGGAAAGGAAGAATAAGCTAATTGTGTCCCCCGCTCACTAATACGCATGCCAAGCTTTCACTCAGCAGCTAATTGAAATTGCAATGCTAGCCTTGGAGGAACCTGCTGCCCTGGGATTTAAAAGAAAGGCTCTATCCACTGTACATTACTAACCGGCTGCTCAAAAGTGCAGTGTAAGCTCCCTCTGAGCATTACAGGGATGGACCATTCATTATTGATGAACATAAATCAGGAAGTTTTTAGGAGTTGGGGGCAGGGGCTGGGTGTAGAATCATGTCATTTCTTTGTAGCAACTTACAAGTCAGACACCTTTTGCTGTTTCACACTCAACCACAACATCGACGAATGGCTATTTACAGTAAGCCATAACTAACAATATCAGTTGTATTTGTGCTTCAAGATCTGAGTTAGGTTAGCACTGCCCTAAGTCTGAGAAAATCTTAGTTCAAGTTGCCCTGTTAATAAGCTCTGTGGCCTCAGGCAAATCACAGCATATGTCTCGGCCCCCACACTTTCAACGGAAAAATGGGGGAGTAAAGATTAGATGACCTTTAAGCTCTCTTTCTGTTGTAATGTTCTATAATTGTAGTTCATGGTTTTCAGTTGAGTGGAAAGTATTGAGCAGCTAAATTTAGCAAACAGCTTGGAAGTCACGGCTATTTTGATGGCCTTTATTTTAGTTCCTGATGGAGCCAGTTTACATCCTCTAAGTTGGAAGAATCCAGAGATGAGTGGAAAAACATTAGTGGAAACCCAGTGATGGCTGAAAGTATGACTTGATATCAATTATGGGGCTGCTCGCAAAGATGAAGTTCTGAGGAATAGCCTAAGAAGGATTGCCTTCAGACAGAGGATGACTCAAGTGCCTGTGGTCACAGAGGCAGAAGACATTGACCTGATCAACTCAAGTAATCTCAAACAGGAGGCAGCCACATCACCAGGTAGCCTGCCATCACTCACGTCACTGCTTACTGGAGGCAGCCTGGAAATGAGCCTGCCTCAGAGGAAACATGAACTTGGATCCTTCGCTTTTCCATTTGAAAGGCGGTTCCTTGATGACTACTAGATTTTAGAATATAGTTTTTAGATTCATTAATTGCATTTTGACGTAATCAGAGGTATTTACAAGTGAAGTATCCTTTATTTTGAAAGTCTCTTTCTAGAACAGAAATACATCTCAATGATTTAATCATACAATGTTCTGTTGGAAGTATACAGCAAGTAATATGCATTATTCAAGTAGTTTTATATACGATAGAGGAAAAAGCAAATGGAGATAGTGATAGGAAAGCAATTTTGGGTGACAATAATGCTGACCAGCAAGAAATCTTATAAAGGATTCATCTCTGCAGGGTAGGAAGGAACTCACTACTCAAAATATTCTCAGGCAGAAATTACAAAAGACCCTAGAAAGAAAAACTTCAGAGATTAACACCACTGATGGTGTTTTTTTCTCTGAATATTGGTCAAAGTCCTAGAAAATGGATAGGCAGATGATCTTTGTAGTGAGAAATTAATCCAGAACCCTGCTCAGCCCGGTCAGTAAGAACCTGTACTTGGTAGCCTCAAACTCGAAGCCTTGCCCTGCTACTGACCAAGTTCAACACCACAGGCCATGAGCGAACATTTTTTCTTGTGTGGTTTAGGTGAGTGAACACCTCACAAAGTCATGAGGCTCATAAGACCTCATAAGCTAATAAGATCATAAGGTCAGTCTCTAGCCACTCCATTGTAGATAGGAATTATATTTTTACTAGATTTTTCAAAGAGATTAAAGGTACATATTTTTGTATGAATTATTAAAAATATTTTTCTCTCCTTTGGTTTTTTGAGGCAGGTTTTTTTTTTTCTGGGTAGTCTTGGCTGTCCTGGAACTTACTATATAGTTGGTCTCAAACTCAGAGATCCCAGCACTTAGGGAATTTAAGACAAACCTGGTCACAAAGTGAATCCAGGACAACCAAGGCTACGCAGAGAACCTATGTCTCCAAAAACCAGGGAGAGCGAGAGAGAGAGAGAGAGAGAGAGAGAGAGAGAGAGAGAAAGAGAGAGAGAGAGAGAGAGAGAGAGAGAGAGAGAGAGGAGAAAGTGAAATTCTGTGTATATTGTAGGATGAGGATCACGAAGTGTGCATGTATATTCACATGTGCATGGGCAGATTTTGTGCGCGTGTGTCTGTGCTGTACGTCTATATGGATGTGCGTGCATGTGTGCACACATGCATATGAAACCCAGAAATGGCACTGAGTGTCTTCCTAGGTCATGGCCCACTTTATACACCGAGGCAGTCTCCCACTGGAGCATGGAGCTCGACGGTTCTGCGAGTCTGACTAGCCATCCTGTTCTAGGGATCCCCCATCTTTGCATTCCGTGCTGAGAAAACAGGCCCACCATCACACCCACAAGACATTTACACAGGTGATAGGGATCTGAGCTCTGGTCCTCAGGCTTGCTCAGCAGCAAGTGCTTTATCCAAGGAACTATCCCCCTTTCGAATAGTTTGACCGTTGATAGTATCTTAAAGAAACTACCTGGGCCTTTTATTGTTATTTTTCATCAGTCCACCAGCCTCTGTATATCTCAGGACTCAGCTGAGTGGCACTACTTTTAGGAAAATATTATATATTTGTTTTCTACGCAAACTGGGTTTGTTGGGGGCATGGGTAGGGGTCAAATCATCTCTTCTGTCAAAATAGAGGACATACACCTTCACTTAACATAAGAGCCACCTGTCTCCCTATTAATTATTTAACCTTTGAAAACCTATTCACAGAGCGTTCCAATGCACTTATTGCCAGGCTTTTTGCTGTGGCTGTAGAGGACAGGCTGGGTTAAAGGTTCTTGTTTGAAATCCTTTTAAAGTCACATTGGTTTTGCCAAGAACTAAGAATTGGGCTTTTAGCGCCAATCTGGTGGCTTAAAACAATCTGTAATTCCAGTTCCAAAGGATCTGATGCCCTCTTTTAGCCTCTGAGAGTACTGCAATCATGTGGTGCACAGATATATGAAGGCAAAACACCCATACATATGAAATAAAAATAAATCTCTAAATCTAAATTGTTAGTCTAAGAGTCGTATACGTGTAACTATATTTAAGGTAGCTGAAAAAATTCAATATGATGATTTCGCAACACTAATGTATATGCACAAACTAGTGTCTCTGAATTATTATTATTATTACTGCTGTTGTTGTTATTAGATAGATAATGGTGACCCCTTGTGTGGTAGTACTTTATCCATGTACTATTCTAAGTGCTATTCCTGTGTTAACTTATTTAATACTGGTACTGGCCATTTGCAGTTTATCCTATTGCCTCTCATTTCAAATGAGAAAGTTGTGAAACAAAGAGTTTAGATGATTTGCTTAAGCTCTTCCAGTTAATGGATGGTGGATACATTTCAAATCCAGGCACTTTTGGCCAAGGCTGGGATCTTTATCACAAAGCTGTCACTGTGGCTGTTCTAATGCAAAGGACTTTAGAACAGTTGATGGAAGCCACCAGAACCACTACAGCCACCCTTTATTCTAACACATGATCCCTAAGCCATGTAAGGTAAGAGGAGAAAGTGGCATGATTGCAGGATATTGGCCATCATGAAGATCATCTAGAGATGGGCATTGTGCCCTAAGCAGACTTGGCAGTAAATTTTATTCTTTCTTTTTAAAAATAAGGACAGCTTTTATGAATAGAGATATAAAAAGTATGTAATAAAATAATAAAATAAAACCTTCAGTGCCTTTCCAAAGTAAGTATCACTGTAAGCATAGATGGCAAACAGAAAATGAAACATGGCCCCTGCTCATTTTACTCCCTGCTATTATCCTAAACTGCTCTCCAAAGTTCCTAAGAGCCTCGTCCTGGCTGCATCACTGGCCATTATGCGCCCTCTGCTAGGGAAGGCTTCCTAGCCTGCCTTCTTTATTTGTATCAAATTAGACTTATCTTCTAACTCTACCCACTCAGAATGGGGTCTTCAGAATCACAAGATGGAATGAGTCACTCAGTTTACTTTTCTCCTGGTATCTAACTGTGCATAGTGTTGTGTCACTGCATGCCCGTCCGCCTTATACATGTATCGACCCTTACACAAGACTTATACATGTGCACATATGTCCGGCCTTAGACAACCCTATTTTAAGTGATTAAGAAAGACAGGAAAACACTGTACTCCTACAGCATTGCTTGTCTTGTTACACTTTTTTATTTTTGAAATTGTAATATAATTAATTTGTTTCCTTCCCTCCTTTTCCTCCCTCCAAATCCTTCCCTGTACATCCTTCTGATATCTTTAAAATTCCTGGCCTCTTCTATTTAAATATTGTTGTACACATACATAATCCTAAGTACACAAATACAACCTGGTGTTATTCACGGTAGGCATCAGATGCGTGCTGCATTCACACTGCATATATCTTTACTTCTAGAGAAATTGTTTTTTGATTAGAACATCTCTATATAAGCCAGACAATGGTTTCAGTGTCCTCACTGGCATAGAAGGGTCTATTTTGCCAAGAAAAGGTAACTTGTTTTCTATCTTCATAACTCAGAAAATTGTTATGTTTCAATAAATACAAATGTCTATCACTTTGAGTTTTTAATAGAAACATTTTGCTTTTTTTTTAAAATTATAATTACGCCGTTTCCCCATTCCTGTCCTCTTCCCAATTGCTCCTATGGAGACCCCTTTGCTGTCTCTCAAATTAATGGCCTTACTTATATGTGTGTTCCTCGTACAGCTTCCTCGGCTCCTGTTACCTGGATGTCCTTTAAAATTATCATCACAAAGTGCTCTTCTGCCTTGCTCAGCTCATTTGCCATCACATATGTTTTGTACAGTGTATGTTCTCCCGCTTAAAACTTTATTTAAACACATGAGTCATTTTATAGTCACAGACCCAAACCAAGAGTCAAAAGCCTGGGAAAGCCACAAGTGTAGGCCTGGTGGTAAGATAAGAAAGGGTGGGAACAGATTACTGTCTAGAAATCATTATATACACACATGAAATTATTAAAGAACTAACTTCATCATTAAAAAGGGACATTGCTAGTAATAGAAATGTATCAGCTGATCTGGTAAAAGGATTCTTAAGTACATTTAAAAATTCTAAAATAAGTGTCGAATGATTGAAACATGGTGTGCCACGTTTGGCTTCATGTTACAATTCAGCACTCTGGCTCTGCGTAGATTCTGAAAAAGAGCCGTGCTTGAATTTCTGCCCGTGTTTCCATGCACCACATGGGCTTATTCACATCCACAAGCGATCTAAGTAATGGAACGTTAAGAGGCAGAATAATTTGCTGATTACAATGAGTCACCTCTCGCAGAAGCAACTGGCTTCCTGGTAAGAACACGAAACCCGGGTTGGTTGTCTGAGGCCATCGGCCTGTTTCTCGTCTACTTGGTCTGTCATGACTCTGGTCTGGCCAACAAACCAAAATTGCTTCCTGATTACATTTGCTTCTCAGCAATGTGCTGTCAAGATCCCCGGTGTCATCCTGTAGTCTCTTCTTCATGATATTTTAAAATATTCATCCACTTTTATGTTTTTTTCCAACCACCTAGTTTTCAAATGTGTAAATTAACGTATGACTCATTGCACTCTTATGTAATGTATGCATGAGGATCTTGGAAGCAGAGACAATGTCTCCATGGAGAGAGAGTATGAAACGTGTAACAGGTCCGAATGTGCTGAGCCTCACTTTCCAGGGATGAGTCATGGAGTGGAAGTGGTGACAGACGTAGGTACTTAAGAAAATGTGATAAGAAAACCAACAGACATTCTCCCCTGGCACAATGTAGAAAGTGAAAATAAAATTTTATTTTCTAGGTGCATCTCAAATCATGTGCCCCGCCCCCAGTCACTACTGAACTTAATTTTGGATAACTCAAGCCCTTTCATGACATTGCAGTAACTAGACACCAGGCTTTTGTTTGGAGAATCCCACCACCCTTCTCATGCAGGGCAACAAGCACCTCTTCCTTTAGGCCTGTGCATCTTCTGTACTGTCATCTAAGAACTCTCTAAGTGCTTTATTGAGAAGTCTTCTAAGCTTTCACAGGACCTTGCTCATAAACGTTTTGGTTTTTGTTTTTTTCCCAGTTGAAAAATAATTTGGAGGCAGGAGCGATGGCTTAGGCAGTAAAGCACTTGCTTCACCAGCATAAAGGCCTGAGTCTGGATGCCCAGAACCTGAAGAAAGAGCTGAGCCTAGTGGTACACACTTGTGATGCCAGTGTTGGTGAGATAAGAGGCAGATGAAGCTGAGTCCCTGGAATTCAGTGGGCAAGATAGTCTGGCATACTTGGCAACATTCCAGGCCAGCGAGTGATCCAGTATCAAACCAGACATAGAGTAAGACCCAAGGTGATTGTCCTTTCACCTCTTATTCACACACATACATGTGCACACAGGTGCCCACACACACACGTGTGCACCCATACACATGAAATTACGTTAATAATTAATGTAACTGATGGATGCACATTGGTGTCTGCATCTACTCTCAAGCAAGCAAGATGCTTAGCACATCCTTGTCCTGATATCACTCATTCACCTGTCATAACTAACTCACTACTTACCATGTACCAACTATTGTTTCACCAAGACACTTCTTTGTCTTGCACTCATTCTGTCAACTAAAATGTACCCTTCTGTAACCTTTTTAGTAATGACTCATGGCTAACAAACTTTCTAAGTCTTCATGTTTCCAAAAGACTGTTGACCCTTCTACATGAGTTAGTTTGATAGAATAAGACAATACAAGTTCCAGAATTTCCTTTTAGAACTTAGATAATTCTATATTGTTAGATAATATCCAGGACTGCTGATTTTTTTCAAAGAGAGCTGTTATGAAAGGGCTGATCATTTCTCTTGAGAAACATTTAGTTTATTTTCCTTAACATTCTCAAATTACATTGTGTGTGTGTCTGAGTGTGTGTCTCTGTGTGTGTGTTTGTGTGTGTGTGTGTGTTTTCTATTCATGCTTCTCAAAAGCTTTGGATTTTCCCAATATTTTAGATGACTCATTCTTCCTGATTTTCTTCAGTAACCTTGTGGTTTGAGAGCGCTATTTATATTTATGACTGAGTATCTTTGTCAAGCAAGTAGACTAGATCTCATCAGATCAAACGAAGCCCTATTTACTCAGTGAATATAAAATTTGAATATAGGGGATGATATTAGGTATTTAGGGGAAGGGTCAAGTTGAGTAAATTTTCAATACAAATACTTTCATTTAGGGTCTGGGTCCCAAGTCCTCCTGGTTGTATGTTACTTGTTAAGTTAATCCATTTCAAAGCTGTCCAAGCTTGTCCCAAAAAAAGGAAAGTGGTTCCTCTTTGATTTCCCTCTTAGCTGTTTCATGACAGCTCAGGCCCTACTTCCTGTTTCTCCAGACTCTGCCCACATGTGAGGGACTCTCCAAGGGAAAGGAAACTCCCCTTGTATATTAAACAACCCTCTAGGGTTTATCCTAACAAAGCCTGCTGCTGCCAACTGCTACTGAAATAGGTATCAAGTCAGGGTCCAGAGAGCTGTTCAGAGGCCCTTCAACTCCGGGCTTTGATCATTCTGATTCTAGTGTTCCTCACAGTTTCCCTTGGAAAATGCTGCTTTGACAATGTAGCATCTTATCCTACAACTCTTTCTTTTCTGACTTCTTAAAAAAGATACTTCTGTCTACTATTTACCTTCCATTAATCCATTAAAAGTTCTGACTCGCTGATATGTATCTTTCCCTTGGAGACTCCCTTTTGTGTGGGCAGTCTGGAAGTAACAGGAAGTAGAGCCTGAGTTGTCATGGAACAGCAAAGAGGGAAATCAAAGGGGAATTAGTGTTCCCCTTGTCTTCAGGACAAACTTGAACACACACACACACACACACACACACACACCAAGAAAAGACATATGTGTGTGTGAAGTACTAAAATATTTTTATCAAGTTAATTCATCTCAATGGGTTTTGACAGTCCAATAAGGCATACAGAAGGCAAGCATTATCTTGTGTTTCATTTTCACAAATTTGTATCAATGTACATTAAAGTGTGATTGTTCTATGAGTGTCCCCCATGAGAAAACAATAGTTCTAAAAGTCCCCACTATCTCAGCAAATAGAGAGAATGAAAATAGAAACACAAAACTAAAAAAGTCATAAAGAAGACCCTGGTGGTAGAAAGGGTTTTGATTTTTCTGTTAGTGGAAAACCCGTATGGAAACATTTTAGGAGAGAGACAGAGCTCCTGAGCATTTGGAGAAATGACGGATGTGGAAGATGGCCATCTTTTTGTTGGACATCAAGGTTGATTCTGATGCTGAGTCCAGTTCTCCAACTTAAAAGAGCAAATGTGTCCTGCAAAATTGTCAGAGTGGTTTGCATTTTAATTACTCTCATCTGGACTAGAAATTGTAAATCAACAGAGCATCCCAGAGCCTCCAGACAGAGGCCACACATGGTTTGTGCCTGTCTTGAAATGAGTGAGGCTAGACCTTGGTAAACTCTGAAATGGGTGAGGCTAGACCTTGGTAAACTCTGAAATGGGTGAGGCTAGACCTTGGTAAACTCTGAAAAAGACTGTTTTTTATAATCTTTTCTGTAATTTATGAGTAGCTCTGTTTCTCCATTTTTCTCCTGTAATTCTTAATTCTCTTTCCCTCAGCCATAATTTTCCAATGACTACATTATTACTATGTCTTTAAATATCAGATAAGTTATTAACTGATAATAAAGGAATCTGGGCAAATGCTTTCTTTAGTTATATGCAGAGTTTTAGGGTAATATTCACCTTTTATTTTTCAAGAGTCTTTTTTATTTACAAGGAGAAAAGTTTACCAAAAACAAAAAATCATGCAGTTGAACAAATCTGCCTTTAAAAAGATAATCAGGCTTTGTTTAAAATTTTTGGAACCTCAAATGATGACTTCTAATTCTACAATCTGGCCACCTAAATTAAAAACAAAATAAACTGGCTATCATAGAACCCAAAGCACTTTTAGAGACAAGAATCATACTAGTTAAATTATATACTACATAAACAAATTGGGTTGGAAGGACAAATACATGGCTTAACTCCTTCTTAAATTACAGTTAATTGAGTAACAGTCCGCTCCCTCCTGCTTGTTATTAGGTCTATAGAAAATTATACCTATTTTTAAAAATTCTATATTTAACCTAAAATGTGGCTTCTCTTCCTCCTAGTTAACACTAAAATGACTCATTCTTATTCTTTATATTTACATGCATTAAAACATCTCCACATATTTTTGTCAGGCTGCCTTAATCTTGCATTGGAAATGGAATGTGGTATAGCAAGACTGTCCTGATCTGGTTATAGTATCTATGATCCCACTCATGGCCAGGATTGATAACTGATCTTGCTCACTAGATAAATGGCCCTCCTCCATCTACATTCTAAGGTGTCCCTCTCAAAACTGAGTTTACACAACACAAGAGGAGTCAAAGGTATCTGAATAATTGTGCCCAAATCCTGTCTTACATACAAACTCCAAATGAGCTCTCAGGACCAGATAACCTAATAAAAATTGTAATAGAAGATGTGTAATTCCATAGCAGCACTAAAGTTTGAGTTGCCCAGAACAATTCTTGATGATGAAGAATACAAAATGCGAGAGAGACACTGTTGCTTTGGATCCAGGTGACTTACAAGTAAATAATCAAACTTATCAGTTGAATAAATAAAAATATTAAGAATTCCCTTTTTTATGTGTGACATGATAAATACATGTCAGTATTTTCCCAAGTGAGGAAGATCTAATGGAAGTTTCTAACAAATGTTTTTTGAGTGCTGAATTACATGTAGTTTAAGAAACAAATCTAACAATTACCAGCCCAAAATAACTAAGCTTGTAGAATACTGAAATTCTACCCTGCTAGTAAGAGTTAAAAATGCTGCCTTTACTTTAAGAAACTACAAGACAACATCTATTTATCGTCTATATAACCAATTCTACTGTCAAGTGTTTAACCACCACCCAGCCCCTATCCTCACAAGGAATTTAAAACAACATTGCTCATCACAGCACAAAACTGGAAATAAGGCAAATGTTTATCAGCAATAAGCTTCTGAAACAACTATAAAGGAATATTCCAGAGTAGGAAAAAAGCATGGCTTATTACTAAATATCATAACAAGAAGACTATATGTTGACTTAGTTACTGTTCAATTGATGTGAAGAGACTCCATAACCAAGACAACTCTTATAAAAGAAAGCACATAAATGATGTCTTTTTTATTGTTTTAGAGGGGTTTACAGTATTCAGACTATAGTTTTAGTCCATGAACATTAGGGCAGACAAGCATGGCACTGGAACAATAGCTAAAAGCTTTATATCCTGATCTAAAGGCAGCAGGCAGAGGGGGTGAGGGAAGTTGGCCCTGGTGTGGGCTTTTGAAACATCAAAGCTTATTCCCAGTGACACACCTTCCTCAACAAAGCCACACCCATTCAACAAGGCTACTCCTGATCCTTCCCAAACAGTCCACCAATTGGTGACAAACATTCCAATATACAACTCAATGGGAGTCATTCTCATTCAAAGCACCACGCTATATGATTTATTCAGAAGAGACTAAAAGGCAGGCAAGGTCATTGTAGTAAGAGGACTAACTACTGTTACCTAGAGTTTGGGGGCTGGGACAAGCTACAATGAAGATTTCTGAAGTTCTTGATCAGTCTATATCTATGCCAGTTCTGGACTCACAGGCATCCTTCACACACTGTATTCATACCACTGCAGTGTATACAGACAATGTTCCATCGACATAAGCCCTGTGCCCACCCCCTACACAGTCCACACCTGTAGTCTTTAAGAATTGCCATTGGCCAAACCAAATAATCCAAATAAAACATGGAGTACAGAGCTAAACAGAGAATTCTCAACAGCAGAATCTCCAATGGCCTAGAAACACTTAAAGAAATGCTCAATGTCCTCATTTGTTGAATTAAAAATTATTCTTCCTACAGTAATTAATACAGTAAATTATTAAAGCAGTAGTTTTCTTTAGCCAGCTAGCTCCCCAATGACAGACACAGAGAGGCTATGGTTTATTTTTAAGCTGCAAGCACTATGCTAGGCAGAATCTGAGCTACTCTAATCCTAATGCCTAATAAAACTCACATAAAAACCAATAATTTGACAGTCTGATGACTCCTGGGGTGGTGTCTACAACATCAGTCTCTTTCTCTAGCCATGCTCCTCTGCCATCCTCCTCCCATTGCAAACACCCTCCCAGGAAGTCCTGCCTTTCACTTCCTTTTGCACAGCTGATTGGCCACATAGCTCTTTATTGACAACTGCTACATCCACCCAAGGCATTCCTACATACGTAGTCATCACAGAAGTGCAAATCAAAATGACTATGAGATTCCATCTTACACCCTTCAGATCGGCTAAGATCAACAACTCAAGTGACAGCACATGCTAAAGGAAGTGCAAACTTGTACAACCATGTTGAAAACCAATCTGGTGCTTTCCCAGAAAATTGGGAATAGCTCTACTTTAAGACCCAGCTGTACCACTCCTGGGCATATACCCAAAAGATGCCCCACCATACAATAAGGACATTTGCTCAACTATGTTCATAACAGCTTTATTTCTAATAGCCAGAATCTGGAAACAACCTAGATGTCCCTCAACCGAGGAAGGGATAAAGAAACCAGTACATTTACCCAATGGAATATTACTCAGTTATTAAAAACAAGAAAATCTTGAATTTTGCAGGCAAATGAATAGAACTAGAAAAGATCATCCTGAGTGAGGTAACCCAGACCCAGAAAGACACACATGGTGTGTACTCACTTAAAAACAGATTTTAGCCTTATAGCACAGGATAGATATACTACAATCCATGGACCCAAAGAAGATAAGTAACAAGGAGGACCCAAGAGAGGACACTTAAATCTCACTCAGAAGAGGAAATAGAATAGACAGAAGTGGTGTTTGAGGACAGGGAACACAGTAGGAAAGGGAGTGCAGAGAGAAATCAGAGTGGAGATCAGACATGGAGAGAGCAGGGATGGGGGTACAGAAGGCCTGCAAAGAAAAGAGACACTGTGGGCAGAGGCATCTCAGTGACAAGCTGGAGACCTAAGTCACGGGAAGCCTCTGGGAGGATATAAAGGGGACTCTAACTGAGACGCCGAGTAGCAGAGGCCATGGAGACTGAAGAGGACACCCTCTAACTAGACAAGAGAGAGCAAAGAGAGAGGAACACAAACCCACCCACAAAGCTTTTGACCCAAAATTTAACCCGCCTACAGACAGAACAGAGATTGAGGGAATGTCCAATCGATGCCTAGTCCAACCCAAGCCCCACCCCATGGAAGAGAGCCAACCCCTGATACTAGTAAAGATTCTCTGCTATCCCAGCAGTGGTTCAAAACAGGTAGGCAACATTGGGCAAAGTGTAGGGAGTCTTGCAGAAGAGTGTAGAAAAGGAGAAAAGGACCTGGAAGGGACAGGAGTTCCACAAGAAGATCAACAATGACAATTAACCAGGGCTCAGAGGGGCTTGTGGAGACTGAGACACCAACCAACAGCTTTATTGCATCTGTTTAACCACGTGCTGGCAGACATTGGAAATGCAAGTAACTTATGCTCTTCACACAGCAACATGTAGGACCATACATGGACTGGACCTTAGCCCCCTACACAGTTATAGCTGATGGGCAGATCAGGCTTTATGTGCGTCCTCTAGTAAGAGGCTGTCTCTGACATGGACTCTGTTGTTTTCTTTTTGATCACTTCCCCCTTGCCAGGCCACAGGGGATGAGGACAGGCTCAGTCCTGATGAGACTTGATGAGCTGGGGTAGGTGGGTAGGGGGTCCTGCCCTTTTCTGGTGAATAGGGGAGGGAGAGGAGGAAGAGGGAGGAAGGATGGGCCTGGGAGGAGAGGAGGGGGAGGCTGGGACTTGACCTCCAATGTGTCCTTTGCTTACTTTTTTCTCTTCTCCAATTCTACTCACTCTGACATGTGACTGGTGTTCCTAGAAACGCTTCCCTCATGAATCTCCTGTTCAGGAGTTCTCAAAGCTGGCCTTTTTGAGAATCAGACCTCCCCCCACCCCCAAACTGATTATTGAATGAATCTTTTCCCTGTCCCTTTCAAAACCTGTCACTGACTTAATCTCCTCATCTCTCTTCTTGGACTAGGGCTTTCAAAGGCTTTGTGTTCATCAAGTGCACTTCCCAGAAGGCCTAGCTCATGAAACCCTTATTAATTATCTGCACTTTAGCAGACTGAAAAAAGACCTACAGTCACCAGAAAGGGGAACAGTGGCTGGTAGGAGTGGGATTGAGAGCAGAGTTCAGAAAATGCCCAGAACACAAGCTTAGGCAGGAAAAGGGAGATGGGCTGCACATGAGAGACAAAAATTCACATGTTGGTCACCTGGGCAGAAGAAGAAAAGAAAGACTCAAAACAGAAAGTGTTTTGCCAAAAGTACAATTAACTTGATTAATTTAATTTAGAACTAAGACTGAAATGATTAATTTTCATTAATTCTCTGTATGGACAGTGAAATGAATGTGTTGTGGTCTCCTGTAGCAAAGGGGCTTGCAGTTGTGGCCAACTGGTTGGGAGCAGAGCAATTTCTCTATCTCCTTGATGAGACCCAGATGGCTTTCTGTATTGAGAGCTTGCCTGATGAGAGTTCACACAGCTGAAAGCACGTGGATGCTACTTAGCCCAATTCAGAGAGCTGATAGAAGGTTTTGCTTTCTATCATTTTTTCCTCAAGTTCTATTTTAAGATTTAAGAATATGAACAGCTGGCATCATGAGTTTTAGAAATAATTATAGAGTATGTGAATAAACATAAAATTATGTAATATTCCTCATGGAAATTTCAAAAAGAATATACTTCAACTCTATACTTCACAATTTCAATTTACTTGTGGTGACTAACATATTCTTAAACTGACATTTTACATGATAAATATTATATGATTGACTTAATTCAAGTGAATGGTAATCAGAACTAGCAAAAGAAACTGCAATGCAAAGAAGAAGAAAACCAAAAAATTCATAAACACCAAAGCATGCACAGACAAGACAGGGACAAAACACCACAACACACGAGGGGAGCTAAGCTGAGCATTCGAGAAGTAGAGATCACTTTATTTTCTTTTTCTTTGTGTGTTTGTATGTGTATCTGTATGTGTGCGCTTGCACGTGTGTTTGTGTGCTTGTGTTTGTATGCTTGAGTTTATGTGTGTGCGTGTGTGTTGTGTGTATGTATTATATATATACATGTGAGTTGGGTTGTTGGGTTGTTGGGTTGTTGGGTTTTCTGCTCCATCACTCTCCGCATTAGGCCTTTGAGACAGACTCTGTTACTGAATTGGAGCTAGGCTGATGGCTAGCAAGCCACAGGCATCTTCTTGTCTCTGCTCCACACAGTGTTGGGGCTGCACATACATGCCCAGCTATACCTGGCTCCTTATGTGGGTGCTAGGCTCAGAACTGAGGTCCTCATGCTTGCACCTGACCTACCAAGACATCTCTCTCCAAGGCCCGCTGTCTTCTTACTGATGTTACTGATGGACATCATATGTGTAAGATCATCCTTCTCACCCTACTTTCTGTTAACCGATGGCCTAGTTAGCAAATGTCACATGGGCAAGGGCGCGGTTCACAGCAGGATCACAAAGAGTGAATTAGGTGGAGAGATGTACTTCAGTCCTTTCAACTTACAAGATGTTGCCTAGAACACTTTGTAAACTAGGGAGCCTGGCAAGATGTAAATAGAACTGCTTTTGTTGGCAGTAGTGACTTTGAACAATCAGTTTTCTAACATCTTATACTGGCAAGGATAGAAAGGAAAGGGATAAGCACACTCCAACACTCAAATGACACTTAGGTGGCAGAAAGGAAATTTCATTTGTGCAGGACTCCTTTAAGTAACTTCTGTGGGACCCTTCATTCCTGGTTATAAATGTCAACCAATTTGAAGTTATCGTACAGGAGAAAGGATAGAGAGAACATTTCAGAGAAAGGCACAGCTGATAAAAGCATGGTTCTTGTCAAGGGAGTTTTCAGCTATCAAGTTTCCATCACATTGAAAGGTACCAGCTGCGACTCTGTGGGATGGCTTATCTCACTTTCGGCATTTCCTGTGAGTCACACTTCATACCTTCTCATCAATGAGTATTTTATAAACACAAAACTTCAATAACATCTGCATTATTTTTGTTGCTAGTATAAACAGACTAGTTAGCCACCAGAGGGGCTCATCACGTTGACAGTCACCTAGGCTGAGGCTGAGTTCCTATAAACACCCTTCCCATGATGGCCTGGTTGAAATTTGAGAACTGACCAGCTCACACCCTAGAACTTTAGAGTCAGGCTTCTAACTCTGGAAATGGTCACAGAGGCACAGGCCTGGGACAGAATGCACATGTATGTGTACAGACGAGTCTATAGACAAACACAAAAAGATCTCACGGAAGGGGGTTACACTCAGGCGAGCTGTACTAAACTAGCAAACGTAGCAGAGAAGCCAGGCCTGGGCTCCCCATTTTGGAGAGCTATGGCTTTGTTTACATTGTCTGGGAATTTAGCATACTGGGGAATTCTCTTGGCATTTGCGGAAATGGGGAAGTGCTTGAAACTTTAAGTTTATTGTCAATTGTGATGTTTTTGATGTCTCTTCACTCTTATTAGAAGACAGAGGTTTCCCGCTTTTCTTAGTGCCTCCTTAAGGTATAAATAAAAATGTCTTTGTCCAGAGGGCGAATGACCTGCCTAACCGTTTTGTAAGTGTATTATGTGAAGTTCTGTCCCGGCATCTTAGTGTTTGGTGTGGTATCTGACAGTGCTGTACTTTCCCTGGAAAGCTGAAGCCACAATACTACACATATGGGCATTGGGTATAGTGAAGGAATTTTAGCTCTAGACGGCGTGAGCCACAGAAGTGACCTTGGATGGTAATATTTGAAAACAGAAAAGACTTCCATAGAGAAGCCACTTCCTTATTATGGACACCGGCTCTCATAAAAATGCCCACTGGGCTCCTTAAGGCCAGGTACTAGTGCATTCTTACCATGGCAGGGAAAGAGAGCAGATAATTGTCTCCTACAGAGGCGTACAGGAAACCATTCGAGGATTAGTTATCACCTCATTAGACAGAAAACACCACACTTATAATGCCTCTTAGGCTTATTTATTCTGTGTCCTCTTTCCTTCTTCATTGCCTATGGATTATTCTCCAAATCGCATGGCATTAAAGATAACAATAAGAATATGGGCTACAGATGTAGCTCTTGCCTAGCATGCACTGAGGCCCGTGTTCCATCTCCAGCATCGGATAAAACGGGCATGGAAGCGTTGTTACATGTTCAGATTGAGGCCAGCCTGGGCAGCATGACACACCCATTGTCCAAAAAAAAAAAAAAAAAAAAAAAATCCTTAAAAAAAAGGAGAAAGGAACTTCAAATAAATAAAAAAGATTTCTATTTCATACAAATCACACCAAATATAGATTTCATACATATTGTATGAACTTAGTGTAAGACAGTCAGATTTATACACGTAGGCAAAGATGCCCCCTGTAGAGGACATAAGAGTTTAAGTGAGTCCAGAGCATTACCTTGTAGGCACCAGTTTCCTGTGGAGCTGTTGCCCACACACTAGCTCTGGATACCACGCAGCTAGAAGAGCAGGCATGTTTTGTTTATTTCATTTATTATCGATGATTAGTTATTCTTCTGGGCCACTCCAAGGATGCTAGAGCATTTCTAATCAAGCCTTGGCAATGCAGCCGTGTACAGCTTCCGATGGCTTGCTGCAGAGTGGAAGCCAGGGAGTGAAGAGGCAAAGGTGGTGTAGACAAAACACTTGACTATGGTAAGCTTGCTGACGGGAGAACAGCAGGATCCTCATCTGAAAAGGCCATCCTTCAAGCCGAGGGCCTGGGTTATATAGGCGATGAGTTATCAGGGACAAGGGGGAGGCTTCTTACAGGTGGAGGCTGTGGCCAAATGACGCGATCAGATCTCCACTGCTGAGTCATAAGATGGTAAGTTCTGCAAAGCTCAGAGCAAGGATCACTATTTCCTCATCCTGTTCTTGTCACTCACTGATTCACAGCCAAGACACCTTCAGACCTTTTTGGATAATGTCTACGTTAGGCATGATGGCTGTCCCAGAGCCATCTTGCTCATCTCCACCTGTGGAGAAATGGAGGCGTTTGACCCTCCTAACCGAGGAGCTTAACCAGGACAGCCGGCATCAGAGGAGATCCTAGGGTTCAGCAACAATGGTGCCTGACTGTGTGACGCGCAATCTCTTTTCTAAAGGGCTATTATCTGGAGTGTTTACTGAATGCCGGATGTGCTCCAGGCTTAGGGGATGGAGAAGGGCTCTGTGGAAGATGAGTCAGGAAGAGGTGACTCAGCCCCCACGGAGGTGGGTTTGGTTGCCACAGGAGGCTTTGAGGACTTGGAATCAAGAATGTGGAAACAATTCACTTCCTTTGCTGCCCTCAGTTTAGTCTTTTTAAAATTCAGGTTGGACTGCATGTCTTCTGAGCCCCAGTGTTCTGATTTTAACACCATATGAAGTTCACTTCAAAGTCAGCTGAGGAGCTGCAGCAGCAGAAATAGACCTCGGAGTATAAACACTGTGTTATCCAGAGAGAAAACAAAGATGACAGACTACATGTTTTAAAATAAACTTGCTCACTGTGGTTTTTAATTCTCAATTATAACCTTGAACTTTATGAGTATTGATTTCCTAGGATAAGAAAACCTGTAAGTGCTGCCTTCCCTAACTGTTTTTCTGTTCGTTTTAAATAAGGCCATTAAAACCTTCCTCTCTCTCTCTCTATTTCTCTCTCTCTCTCTCTCTCTCTCTCTCTCTCTCTCTCTCTCTCTCTCTCTCTCCCTTCCCTCCCTCTCCTTCTCCCTCTCCCTCCACACCTCAGGTTAAATACCCCTTCAACCTCAACAAAGGGGTCTTTCTTTGTTGTACTAAAATTTAGACATGCAAAAAATTAAGCTCAACATGTTCTGAGTATTTATAAGGGGGAAAAAAAGGTATCTTGCTTTCCCTAAAGAGAACAAAAGCTTTGTGACATACTTCAAACATTGAAGCGGAGTATCGCTGACAACACCCTAAGACATGGGCAGAAACATATTTCTTGTTTGCTTAAGGCCCTGTTCTAACTGGGTCCTAGGCCTGAGGTTCAGTTCGGGGCATTGTGAGCAATGAGTTAGATCAGGCCCCCCAACTCAGGCATCAGCAGAGAGGCAAAAGGCAGAGAAGAGGTTTAACCATCAGGCCCATCGTGGGAAGACAGGGAGAGCAGAATCTGAGCACATCTTCAAGACCCTCCTCTGAGCCTTAGGTTTAAACAGAGAGAGAAAGGAGTCAGGCGTGTTGAAACAAAAAGAAACCATCGGAGTCTGGCCAGGCTGGCCATCACTCAGACCTAGTCCACGTTGATGCTGGAGAAACTCCTATGGCACAAAGAGATTCCATGAGCTGACTGTTCACGCCTTAAGATCAGTCTTCATTTCTATCCTGGGGGTGATTACTTCCATGTAATGGGAAAATCTCATCCTGGAGTGATCTGCTGTGGAACCTGGTATCTAAGGTCACTGTAAGGTTAAAACAATAGCCAGAGACTTTCAGGAGGTCTGGAACACAGCATGGTAAAAGCTGTTAGTAAAATACCTTGCTTTTTTACCTTTGCCCTGTCTGCCTTAAAGGGAGAGGAGATAAATTAGGTGTGCCTTGAATGGTAACTATGCCTGAATACAGAGTTCAGCAGGAATCTGACCTCTGCTAAGACAAAGGGGACAGGTAGAATGCGGACAGAATGTCAACTCTTAGGCATTTTAGACTCAGTGTTTTTGTTGCTTGTTTGGCTGGTTTTGTTTTTTGTTTTTTGATTTTTTTTTTTTAGTAATGAAATGCATTCTTTGATAATTTTATAAATGCATATAATATATTCTGATTACTCTCACTGCTGTCCTTTCTTGGCTCCCTTCTACCTTGTCAGTATGTCCTCCTTTGTTTCTTGAGACCAGCTTTCGGAGTGCTCATGCCCAGGCTGGTGTTGACTCAGAGCGTTCTTGCTTCAGCCTGCCTTCCTCTCCCCCCAGGTGCTGGGATTGCTGCTGTGTGGTACCACGCCCAACAGATCCAGTGTTTTTAAGTATAAGAAAGTTCTAAATTGATGTCATATGTTTACAGTTTGCCTCTAGTCATCTTTTCCTGCAGGACTGTAATTCCCTGCACGGTAGACAACACAATTGAAACTTGGAACTCTGTGTTCCTACACCAGCAGAAGATTTGAAACTAGATTTAGCTAGTCTTTCAAAAGCTTTTCCAAGTTTTCCCTTACATGGGTGGGATTCTCGCACACAATGCTGGCTTTTGAAAATGCACAGAAAGGATGCCCCATCTTCCCTCAGAGAGCGGGTAGCAGCTGTAAAGAAAGATGAAGAGAAAAGCCATCATACTATCGCCCTGAAGTTCCCAGATGGGCCACCTTCCATCCCTTCCCAGTGCTTACTTTACATCTAAATTAGACTATCACAACTCCTGGACTAGACCCCCTGTTGAAATCAGGCTACGTCCTGCTCTGAGGCACTCCGTATTATATAAAAACAGGGGAGGGGGTCTACAGGCTGTGCCTTTTCCCTAAGGGACTCCATTTTATAAGTGGCATTTGAATCATTATAAATACAACTACAGAGACAGGATGACTGTACCTTTTCATGGATATAATCAGCCATCTATTCAGCACCATCCATGAGACACAGACCAATAAAGAAATTATTCCTAAACCTATGAAAGTATACAACCCTATGAATTTAGCAGAGTGGTTGGGGCCATATGAACACATGAGCACATTAAAATCATACCAGCGTGAGCAGGCTGAAGAGTTTACCAAGTACAGCAGAGCAAGTAAAGTGTCCTCAGGAAGAGGACAGCTAAGGTGCCGATCTGTCATCTAACCATCCGGTGTGTGTCAAGGGTCGCACAGGCAGAAAATGCAGGACTCTCTTAGCCTGACTGAAGCTTCCTTCAGCTCTGCTTCATCTGCACTGCTGATGCTGGTTCCTCAGACTACTGTGAGTCAGTCCATTCATCTGTCTGGACGTGGTCGTGCACTTTAACTGTATGACTTCCACAGTCTCCCACCTCGCTTCTGTTTCTGTATCTCACTCCAGGGATGTTACAGCTTTGCTCAAATCTGTGATCTTTGGTATCATCTCCAGTGACTCTCCAGTAGGATTTGTTATGTAACCCCAGCAGAGCCTCTCGGCGTATTTAGCATCCTTCTCCTTCTTCCCCAGTAAGGCCTCTTTGTACACCTTGAATTCCATAAACGTGTCTGTCCGCATGTCTCACACAGAATGCTCTTGACCCGCCTCTCAGCCTCAGGTTCCTAGTTCAGTCACTTCTCTCCTGAAATCCTCTTTCTTTCTTCTCTGGTTAATAGGCACGTATTCCTTCTAAAAGCCCATTTCCTGTGTCTAAACCTTTCCTCCTCCTAACTCTCAAGTTCTTTGTTGGTTGCCACAGTGCCGGGTGTAGAGTAGGCATGTTTCAGACATGTTTCATAGCTCTGTTCTTCTGATGTTTACTGATGAAAGCCCGGAAACAGCTAGATTCTTCAATTACAGGGTAGAAGAACAGAATTTGTACTTCAGTAATACCTACCTTGCAGAGCTGTTAAAAGTGACTATATAACCCAGCAACATGTAAACAGACAATGATGTGTTATTTCTGACTATTAAAAAAATCGTGGGTCCATGACTTTTTAATTTATTCTTTGCTGATCTTGTGGCCATGAGTAATCCAGTCTATTCAAGTAATAAACAAAGACAGAGTCCAGTTCATAAAGAAAACAGCATCCAGCCTCATACGTAGTGTCCAGGTTTCCTTCCTTTGTGTATGAAGGCCTGGGGTTGAGTGGGGCAGAGTCGTGGCTGGTGTATTTAATAGCATCTAACTCTGCAGAGACCCCAGTCCAGGCCTGTCCCATGTCCTGCCTCACTGGTAATTGCACCATCAGTTCTCTGGAGCTGCAGACACATCTCTGACTTGTTCTCTGTTGATTTCGCTGGCTTTGGAGCTTCTCTCTTAAAGACCATGGCAGTGCACCTGCTCTTGCCCAGGTCTTCTCTGGTTCCCTCCATTCTAAGCACCTGGAAATCTCCTACTGCCTCACATATTACAGCTCCCTTCTGGAAGAGAACCATCCTGTTAACACCATGCCAGATAAACTCATTTATGAAGGAGCATGGGGTTTTAGGGTCATATGGTGCCACTGGGAGCCAATGTAAAGGAATGGAAAGCTCCTTTTAGTAGCCTCTCTTTATATTCGTTCACTCTATATTTCTCAGACTGGAGTCTGACTGGCATTCCCTAACCAACAGTGGTTCTCAGCCTTCCTGATGCTGAGATCCTTTAACATGAATCCTCACGTCGTGGTGACCTCACCAGGCATACGACTCTTGTTGCTACTTCATAACTGTAATTTATCTGCTGTTTTGAACCATAATGTAAACATTTGATATGCAGGATGTCTGGTATGTGACCCCTGTAAAGGGGTTGGAATCCACAGGTTAAGAACCTCTGCCTTGATAGGTAAGACACAGATATACAAATCTTACCATAATCCTCATTGCCTAGAGCTGTGGGTATAGCAAGATGAGGAAATGTCAAAGACGCTATCCAAATCTCATACAAAGAAGTCTCTCTAGTCTGCAGTGTTGCTCCATTATTCAAGCTGGGGTACATGGGCATGTCAACAGAAGCATCTTCTTGCCTTTTAGCAAGTCACACATGGGTAGTCTAGCATATCACTTATCTCCTGAGGCATTGTGTTGGGGAAGTAAGTTTTCCTTAGGCATTGTTACATTGTTCTTTGTCTTGCGAACTCATTTTTTAAAACCTACTAACATATACTGGGCCCTGGAAACATCTAAACTATGAATATAAAAGTCATTAGGGACCAAGGACTGTTTTCCTTGCCCTTTTTTTTTTTGCTAGGACCTAACACTTCCCTTAGCTTTTCCCTCTGCTCACAACCAATTTTGTTTGCTTTTCTCTTCCAGGACTCTTTGTCTTTCTATGGACATAAGAAAGAGACTACTGTACAAATTTGAATGCCCACAAATCAGCAGAGAGTGACTACTGGTTTGATCCCAATTATCCATGTACGTCTGTGTTGCTCTAACTTTGGTCACAGATTCTTTTTGCCATGATGGTTGTTAATGCAGAGACATAGTATCTGCTCCAAATGCTGCGTATAGATAACAGTGAGTCCTCGAATGTAGACAAATTATCCATTATCAACCTTACTCATCCAAGGCTGAGAGAACATTGCAGAAGAGAAGGAAGAAAAAAAGTAAGAGCTGCCAAATAGAGAGTGATCAGATCTCTGAAATTCTGACTTGGCTGTTATGCACATCAACTCATATATAGTAGCTTTGGTTCCCTTCATAAGACCAACAGAATCCAGTCAGAATTCTAGAGGGGCTAGGGAGGGGCCTCTGAACCTCTCACCTTTGGGCAAAAGGGTTATGCAGAGGGAAGGTCACTCTCCTTTGATGACATGGCCTCTGGTAAGTTGTCCATATCCCTAGTGGAAGGTCCCGCTCTATGTAGAGACAGCATCAATTGTACCCATACAGGAAATTATCAAGTTCAATAACAGCGTTTTGTTGTTGTTGTTGTTGTTGTGAGTTCCTAACTTCCCTGTGACCTACTCATAAGCAGTTGCTTTAGGTCATTTTACTTTTTATCTGTTTGTTTTGTTTTGAGACAGGCAATCCAGACTGCCTTTGAACTTGCCATCTTTTCCCTTCAGGCCCCATATACCCTATGTCTGGAGTCTTAAACAGGCGTTTAACTTAAATCATGGATATCACAAACATTTTCCCCTCCATCTCATTGAGGATTCCTAGACAAAGGGAGTGTTTTTACCTACCTGATAGCACTCTTCAGAGCCCATGTTCTGAGAAAGTACTTTACATAAGTGAGACAAGGGAATCCCATCTGAGAAACCTCAGCTGCATCACTTTCCCAGGAGGCCTGCGGTACAGGCTTGGTTAGTGTCATGGAGTGTCATTACTTTCTCATATGTCTTCAAAAGATGAGACCCAAATTGAGTCCTGAGGAGGTCAGAGGCCAGAATCTGCTTTCCCTGGGCGTAGAGAATCAGAACAGCCGAAGTCTGTGGTGAGGAGATGTAAGCAGGGATCTTGTCCTCTTGCTGAAATGAAGACGATAGTAAGAAGATACGCACAAAACAATATAAAAGCCTGAGCCACTAGGACTAAATGTCCGACTGACAGTCCCACAGTTTAACCATAAGAATGAGACCACACGAAATGACAAGGAGATCCCACCTTTATTCAACATGAGGTCCTGCATGAACTACTAGAATAAGTACCGTATGTTTTCCTGCCAGAAAAATCGCTTTAGACCCAAAGAAGTGACTGGTTATGGAAGCAGCAGAGATCCACCTGCACAGAGCTCGCTTAGAAATGCTAGCCGCCTGCCACAATCTCCATACATGTCCTTCTGAAGCTCGGGGAACACAAACAAGGAAGGCTCATTCATTCCTAGGTTTACATAAACAAGGCTGACAGAGAAAAGGATGAGCTGCTGATATTTTCCCACTTCGTCTTGTGGACACTTCACTCTGGAAATTATCAGCCAGGCTCAGGTTCTTTGGGACTGCCATAACAAGATTGTTTTACAAGGAATGCAGCTCAACTGGCACGCGGTAAGTTACTTGACACTGAAAATGCACACTGCGCTGGAGAAAGACACTTAGCCCAGAGGCCGAGGTAACCCCAGATACGTAGCTGCTGCAGCAACTTCCACCCCCCACATGCCAACTGTATAGAGAGGGGGTTCAGATAGTTAGACTGTAATACACAACCTCACAGTGAACATCGGTCCAACGGCGATCACAAGTCACACTGGAGAATCCTCCATCGTCATCCGGATGCGGCTCTGCCAAAATTTAATCCGCCTTAACAGCGTTTGATAGAATATTTGCTTCCTACTTTATTTCCCACGATCCACAAGCCAGCCAGCCCTCTTACAGAAACAACACTGCCATTTCCTTGTTCTGAGACTTATGGCTGAAGAAATTGCAGTGTTTCAAGCACTCTGTACTTTTTTAAGACACTATAATCACCATTTCCATTAAAAAGAGTGTGGTAGAGAGCTATAAGTGACTGTATTAATTCTAAAACTTCAGGGACTTTGTTTTATACCATTTCACTTGCCTTTGGTTCAAGTGTCAAAATCCTTTAAAGCTCCTTGAGATTTCTCTTGTGTTATTTGATAACTGACACCATTAGACAAAAGTTAGATCCCCAAAGCAGCCCTATCTCCTGGTTTCTCTCCACATGGCTGTTTGGTGCCTGCAGACTCCTTTCCTTCACAGCAGCACTGTGGGTGGGCAGGGCTCTAAAAGTCCTTACAGACATGTGGCTGTTTGAAATAGTTTACGAGCGAGCCACTCCTTTTAATCCTTCTGCGGTATGAACAAAAGATCTTAAGGACTCAACCTGTATTTTATCTTTTCCAGAGCTGTATTTTTTAGTAATTCTAATGAGAATCTGGCATATATTATGGCAGTTTCATTTTAAAGCATTCTCTGGTCCTATTTAACGTCTTTTTTTTTTTTTCCAGTTAACTTCTTGCTCTTTATATTTCATTGAGAAAAAACAACAGGCCCATTTCTCCTCTTTTGAAAAAATTACTTGAGATTATAATTACACCATTTCTCCCCACTCTTTCCTCACTCCAAATCTTACCATACTCCTTGCTCTCTTTCAAACTCAGGCCTCTTTTTCATTAATTATTGTTACGGTATATAGGCACACGTGTATACATATATGCCTCTAAATACAACCTCATTGGTCTGTAAGATGGTGTTTGTATGCTTTGTTTGTAGGGGTGACCGTTTGGTATTAGATAAGCAATTGATGGACTCTTCCCTGGGGAAAGACTAGCTCTCCCATTCTCGGCACTTCTGAGCTGCCTGCAGTTTGTGTGCGGGGTTGACGTCGTGTGGTCTTGCACAGTCCACTTTGGCATGCCTACTGTTGCACTTGACCAGGGCAGTCATGTTGGTGAGACATTATTAGTGTAGCTTCCGACATTAGGAGACACAGTCTTACAGCAAACTCCCTGGTTCTCTGGCCCTTACAAGCTTTCTGCTTCTTCTTTTGGAGATGCTGGCCTTGTTCTGCAGATGTATTTGTTGGGACTGGGCTCTACAACTCTGCTATTTTGATTGGTTGTGGTTTTATGTAATGGTCTCCATCTGCTGCAAAGAGAAGTTTTCTTGGCAAGGGGTGAGGACTACACTTGGATATGCAGATTTGGAGCTAGGAGCCTCTAATAAGAGAGAACATTTGATCTTTGTCTTTCTGGATCTGGATTACCCCACTTAGCATCTTTTCTAGCTCCCATACTTTAAACTTCAACTGGAAATCTTCTTAATCAGATTGCTGACTCTAACAGGTACATTTCCTCTTTGCTGCATTATCACAGACGTTTATGAGGGCAGGCTCCACGCTGTCACCAAATGAGCCATGCCTGTCCTCTGCCTTACACTGTCTTCCTCACTTTTCCCATGAGCCTTCACTGAACCCTCCTTGAAGCCTTCTGGATCTCTACTACATGTGAACGTTTTGGCTTCCAAAAATGCCATTCCAAAGCCAATGCCAGTGGCTTTGGTTATTGCAGCATCTGATGTCTGGGTACAAAATTGTAGCTCCTGTCAACAGACAAACTATCTCCAAAGTTAGTGAACTAAACAGTAGTTCATGCACCTGCAATTTTGGCCCTGTTTAGCAGGAACTAGTCTTATATCCATGTGGTGTCACCTGAGGCTGTGGCTTTACTGGAAGCTGCAAAGTACATTCAGGATAACTGACTCCCGGGATTCACAATTTGGTGCTGTCGACTGCAGGGAAGTTCATTTAGAGCCAGAGGCTTCTGTTCTCATTCTTCCTAGGCTTGGCTTTTTCACCAGATGCTAGCTGAGACCCAGACTGCACATCTGTCAATCACACGAATGTGCATGTTATTATTTCGTCATAATCTAAACAATAACAGCCTCTCATCTCCAATCTCTCCTGTTCCTGTGCAGCCACAGATACACAAAGAGTTGGAGGGGGAAAGACTCAAATTCCTTTTAAAGTTATCTATGTGTACCACACAAATGTAGGTACTCACAAAGGCAGAAGAGGGCATCAGATCACTTGGAACTGAAGTTACAGTGGCCATCCACTGTGGCTGTTGGAAGAGTAGCAAGTGCTCTTACGCACTGAGCTGTCTCTCCAACCTTAAATTCCAGGTCTTAATGAAAGAAGAGTTAAGTTTCAGAAGAGTACTAAATGGGACAAGGGTACAATTAGACTCGTCTTCAAAAAATAGTCTGCTATAGAAAGAGAAAAAAGGACTGTATAAGAACATTGATTTTAGGGATATATCCCTTATTTCAGATGAGTAAATTATAGAAAAAAAAAAAAACCCTAAAACACTATATTTCTTGTTCCTCTATGACTAAATTGTATGTCTAACTACAGATATAACTCTAATCTTTCTGTTCCTTACACATTGTTGTCAAACATAGACATCCTAAATTAAAGATTATAATAAAGTCATGTACCTATTTCTTCTCAAGGAGAAGCCAGAGATATATTTTCAGAATTAAGTAATCAGTAAGCTATGGGCTTTGGATTGATCAAAGTTCTCTTTTAATTTTTCATTTCTAAAGTCATATGTACATACATAAATACATACATTACAGAGTACCATGTGACACTTCAATGCAATGCTGTATACATTAAGTCAGATTAAATATATATTGCCTATTATTTACTGTTAAAATATTTTAAATTATTTTTATTGTTTCTTTTAAAGTAAACAGAATATCGTAAGTCACTCTAGTGTGTCAGAGCACTTGCTAATGCTAGTGTAATCATAACTTAGGACTCACTTACAGAGTGTTCCTTATGCCTGCCTCTTCCTCATTTTCTTCAGTATTGGGGATTCAGAGCCTCGTGCAAGCCAGTTAAGTGCTCAGATGCACCACTCACTCCTGCCTCCTGCTTTTCCCAACCTCTGGTAGCCACCAGTCTCAATTTATGAGTTCAATATTTTTTCCTTTTTAGACTCCACATGAGTGAGATCAAAACATATTTATGTAAAAATTTCTGATAGTCATTCATTCTTGTAAGATAATCAACCAGAAACCACTTAATTCTTACGGTAATAAGTATGAAGTCTCGATCAGTGACTTCAAAACTCCACAGATGGGCTATGAAGAAGTGCTTCCTGCATATGGAAAGGTTATCTAGTGCTGTGTCAGAGTATTTTGAAGATGATGCCTAAATGTTTCTTGTTTGAATAAGACACCAGGAAGTTGGCAGTGCCACCACCCCTCTCAAGTGCCTTCTCTTTTCATTGTCATAAGACATGTCAAGGTCATGGAATGTGTAGATCCACACTTCCTGATGCTGCCTCTTAGACAAGTCGCAGCTAAATGCCACTCTGTTCATAATCTCCTGGCTGGGACTGCACATTTCTCCTGCCAAAGACACTGCCTAGTCCAAAGTAGTGTTTTCATAAATGGTGGTCTGAATTACTTCCAATATCTAGCAGTTGAATATTTAGCCCATTTCAGACTTGATGTCTTACAGAATTACATCAAGTTGAAAATCAGTTGGCTACCACGCATCAACTAGGATCTAATGTTCCGAACCTCTCAAAAAGCAATCACAATGTCGTCTGCATTGACTATATTTTGTTTTCATAATAAATGAACCCATTTAATTTAGAGTTCATACTAAGAGTAACAGTAAACTGGGGTTGGAGAGATGGCTCAGTTGGTAGAGACTTCGCTGCCCAAGCATGGAGGCCTACATTTGGTTCCCAATATCAATGTGGTGTCCCGTGTATGTAATCCCAGAGCTAGAGAGACAGAAGGGTCCCCAGGGTTTACTATCCAGCCAGTGTAGCTGAGACTACAAGCTCTAGGTTCAGTGAGAAACACTGTCTCAAAAATCAAAGCGGAAATTATTGGAGAAGACACGCAGTGTTAACTTCTGGCCTCTAGTGCACACATGCATATGGACATGAACACACACACACACACACACACACACACACACACACACACTGTCTTGTTTCATTTTTTTCTCAAGTTTTTAAGAACTCATAATCTACCACTTCGGTTTTCAAAGATTAATTTATTTAGAGCCTGAGTCTTGCTCTGTAGACCAGGCTGGCCTAGAACTCACTATGTATTTGGTCAGTGGTTCACTCAAAACTTGTGACAAACCTCCTGACTTAGCTTTTCAAGTGATGCAATTTCTGGCATGAGCCACCTCACTCCACTGAGACTTTAAAAGGTGTTTTCTATAACTTACACTTCATAAGAATATTTTTCTAAATATAAAATTATGAAGCTGGATAGTGGTGGCGCACACCTTTAATCCCAGCACTTGGGAGGCAGAGACAGGCGAATCTCTGAGTATGAGGAACTCTACAGAGCAAGTTCCAGGACAACCAGATCTACACAGAGAATCCCTATCTTGAAAACCCAACAAACAAACAAACAAAAGAAACAAATATAAGTAATAGGCATATGTGTATACCGTCTTTCAGCCTCGATGGGCACCCACACACATGTGCCACATTCTAACTGGTACAGTCAAATATACACATAGATTAAAAGTAAAAAAAAAAATTAAAGAAATTTTACTACTAGCTTTTTTTTATTCAATTTTTTATTGAATAAGGAAGGATGGTTGAAAAATGTTGTGATAATTACATAAATCTAATTGTGATGAGATTTTAGACTAGAAAATAATAAAAAATATGAATGCTTAACATTCATCATTTAAATACTTTTCTGTTCTTAAAAATAGTGGGAGGAAAACAATCTGTCCCTGGCCCTGCATCACTTGTAAGTCAGCAGAGGCGAGCTTGAGTTTGTTGAACTGAATGAGTATATGTAGCACAGAACAGTAGCGGTGCCTGCATTGACTTTTTTTCCTTTCTTAAAAAACTTTTATTAATTTATTCAGATTACAACTAAATTGCCATCCCTTCACTTGTATCCTCCCATTCCTCTCTCCCTCCTGCTTTCACCCTATTCCCCTCCCCTAGGTCTATGACCAAGGGGGACCTCCTCCCCCACTATATGGTCATAGGCTATCAAGTCTCAGCTTATTCTTTCTTTGAGTGCCACCAGGCCTCCCCACAAAGGGGAGGTGGTCAAATACGGAGCACCAGAGTTCATGTCAGAATCAGTCCCTGCTCTCCACATAACTGTGGAGAATGTCCTGTCAGTTGGGTAGAACAGAGTAGAGGTTCAATGTTTACTATTGTATTGTCCTTGGTTAGTTCAACAGTTTGAGCAGACCCCCTGGGCCCCAATCCACCCATCATGATGTTCTTCTTGTACGTTTCTAGGACCCTCTGGGTCCTTCTATTTCCCCATCTCCTATATTTCTCTTACCTAGAGTCTTAGTAGGATGTCCTCACACCTATCCCAATCTCCTGGTACCTGCATTGATGTTTAAAACCCATGGCTAACCACACTCGGGGAGATAGAGCTGAGAGCAGAGATGACAAGACTTCACCAGGGATTCAAGAGAGGAAGCTGGGCTATGAGCAATGCTGCTTTGCCACCAAGGGATGCACTGACAACCCAACAAAGGAAGGACTCTCCTCTCTCACACATCATACCATCATGTCATCCATGGTTGAGAACCCTGGTGGAAAAACAGGGTTTGTCTTCATATGGAAAAATACAATGTTCCTCATAATTAATGCCATCTGAATTTGTCCTCATATGCAGTGGTCTGAATAAACATTATATTCGAAGGCCTACATTTTGTACATATTAATAGATAAAAATGGTATAATTTCTGACCAAGTATAAATCTAGATATTTACAATAGAGGTTTAAGTAATGACCCTAATTATTCTAATTATGCCCCCACACACTGTGATACGTTTCTGAATCTAACTTAGAATCTGTTTTATAATACTTAAAGGTGGTCTTGTTTTGTTTTTAAAATGAAACCGCTGGACTGTAGAAATAACAGAAGGAACCATGAATCATCTGCACATGGATTTCCTAAACAATTAGCTCAAGAGCATCAGTAACAGACTATGGTGTTTAGTGTGGATGGCCTGAGCTTCCATCACCAATCGCTTCCTAAAAAGGGATGATACAGCATGTGCTTCAACCTGGGGAGCTGCCCATTATTGGGGTACCGGTCAGTGCCCAACAACTTCAAAAATAATCTCAGGGCTGTCTTCTGTGCCGTCTTCGGTAAGGCTCTTGGCACAGTATACAGGAGCTATGACCCACATGCCTCCGGATGGCCTCTGATTGACTCCACCCAGCAGGGGATCAGACAAATACTGGGACTCTGGACAGAGTGCTAAGAGTTGGGGGATGGAAGGACCCGGAAACAGGGAGGCTGGACCATGGTGAGGGTAATGCAAACCAAGGACATTGCAAGCAGAGAACATAGACCCCCCTCTTCAGATGTAGCCAATGGACAGCTCATTCTCCGCAGGCTATCCCGATGAGACCTGATAGGCTGAGGTCAGCTGGTGGGAGAGAAGGGACCTGCCTCCTTCAGAGGTCCAGGGGAGGGGAACAGGGCAGAAGAGGGAGGGAGAGTGGGAGCGGCAAGATAAGAGAAGATAACAATCAGGATGTAATGTGAATTTATTATAATAAATAAAAAGTTGAAAAAAAAAAAAAAAAAAGAACACTGCCCTCACCAGTCACATGGTGACTAAGCTCACTTTTGCTGATCTGGGTAACTCTTTACTAACGTTCCTCTTGAATAATAGAACCCCACACTCTCCAGTTCTCTGTCTTTAGTCTTAAAACTTCACCCAAACCAAAAGACACTTCTCTGCTGTAGATTATACTCTTTCAAATCCTTTTTTTTTTTGGTATGGGACACTGCTAAGCATACCTTCCATTAAAAGATACATGCTTTTTTCGGCCTCTTTCTCTGCTCACTCTACATAGCGTGGTGGCTTGAACATGGTAACTTCCCCATAAACTCAGGAAAGGAAAAGAACAGTGTTAAGATTCACTTTATTTACATGCTGAGTGATCTGTCTGTTGCCTCAGCCTAGTATTTCAATTGTTAGACCACCAATCTTGATCATCAAAACCTGGGAGTCTTATTCTGTTAGAAATAAACTGAAATTGGCTAAAAATCTAAATAATCAAAATTATCAATGCCTGCATTACTTCCTGTTCATCTGGAATGTCTGGTTTATGTGTCTGCTATCACCGTCACCATCAACTGCTTAAGTGGCTGAATAATTTGACTAACAGTACTATTTTAATATCTGGACTTTTTCCTTCCTTCCTTCCTTCCTTCCTTTCTTTTTTCTTTCTTTCTTGTGTGTGTGTCAGTCTCATCTAAGTCCAGGCTCACTCTGAACTCCTGATACTCCTGTGTCTACTTCCACAGCACTGAGATTGCAGGCATGCGTGTCCATACTTGGCTTCTTATCCGCTCTTCATAGTTTAACTGTACACTTTAAAGAGAAGTTCAGGCCGGCCTTAGATGGGATTGCAGCCCTGGTCGTACATTAGCCCAAGAGTGATGTGTTACTACATTCTCTTGGTGGTGGAGACTGACCACCATTACATTACAGAAGTCTCTCGGGGGAAGGGGGGTCCAATAAGCCTTTCAGACATTGTTGGTTAGCCCTCAAATGCAATCCAAATTCTTCATGTTGCAGCTCAAAAAAAGAAATTAACATTTTAGGCAAAATAAATACTTTATTGTTTTAATGTGGTTTTTCATTTTTTTAGAGATCAGCCTTTGTGTGATAGTTCAAATATTTATAAACCTTTTAGATATTCTTTCAAAGAATGCTAATATTTCAAGCACTTTTGACTAACATTTCTCACATAAAGAAACATAATACGAGTTGGAAATTACAAATACTAAAAGATTAATTTCTAATAACATTTGGCTGTTACTTTTTACATTTATTTGACATATATAAAACCAGATATGAAACTTTTTTTTCCTTTCAGAAAAAACCCAAGAGTTTTCACTAGTTAAAACTGAATTAAAATCACTTATGAATGAGGAAAGCAAGTCTAAATCTCATTTTGGAAAAACAAAGCCCAGCTTACTCATTTCTAGTCTATCCATTCAAGTCACAGGCCCCATTATCGTGACAATAGGATTTAGTCTAAAAGGCAGAAGAAACACCTTAACGTAAGACACCTGGACAATGCAGAGAGTCCACAGCCCTTACCACAAGGCACAGAGCTACAATAAAGTTACAAAGCAGAGAGTACACAGTGTCTAACATAAGGCACATAGTTATAATGCAGTTATATTTGTCTGGGGCAAAGCAACAAGGCTTACAGTGTAAGAACATGAAGTAGTTGTCGGAAACCTCATGAGATCTGCCCTACTGCTTCTCAGGAGCCTCCTCAAGAATTAAGAGCAATTTTTACAACAGAACTGTTTGTCTTCTTGGAAGTGACCCAGTGAAGAGCAGTGGAGGGACATATCATCAGTTGCTTCAATCTCTCAAAAGATGAATCTGTTATTGCACAGTAAATACCTCATAGAGGTCAGTGATGTAGAAGCTAGTCTGAAGAAATATGTTATTTATAAGTTGGTTATATCTGGAACTCTTCAAGTTTTACAATTAATTCTACATAGAGCATCAACTGGAAAAATATTGACATACAAATAAATACTAGGCTTTCAAATGGCCAGTCTGATAGTTTAGAAATGGGTGAGCAAAGTGCCTAAGTTTCTATGTATGTTTTTAAACTTGTTTATGCATAGGAGAACTGTATACTGTACACTGCATACAGAAATACACACTGTCCATTGTGCACAGTAGCTCAGCTCAGTAGAAAGTATCTTCCAAAGGACAACACCACCTCCACCAGCATAAACCACTGGCAACACTAGCGTTACAGCTAGTGGGTCCATTCCTGCCCTACAAAGAAGGAGAGTGAATATTAAACATTCTTCAAATATTATTTTAAAAGTTCTTTAAAAGAAATGTGAAATTTATTCAAATAAACCCATATACATGTCATAAATATCTCTACATTTATCATGCATCCATCTCTCCATCTATCCATCCATCTGTCAATCACCTATCTATATTTCTACCTATCCACCTACTTCCCTATATCTAGCTACACACACATGCACATACGTGTAAACACAAATACATAATTCTCTGGCTGTTATACATTTTTTGAGTTGTTTTATCCTTGGCTTTTCAAAGGAAATCCTGACTTGCTAAAACATGATATTTACTAAAATGTTTTTTCACTTTCCATGGGTGAAATTATGTATCATATTTTTCATATCACACTGAATAAGCCCCTTCAGCTGTGAAAGTGTTGTACACACTATTATTCCTTGGTGTGTTTACCAAATATTACTATTAATATAATTTATAAAATACAGTTAGAGCTATCATTTTAGTAAGCCACAAAAAAGTCTTTAATAAATTATGATTAGAAATGGATCTATATCATATCTGTTTACAAGACAAAAACAATAAGAAAAAGTATTAATTTTTTCTTGATTCTCAAACTCTTGCCCATAAATTGTACATTTGAAATATAATTTAATTAATATTAAAGTAAGATTTAGGTCTACAGCCCAATTCCAGGATTTTTTTTTTTTTAGTAAAATGACTTTCAATGTAAGTACACACTGTAGGCAATTCTGTTTTTAAATTAAGTTGTTTATACTTTAAATGAGTTGTATATGATTTTCATGCTGTAGGACAACAATGACATGTATTAGAAAAATAAAAATTTAGCGTTACCCAGTAAGGCCCTCAGTGACTGTCCTGCTTGGAGGCAGATGCTTTACTTGAAGACACTGCTGCCAATAGTCCACTTACAATTTCTCGTCTAATTTCTCCAACAATAGACTCTTTAATCTATAACGGAAAGAGAAAATTACACATTTAACAATAGCTATTGTTTTTTGTTTTCAGATAAAATACATACGAGTTAATTGTTTCAGTTGACTATATCACAGAGAAGCCCACGGCCTTGGTGTGACATTCACAAGAGGCACCTGCTGTATAAGCCTGTCCCTGTAGCTCACATGAGACTCTGAGGTACAGCATAGGACAACATAGCCGCGGGCATTATGAAGAACCACAGTTCTTAAGGGACAAACATGGTAAGACTCTTCATAAGTTACTTGACACAGCAACCTGCAGGACTGAATGTGAGGTCTGCAGTGCTGCTTGGGGGATGCCGGGAAGCCTGCAGAATCCGTGCTGCTAATGCGAAGACAACCTGTAAGCAGCGAGATGACATGCAGGCAGAGCTGTCGCCCTGCCCCCCACCCCGCGCTCTGCCAGGACTAGCACACAGCCACACAGCTTACATAGTGTCCTAACTAACACACACTGTAAGTGCACAGAAGGCCTTTTCCTTTACTAGTACTTATGTTCTGAATATTGTAAGCGTCCTGAAAACAACCACTTCATCTAATTTTTTTTTCCCCTGGCTCTGTGGCGTCTTGGTACCTGTCTGACTTAGGTAAGGACTTTCACCTCGAGCTGGGTAAGTGGCTCACCATGCAAGCACGAGGGTTTGAATCTGATTCCCAGAACCCAGGGAAAAACAAAACAAAACAACCAGCAGGTGTGGTGGCCGTGCTTGTAATTCAGACACTGGGGAGGTGCAGGCAGGTGGGTCCCTGCATCTCCCCAGCTAGCATCCTAGCCTAATCCATGGACTCGAGGCCAGTGAGAGAACCTGTGTCATAAAACAGAGAGAAGCCTCTTGAGGCTGCCAGCCCAGGTCGTCCTCTGGGTCTCCACATGAATGCTTACACCCATGCTCAAATAAACCCCCACATGTTCGCACACAGGGAAAGAATACACAGCTCGTTTTGTTGCTGAATAAAGCAAACAGACCTGAGGCAGTGAGCACTCTATTAGGATTTTCTTGTCCAGATGTCTAAATACGGCATGCCTCCTTCCTCTTTTTCTTTCTAATGATATAGTTTCACCTCCAAATAGCTCTTTGTAAAGGCTTTAAATGTGCATTTCCTGAAGTAAATTGATAATGCATTCCCAAATTAGCACTGTGCTACTCTCCACTAGCTCTTAAAAATTCTACATTTCCACAATTTCCTGTTAGCCTGATCTATTTCCTAAAATGTTCCTAAATACATCCTGAAAACATCTCAATTGAAGTCCTTCTAAAAATGGCTCTGCCATGCAAAACTGGTACATAATACATCGACTTATATATGATTCTTCACAGAAGAAAAACATGGCTGAGGAGATGGCTCAACTGTTAAAGCCAAGGCTCACAACTAAAATGACAATAGAAATAAAATGATCCTTTGCTATCAACCACTCATCTGCCCTCCTACACATGTAAATAAATGTCAGGTTTTAATTTTACCCTCTACTACCATTTATATAACATGACATAGCAAACTTTTAAAAATTTATAGTACTTTAGATCCATTTCTAAACAGGTATGAAACATGAAAATCAAAGAGTTGTAGCCACAGTATACAAGGCAAATACAGTATGTAGAAAAAGACCCAGGAAATATCTGCATTTATAAGATGATGAGCAGTACTTTCCAAAGTGACAATAATAATAATAATAATAATAATAATAATAATAATAATAATAATAATAATAATAATATGATGATGATGATGATGATGATGTAATTTTTATTACATTTCCTTCCTGTTCATCATTCAAGACACAAAGTAGCTAGCTTGATAACTGAGGATGTACTGATTAAAATGAATGATAAGCATTTTGGGTAACAGATATTACTAACATAAAATATGAAAGAGTATCTAAGACCCTAGCAGGGTGATATGTATCTGTAGCCCCAGCCTTTTGGGAGAGTGAGACAGGAGGATTGCTTGAGTCCCAAACTTGAAACCATTTTGAACAAGACTCAAACTCAGTAAAGAAGAAACAAACAGACAACCATGCATCTCTATTGTCAAGCATACTTTACTCTAGGGGAACACAGAAAATGACAGACAGACAGACAGACAGACATGGATGGATGAGGGAGAGGGGAGAAGCTGGGAGTGCTGGCACATGCCTTTAATCCTAACACTTGGGCAACAGAAGAAAGTAGATCTCTAAAGGCCAGCCTGGTCTATAAAGGAGTTCCAGGCCAGACAGGACTACATAGTGAGAGCCTGTCTCAAAGAAACAAGAACAATCAACAAACAAAAAGAAAAAGAGAAAGAAAAGTAGCTACATTTAAACTAGCACTATAAATAACACAATGCCTGTAATAAGCTATTTTACGAAAGATTTGTGAACAAATAAATTGGTTCTAAAGTTCTTCATGCTGTAGACAAGACAGGAGGGTTCAGGGTAAGAGAAGTCTAGGGTGCCTGGTAAAGCACCTTTGTGTGCACGATTTCCAAAAGGCTGTGAACAGGCTACCTGACATAGAAAAGACTTTTTATTACAACACACATGATTTGCTGCTGTGATATGTGAGGCTACATCTAGATAGTGCTTAGAGCCCCTAAGCCAGCACTCTTAATTGGTCTCTAAAAGACTGCAAAGGAATACATGAGATGCTGTGTTCTTACCAAAACACATGTTTAAGCATGTCAGAGGTACTGACAGTTGTAAACCAAGCCTAGAAGCTTAAATAAATACAGAAAACCGTACAAACAGCAAGATAATCTATGTTTATTCTTGACATTTGATGTTGAATTTGGCTCTGTGAAAATGGTACTTTTTTATTCCCATACATATGTACATTTCTAAAATATCTGTAAATGGTTTCAGGGCTTGGTCACGTATATCACAAATGACTCAGAGTAATCCTCAGGCAGTACTGTTTTCTTCCCAGCTGTGATGTGTACACAGTCTGGGCAGAGATGGAGCATCCTTCGTTTGACAAAAGTTGAAGTACAGACTGTGTGTTAAACACTTGTCTGAAAGGACCTTATGTCCCTGTTCTCCTCCCAAAGTGGGATTCACTGACTGAGTGCACTGTTAGTGTGAAGTACTCCAAAGCCTCACAGGGTGTAGTGGTGGAAACTAAGGTCTGCCGGACACCAGTGTTTTCATGCACGCAGGAGTGTGTGCAGTAAGGAAACTTGCCGGCAAGTGCCTGCCAAATACACTTAATCCTCACCTGCAAAACTCTGCTCTGCAAGATTAGATCTTGCCTTGCTGAATGGTGGCTTTGTTAATGGGGTTAAGGGCCACAAACTTACTGGGAAAATAGTCAAATTTTATTTTCTTGGTAGCAGATATAATAAGCTTGAGAACTTAAAATTTAGTACCATGAACATTGAAGTTTAGAAGGATACCAGTTGGAAACAAACTGTTGGAGTATGAAAAATCAGTATTTTAAATATTTTATAAACAAACTTAAACATAGAACCAACTAGCTGAACTATGCAGCAGTATGAACTGGTTTTGAATTTTAGCTAGTAATGAGCTAATGTAGCTATTAAGTGCTTCTCACAGTACTTCAGAGCGTTGGCTTGGCTATGCTCATCAGCTTTCCTGGGCCCTATGGTCTATAGTGTCAGGGTAAGCCCTTCTTTGTGGGCAGGAAAGGTAAATGTTATGGCAGATTTCCTTCAAATGTTGCCATATTCTGAGCTGAATGGTTTCTCACGAAGGGCTTAGTAACATATTCTGAGAAGTCTGTCAAACATCTGCCTACCATACCGATTTACATGTTGACAAAAGCATAGCCTCATTCCTATTTAGTGGGAGATTCCTATCCATGATTACGTATTCTCTAAGACCACAGCAGCATAACAGAAACAAATGACTTCTACGGTATGTGCTATTGGCCAAAGAATCAATGTTCTGGCTTAAAGCGAACACTTTCTTCCTAGGGAATTACTTGCAATATGGATCAAGCCAATAAACTTTTTAAAATGAGAACTCAGGAATACATTAAAGGAGTAACTATGCCAAGCAAGTAATAGAACGTAGAGTTTTCAGAACTTAAAACAAAACAAGGTAAGAGGAACAAAAATATCAGAATTTAGTAAAAGAAAAAGGAGTTAGCAAATGTGGCATGAGCAAATACAGTGCAGGTGGAGTAAATACGTGATCTAACTCAAGTACCATCCTGTGTATAAACACTACCTAGGAACAGAATCCTACTTAGAAGCGCTCCCGACTGAGGAGGCTGAATGGTAGTCAGCCACAATCAACTTACAAACATAACTCCACTTGTAGAACAAATAAATGCATAGGATTAAAACCTTCCACTAGTTCACAGTTAAGTCTGGAGAATAAATAGAAAGCATGAAGCTATACTGATTTTGAAAATGGTATTTGTTCCGACATGTCAGAAATGCAGGGTAACAATATGCATGCAACACAAATGTCACGTCTGTTGATTTGCACTTCTTCCTCAAGACACATAAGTGGCCACAGAAAGCAGCGTCTACTGAACCCATGAACTCAGAACACAAAATGCAGCCATTTTTGAATCTCCCAGCAGGGTCAGTCCTGTGCACACACCACTGCTACTCACACCTGACGTTACAGTGTTGGCAGATTTCAGACCATCCTTTCACCTCATGGCAGTAGCTGACAAGCTCTAACCTCCCAAGCCCCAATTCCACAGGTTTCTGAGGTCAAGCACCATTTATACTCCTGACTACATTAACTGTGTGTAAAGCTATGATATACCATTTTGATTTGTTTTATATATTTTTGTCCTTCTTGTGTCACTGATAAAGTTTGGAATGCTGCCCTTCCAATCCTATTTTACCACGACAAGTCCTGCGTGTCTAACTGCATGTTTTCACAGCACAGGCACTTTCAGGAAGACATATTCTCATCCGCGTGTTCACTGCAGAGCTCACTGTTTACTTTAATGTACTTTTCAAGCTGTTGTATAATAAGCGAAGGCACCATACGCGTAGGCACTAATCTTTGGCCCCAGGGATCAGTGGCCCTTTTGAGGGAGATTCTATGCCAAGAATTGACTGTAAAAGCACAACAGATCTACATTTACACTCATATTAGAAATGCAGCTCGGAAGCAGGGAGCCTGGTGTCTAGAGCTTATTGTGACTTATTTGGCTCTTGACGTTCTTAGATAACGAAAAATCTGTATTCATGAGACAAGAAATGTTACATTGTGTGTGTGTGTGTGTGTGTGTGTGTGTGTGTGTGTGTGTGTGTGTGTGATGTTTTCATAGACTTTAAGATGCCCAAATCCTCAAAATAAAAAGGCCCAAAAACCCTGAAAACTTTCTAAGGGCTACTGTACAAGTTTTCAATTTTCCATGACTTTTTCTGTCTTGTTTACTTCACTGTAATTTAAGGCTTACAGGTCTTTTCTACTACCTTGGATATTTTATAAACTGTGTTGCTGGTTTATCTTTGTTTTTCCTCTGGCTTGGGCAATGCTGAGGGGTGGTTCATACTCACAGCTTCACACATGCTGGGGGTCATAGTCAGGGCCTTATACAGTGCCACTAATTTACAGATCAACCCCTAAAGTAGCTTTTAAAGCATGTAATAAATTGTTCTGTTTAACTAACAGCAAAATATAAAGGTGTTTATCACCAGAAGTTTTAGGAGTAGTTGGAAAGAAAAGTACAGCTATCTATGCTTCCTCTTTGTTGAAAATAGAACAAAAAAATTATTCAATGTGTATAACCTATAGAGATTAGTTTAAAAGCCACTGTGAATTTTGTCCATGGTACTTTCCTTTTAAAGGAGATACACTAGTTTATATTAAGGAACTCAATGGTAAAAAGTGTTACAATTTAAATCTAAAATACTCCCAGATGCTCAGATGTCAACAGTTTGGTCCCCTATGCAGTGACACTCAGAGGTGTGGCTTTTGAGAAATTACTCAATTAGTCCACAGGTGGGCTCATAATTCTACTGGGAGGCTGCATAGAATTAGAGGGTGGGGCCTAGTAGAAGCATGCTGGTGCTTGGCCGTGGGGTCTTGGGTGCTGTGTGCTACCCTACACTTCCCCCCATGTCCCGTGTCCCGTGTCCTGCTCTGGCCAACTCTGTGCTCGGCTTCCCTAGTCGCCCAGGAACAACAGAGCCCAGTGCTTTTGGGCTGAAACCTCTGAGAGCAACAACATGAACAAACATTTCCTCGTTCGGCTTGTCCTTCTCAGGCATTCTGCCACAGCCATGAGGTGCTCAGTCACTCTACACATTTTCCCCGTTAACATTTGCCCCTGGCGAGTAACCTTCATAGACGTCTGTGGTCCCTATGGTAGTCCGGAGCTATGGTTCGTGATGCCTTTAGGTTCTCATGGTCTTGTCATCGGGTAAAGTCCATTGTCACACTAACTGTACTTCAGTCTATGAACAAATCACACAATTTCTACACTTCCCCAGCCACCAAAGGAAAAACCTCCTCTGCTTTCTCATGCCAGTGGAATTTTATAAAATGACAGCTTTTAATTCTGCAGGAGTTGTAAACTGTAATGTGGAAATGAGAGATCTAAAGAGCTTTCCTTTAAACCTTCAAACTTCAGGAACAACTTCTGCACTGAAATGGGCAAAGCAGTAGGACTAGCCTGCAGTCTGAAACCTAGGGAAATGCGCAGTCACAGGGAAAGCTTTCTGCAAATTACTGTCCTCAGTGAAACCAAAGTCTAACAAGGAACGGTATCTGAATAAAGTCTACACAGACACCTATCTGCATCTAAGGACACGCCTCAGCCTCGACCCACCTCCCGTATGACTTGCTGAAACTCATCTTGCTCCACACTGCGGTGCACTTCCTCGGCTGCTGGCATCAGTGGGCAATCCTCTGGCTCTTCCTCCATGTGAGACGTAAGTCCCACAGCCTGTGAAGCTTCTTCAGCTGTTCCAGCGTCCTCAGAACTCTCCAGATCTGGAGGCGTCTGCACAGAGCCTGTTCTAGAGGGGGCAGTTGGTGTCAAGGCCACGGAGGCCCGGAAGACCTTCTTTCTGGCTACTAAGCGGGCTCTAGGTCTGCTCCCAGCAGGCGCTCTGGATCTTCTGTGGGTGTGGGAGGGGCTGGAACAGACGGAGGATGACTCTGATGTGGCCTGTGAGAAAACGGACTCCGAGCTCTCTCCAGCAGGAATTTCAAACCCCATGTCTCCAAGGCCCAGGCCTAGCTCAGACTTCAGGTACGACTGCTCCCGCATTAGTTCTGTGACCTGGAGGCCAAGAAATTATTCTATTTCATTAGCTCATTAACTAGTCAATCTCATACACACAGTGAAATAAATCTCAAGCCATGCCTTGGAAACCTAGGACACACAGTGAAGTAAAATCTTACTAGTTAATGTAGATAGGTCTGAATTATTTCATGGAGGAGTACTTAATGAAAAATAAAAGCACTACTCGAATGCTCGCCAATGAGTCTAAAACGTAATGATAAACACACAGATCTTTTTCAGGTCCGGTGAGGACCCAGCATCTGACATGAAGGCACTTTTGGAGTATAAATGAACTGTTTCTATGGCACATTAGCTCCTTCAGTTTAAAAAGACAGACCACTACTGCAATGCAGCTAGCTGTCTAGTGGCCCCAAATGGCACAGCACTTCAGTGTGGCAAAGCCACTTCCAATAACTTTAACTTCTTAAAGTCTGTACTTAAAACAAGCCTACATTTTATACAGGCTGAGGAAACTGCAGGTTCCTAAGATAAGATGGAATCCTTCCCAGTGACTTACCGGTTCCATGACATTCAGTGGTGATGGGCATGACAAGTTATCGGCACTCCGACTGCCACACATCCCCTGAAAAGACACGCCCAACAGACAGGGTCACACATGCACGGCTCACTGTCACACTGCACGCGCTTCGCGATAAAATTACTTGGCTACGTATTCCTCGCAACGTCCCTTTCTGTCACAAACACTGTAGCCAACTACCGTGGGTTCCATCACATACGCTATTGTGACTATTGCACAGCCGCTCTGGCTCTCTGCTCCCACCAACACATTTCTAGGAACGATGGGTCAGAATAATGAAAGCGTGCATTTATAATGATTTGGAATAATATTATTTTATATATGTACATACATTCCTATTCTCCTCCGCATATGTTCACACACACACACACACACACACACACAAACACACACTTATTTGAACAAAATCAAGCATGAAACAGTAAGATAAAATTCAAATTTTCAAAGCAACACATTTCATAACTGGAAAGATACTGGCAAAAATAAGACTATAATGGTGAAGCTCAAATTCCATGGGAAGGAGCAGTAAAAACAATGAGAAACAGTGCAACGTAAGGACAAACAGTCCCTCCATTATGGTTGTGTATGTGGGTACTATCAGGACATCCCACTTGACTCTGACAGGAGGCAGAGAAGAGCACAGAGGCACTGCCCATGGGTAGGTCATGTATTTTGACTAGTGGAGGTCAGTCCAATCTTCAGCGTCAAAACAAAACAAACAAACAAACAAAAACAACCCCAAAACACAAGGAATGGAAAAGAACTAAACTGAAAACAAAGGAAAAATCCAAAGAGATCAGCTATTTACTTACATAAGGTGGGTGGGGGATGAGGAGCAATAAAACGTTCTTTAGGTTACAAGTAAGGATACACAGTTAAAGTCGTCATCTTTTAATTCACTAGAATTTTTCCTTCAAAGATGTTAACTTTTGTGTTGGGCTTTGCTTTTCCTCTTACTGAAATTATTTAACAATGTATTTTTAAACACACTAAATATGAAATGTATCACAGTTCATACATAAAATATCTAAGAAAGCTACTTGAATATTATACATGATTCTAAAGTATTAGTGAAGTCATTAAAATGAAGTCCCCTGTCCTGTATCACACATTATGAGCAGCCGGGCTGCAGACTCTGGACCGGCACAGTGCACGCACCTGGAGCACAGAGGGGCGGAAAGGCGAAGGCACGCGCACCGCACGCAGCTGCTCGTCCAGCCCCAGCAGGCGCTCCTCCAGCTGCATCTCCAGCTCCTGCAGCTCCATGCGCACTGAGTTCCGCAGACCCTGCAGCTGATCGACCTCATACCTGCCAGACAGGGCCAAGCACAACTTTGGACAGATTGTAGCCGAGATGTTTCTAGTTACTGCACTTTTGGATACACTGAACTAACAAAAGGTACTGGCTTGCAATTTTATAAACTCAGGCAGAAACAGCTGTGGGCAATGAGTGGGCCCTTTAACCCCTGCATTCTCCTTTCTCAGAAAAGCAGCCGACTCGGCCTCTTCCTTGCCACACTGGAGGTACGGAGACACCTCTGTCAACCCCACGTGCCTGTTCCTTACCAACACTGCTTCACTAAACACACGGGTCATAGCGTGTGACAAGCTGGGCTCTGAGGAAGCTGCGCGGAGGGCCTGCTTCTCTGGAGAGCGGGCTCCGGGTGCACTAATACAAATAACCCGCACCTGTCCTCCTCTGTCATATGAGGGTACACCACGGTTTGCTGCCGCAGCATGGCCAACTCCAAGTCCATCATCTGCGTTCTGAACAGATTGAGGCTCCGTCGCACCACCTGAAGCTCCTGAAAGGCGTTCTAAAATGCAGGGTCACAGCATTACTCTTCTTAACCCTCTCAAATCTTAGTAGCAAAGATTTAAGAGGGAACTTACTTCATAAAGAGGTAGAATAGACGACTTCTGAGCACTGTATGGAGCAGCAGCAAGATCAGGTCCTCTCATCATAGGGTACTTCAAGCAGATGAAACAGAATTAAAAGCCATGCCAAAGTGACTGCTGCCAAGCTCTCTGATGTGTCAGGGGGAATGTATGGCATGCACTATCATTTCTCTTTGAGTTAAACCAAACCCATAATTTTTTTATCTTTCTTTTTTGAAATTATTTTTTATTCTTTTTCTTTTCTTTACATGCACATTTATATTATTACACATATTTACAATAAGCTTCCTACAGCAAGAAGAACCACAAGATAATCAGGAATTTAATAAATGTTATGCTCATACTGTTTTGGCTATTTGTATTTGGCAACCTTAAAGAAAACATCTTTCCTATCTTTGTGTGTCTAAAATTCTGAATTTAAATCCATTATCTATCATATCTCATCTTTAGCAACGTAAAACATCTATCTAGGTTTACTTCCAATACTTTGAAAGTGTTGCTGCAGTTGTTGGTTGATCAAATCATGTTCATGTCAATTACTAGTCTGTTTTTATCACAATAATATACATTCTAGGTTTAACAGATAAGATTCTATAGATAGATAAGGTAAGAGAGATAAGATCTTCACAATGTTTTACATTATAACCAGCAACAAAAGAAATTAGTCTTTAATACTACTGATTATTCTTCAATATTCAAGGACCAAATTACTGCTGGGGGGAAGTACAAGGCAAAGGAAAACATATACGTGTGTGTGTGTGTGTGTGTGTGTGTGTGTGTGTGTGTGTGTGTGTGTGTGTGTTTTCACAGAACTTCCTTCTTGCCTTGAGAAAGTAAGTAGAATTGAGACCCAGAGATCTGTAAGCAAAAGGCAGAGGAAACTGCATGATACTGATGTGGCTGGAGAAGCAGCAAGTGTGTGCCACACACAATCTCAGACACACTCTACTGTTACACACAGGGAAGACAAAAAGCTGCCTCACCCTCACATCTCACCTCACAGCATATGGACGGAAGTTAAAAGAATTCTGTGAATGTATGTGAGTGTACACATGTGCGAATGCGTATGTGTATGAGATAAGAGTGTGTATATGAGTGTGTGAGTGTAAGTTTGTGATTGTGTTTGAGTGTGTGTAAATGTGAATAGGAGTGTGTGTGCATGAGTGTGTGGGTGTGAATCTGAGTGAGTATGGGTGTGTGTGTAGTAGGAGGCTGAATCATGAAAACAAGCAAGAATTCAGTGGGTAAACATGTCTATAATGGCGATGGCTGGCTGAGCTTTAGACACTATCAGGACTTTGTAGTTCATGAAAAGAATGGCAAGGACGGAGTCCTGAGTTGGAAAACAGAAACAAAAAACACCTACCCACCCAACCAAGTGATGTGTGCAGATCACTCAGAGTTCAGACATCCTCAGAACCCCGAATACCCTGCTGGCCACTAACAATGGAGCACATGCCTAAGCACGGAGACTACAGAGCACCTGGCTACTGGGTGCAGTGGGAGTGGGCAGATTTAGCAACCGAGTTACTGATGGGACATTAGTGGCCAACAAACCACAGCTGGAGTAGCCTGGAAAGGCACACCACAGACATACAGAGAGAGGCCTCATGCAAGTACTGTGGAAATGCTGAACAGAACAGTCACAGCCAGAACTGTGCTTCATGAGGAAGGAGAAATGGCTGTGTTCCGGTCAGACTGCAAAGCACAAGGGACAATTGTCAGGAGCACAATGATGGTGTCTAAAAGGTGCATTTTATCATCTGAAACTTGCAACTTTAACTTGTTACCCAAGTGGCTTCCCCGTCCACTATTTCACCGAAACAGGTGGCATGCATTCGGAATTCACTTTACCTGATTCTCTTCAAAGTGGTTCCAGTTTTGAGCCCATGAAAATAGAGTGATTCTGTGCCAGGAGGCCAGCATCAGAGGTGGGCAGGCGGACAGGAAAGTTTAGTCAGAGAGCCACAAAAACCAGGAGAAGATGGCGCCTCCGGAGCAAGGAGACTTAGACAGTTAGAGGTCAGCACATCCAGATGGCAGAGAGGAGACAAAGGATTGAGAAGAAAGATGCTTTCAACAGGCAATCTAAAGTCCCAGACAGAGAGAACAGGGCAGGCTGAAAGCAGGAAACACCAGGAAACAACTCCTCTACAGTAACTTTTTCAGGATTACTTCCAGCTTCCCCCCTCCCCCAAACGGGAGGTATGTGTCTAGGAGGGCAGGTGTAGGTAAGCTCTGGCATGTAGGAAAATAAGCTGAGGTGCTTTGTCTGCTCGGTCCTAACTCCCTGCTGAATTAGGAGAAATTCAGAGCAATACATAAAGAGAATCTCTATCTTACCTGTGAAAGATTCTGTAGTGAGCTTCTGATATCATGCAACACTCTTCGCAGCTGCATCTCGATGGCAGAAGGGGGATTCGCGGGGCACGGCCTGTACGGGTGGCCAGGGTGCCTATGTGAGTAGGGACACCCAAAAGGAGAAGAGAGGGCACTACAGGCCGCACCTGGGAGGTTGGGGACACTGTGAGCACTCAGAGTTCTCATGTGCTCACACAGAGGCCTGTCTGGCCATTCAGAGTGGATCGAGTGAAGGGAACAGGTGGACTGGGACATGGGAGCAAACTGTGGGCAAGCGGCAAGCCTTCCATGGTGGCACTCCTCCAGCCGTGTCCCCTCACTCTGAGGGGCCTCTTCTTTCTTCACAGAGGATGGTGGGATGAAGATGGTGGACTTAACCAGAGATTGACCCTCATGTTCAGTCACTTGCTTTTCCAGTTCTTGTTCCTCTTCAGGTGTGTACTTGTAGGTGAAGGAAGGCGGGCTGCACCTGGTCTCTTTCCCTGGAGACAGCCGCACGTTGACAGAAGACACAACCCTTACTGGGCTCAGCAAGGTGGTGGGCAAGGACTGAGACCTTCTTAGAGGATAGCCAGCTTTTGCAAGCAAGTACCTTTGTTTCAGCAGATCCTTGGATTTTATTAGGCTACGCCCTACTCTCTGTCCAGACATACTGCAAACCTTCATTTGAGCTCTTTGTAAGGCAGTATTCACTCTGTCCACAGAAGAGGGAAACTCAGTTTTCTTTTCAGAGCTCATACCGCTACGCTGAGGTTCAATGGAAGCCAAGGACTTGAGAATATGGTGCGTGGTGTACTGGGCAAATTCACAGTCACTGCTTTTCTCCACATCACTGTCTCCACTCCCTTCTCTCTGCAGCTCTCCAGTGGGTGCTGGAGATGCCGCTGCCCCCTCCTCCTCTTCCTTCTCCTCCTCCTCCTCTTCCTCCATTTCAGTGATCTGAGGACCAGGGTCAACTGGACCCCTCATGGACTCTTTGTTTCCGGGATCCTCTTCAGTCTCACACTGAGGGAAATCTTGGCTGTCTGCCTTTCTTTTGTCAGCTGCTACTGCCGCCTTTGCTCTTCCTTTCTGAGGAGGGGCAAGAGACTCCTCTTCTGACTCATTAAAATAAGGCTGGTCTTGTACTGTAGGAGTCACGTGGTCTTCACCAAATGATGTGACAGTTGTCTCACTGTCACAGCTGTCAGCACTACTTCCCATGGCTTGCAGGGATTCGTGAACCTATGAAGGAAAACATTTGGGAGGATGGGAATAAAGTCAGAGTTAGCACTGACGGAGACCACAGATGAGGCGTGCCTGGATTCAACGGCCCCACTGCAGTAGTTCGGGTTCTTACCATCTCCTTACCACTTATTCACACGAGGGTCTCACATCTAGCTTTCTTAAATTTTCTTTCCAGCGTATGAAACTACCTCACAGAGTTGGACAAAGTTTTTAACATTCTTCCCCAATACCTATAATTTCCCTGCTTCTCACCACCTTTGTCATTCTGAAACCATCATGGCCTTTTCCACAGCCAGCCCTGCTGGACCTGTGATCACGCTGCTCCAGCACCAGAGGCGTCTCAGCAGTTTCACCCCGGATTCTTCTGGATCAAACTCTTCTTACAGTATGGCCCATCCCTCCACACGCGGAGACTGCTTCAAGGAAGCAATCCTTCCTACTTGATAGCCCAGCCCAGGGTCTTATCTTTCCTTCCTCATCACTGCATAAACCCCAGGGTGTCTTTACCTTGTTTATCTCATCACAACTACATACTCCTTTCTCACTGCCCACTTTTATACACTCAATTATTCTTTATTTCATATATATATATTTAATATACATAACCTGTCAAGTATCATATCTTTGCCCATTCTATCTTAAGTATGTTGAAACCACTTATATTAACTTACAGTCAAGTAAAACCATCTAGAATAAATCTTACTTTATTAGTACAATATTGAGTGTCATGTAGTTTACTGAATGCTAAAAATGGGGAACAAAATTGTATAAGTACAAGAGAGAGAGATGGCCACTCTGCGGACATGATGGGATGCAAAAACTCAAAACACCATGTCTATCAAGCACCTGACACACAGGCCATGGAAAGTACTTACTGCCTATTCAGCTCAGCAGCACACACTGCATAACATTTACTTTTACTGTCCTGTATCATGAGATACAACTAAATACTGAAATTCAAAGGTCTGTATGGAACAAATGCCACTTTTGCAGCATTATGAAGCTGCAAATTTTAAGTTAAGGAATTTTAACTTGGGGATCAGATACCTATTTGCTTTTATCAATAAGGAATTATAATTTTTCCATTTTAACTTGAATTCTCCTCAGCAGTTTTTTAAGTAGTTTTAAATTTATTTTCTTGGGAATTCCATGCTTGAATATAATGAATTCTGATCGTAACTACATCCCATTTCCCCACTTCAACTCCCCCAGGACCTTTACTACATGCCCCGCCCCAACTTCAGGTCTTAGACTCAGGTAACACACTGAGTCTAGTCAGTCTTACCCACACGCACATGGGTATAGGGCCCCCACTGGAGTATGGGCAACCTACTAGTGGCCAGAACCCCAAAGAAAAATGGTCCCTACCACAGTTGTCATCAACTGCCAATAGCGCTCACCTAGGGGTGGGCCCATGGGATGATTCTCCCTGAGTCTCCTGGAGTGTGTTCCTTGTTTCTAGAAAGCCTTTTTGTTTGTTTGTTTGTTTGTTTTTTCCTTAGTTCAATTTTCAAATTTTATTAAGGACATTTTGAACACCCTTTACGTTCATTTGTGACTCTAGCTCCTCAAGGAAAGAAGTACCTGCCCTCTGGGCTACCTAACACAGATTAATTTTTCATAAAAGTCCATGATATTAGCAGAAATATGAGTTTTAAAGTAAACAAAAGTTATTATAAAATAATGGAATATAATAACTACAAGCAAATAGGAAAAACATCAGACCAAGCAGTTTAATAACCAAAGTGATTTAGTTACTAGTAATATAAAATAATATCCAGAGATCATGACTGAGTAAAACCTGAAACATACAGTCAAACACTTAGCCAAGACCTACATGCCAGATATTTTATTTCTATTTCCATTTGCAAGACCTCCTTACAATAAGACTCAGGGACAGACTGCCTTAAAATGAGGAAGTTAATGAAAGTGCTGATTAGTACCGGACACTGTACCTGCAGGTGACTGAGGGGGAGGCAGTCTGTGGAATCCTCAGCAAAGCCGCTGCTATCAGAATGTTGACTTGCAGTTCGCAACAGGTGATCTGCCAGAGGAAACATGCTGTCAACCGAAAACAGTGCCTAGGCCTGCAACGGCAGCACCAGCACCACAGACACCATCCCCAGTCAAACAGCACCAATGATGAAGGATCGTGGCTTCAAAGCACAGCAAGGAACTCAACTTCATATAAAAGCTCAGTCATATTTTCTATCTGAAACTCTCAGCACTCATGTACTAATTGAGCTCTATTAGTAACATTTGGTAAATCCAATTAAGTCCTACCACAGAGAAAAACTGAATGGAATAAAAATTTTAAAAGTTGTATTATGTAAACCTATAAAATGGTTAAGAAGTGAAATTAGAAGTTTACATGCAGAATACATTAAAAGGGTCCTGTATCTTCCTACTATGAAAAAAATAAAATTAAGGGCTCTAAACTAAATAATTTGAAATGTAAGAATATGTAAATATCTCTAATGTTTCTTATGATATAAGTATTTATACTAAGACATACTTTTTCATACCAGTTACACAGAAGTCAGATCCAATTAATATATAACACAAAGCTCTAATTTCTAGATATATAAATAAGCATGCATGCTTTTAAGAAAGATACTAAGTACAGCAGGCATCTTTCCACATTAGAGCTACCACAAAGGGGAACTTTATCACTATGACATTTGCAAGGATGTGGGAGACAGCAGAGTCTTGCAGGATTTCAAAAGCATCAGGCTAAATACAGTATTTACCAAATAATCTGAACCACATAATATGACTAAATAAAGTCCAAAATTAACGTTCATTTGAGTTTAAAAACACCCCACTAGAGTTTTAGGGTTCATGAAGCAGCACATGATTTTGCCCTTATTAAAAACTGAGAAAAATTCTGTAACAGTATTATGATGTAATAAAGCGGTATGAGTTACGGAAGTGTTCACTCCCTTACCAAACCCAGAAATGCTGGAGTAGCTATCAAATGAACGGTTACCACCAGCTCTAACTGGGCACTACATTCATTCAAAAATGATTCATAATCTGTGTCAGAGCAGTTGTCACTGTACTGGTGTTTCCATGTCTTTTGTTTTGTTTTGTTTTACAACTAGACTATGAGGTCATGAAGACAGAAACTTTACTTCTTCTTAATGTTCGGGTATGTAGAACAACATACAATGTTTGCTTAATGACTCAGTGGTAACTCTCAACACAACAACTAAGCAATTAAATAAATGATCTAGAAGTTCCTACTCAGTTTGGGAAGGGGAACTTCGATGGAGCACAGAGAAGCCAGAGTGACTAGGTCACACTCGGCTTCTTCAGAGGTCTGCTGATGCGCAGGAGAGGAAGAGCTGGGCTGGCTCCCCTAAAGCTGAGCACATGAGACTCACAGTGTAAGTGACCATGTAGACTGTGCAGGCCACAAGTCACAAATCACACAGGCACTGCTGTGCCCATCTACAATCCCAGGGAGCCTGGCGAGTGGAGCCTGAGTTTGAGGCCTGCCTGAGCTAAAGAGAAAGGCTTTGCCTAAAAATAAACAACATTCTAAGAGTCTAACCATCACAAATGTCGACACTTCTGTTCCATGAGACACATCATTCTCTTGGGCTAAAGAGATGGCTCAGCAGCTAAGAGCACTTGTTTTCACAGAGGACCTGGGTTCAACTTCCAACATCCACATGGTGGTTCACAAATAAATATAATCCAGTTCTAGGGGATAAACACCCTCTTCCAGTCTCTGTGGACAGCAGGAACATCAGCGGTGCACAGATATACACACAAACTTAACACTGATATAATAAGCAAAGCTTGTAAAATGAAACCACAGTTTTTACTAGAGAACTTTGGACCTAAGAAGGATTAATCCTCAGTTCTGAAGACACTGCCTACTACCTTAATTCAACAGTTAGAAGAAGCATTTAAGTGTGAAAAACAAACAAACAAACATGAAAACCACCTGTTTCCTATCCAAGAAACTGAATAAAATCAGTATATTCTCTTCTGGGTTTTCGCAAATATATGTTGTCTTCCATAACAAGAACAGTGCTGGACTTGTAGGAATGTGACGCTACCAGATCAACACTAGGCTGGGACCGGAGCTGAGCTGCTGACCTTTCTAAGGCGAGAGCGTCCCTGCGCCTGAGAGTAGAGAAGTCCACAGGGGATGTCCGACCGTGAGACCAAACCACTCCTTGCTTCTACTAAACTTGAGGAAGGAGTCTCATGCTGGGGACCCTAGTTCTGAAATTATGACCAGTCGGAGGCATACCATATCACCAAATCCATAGGCTACCTCCCAAAATGGATAAAATGTCGTTGTTTCTGGTCCCCTTTACCATGACTGCACACACAAAGTTCTTTTACTGTAACTTCATAACAGATTTATTCACAAATATGTTGATAGTAGTTTTGCTTAAGGTCAGACATGAGAGCCTGAAGACTGGTAGGCCCGGGACACGCAGGTTTGGCGATAGACTGAATACATCTTCCCTGCTCCTCACAGCTTCCCTAAAACAGCTGAAGGCGAATGTACTTGATCCTCCTTTGACAGGCCAGTTGCTTTGACCAATATGGCCTTTGCCTCCACCTGAAGGCTTAAACATCACTTTACACCTAGAGCAGATATATCTATTTGTGAATTTAAGAAAGAAAGAAATTCCAATGAGGAAGTTCATTTTGTGTCTGACTAAAACCAAAGTGATTAAGGGCCCCTACTCTTTAGTGCCATACTGCAATGAAAGAAAAGTCACACGCAAACTGCCCCTCAGAAGGAATCTCAGCGATCAGGAGGACAAACATGTAATTTTCTATTCTAAGAACATACATATAAATTTTTGTTTTAAAAAGGGGAGTTAGTTTGGAATGTGTAAAATTTTAAAAATAAACAGTCCTACCTTCAGTGGTCATTTAACTTCTTCCTCTTTCTTTCTCTTAATAGCTTTGTAAATTTCAAACCAGACAGTATTTTCTAGTTGAAAGTCAGAAGTGTAAGGCATGGATCCAAAGGTCCCCTGGTCAATAATTAATGCTTCCAGAAGAGAATGAGGGCTGCAGCCGCTCACCTTTGATCTGCAGTTTTGTTCCGTTTTGTTTTTTCAGTTTAACTTGGTTTAACTATTGTGAGTGCATTTTTGCCAGAGTTATACTGCATGTATTATATTTACAAGATATATTTGCATAAAGAAAACCCGGAACCAGAGAACATGAGTTTTCAGTCATAACAATGAAAAAGTAGTTTCAATCTGTTTTAGTCCATGTTCAAGTTTGAAAAATATTTGCAACACCCAGAAATGTTTAAGGAGATCATTACAGGATAAACAACCTAGTATTAGTTTATGATCATAAAAGTCTCCCCCTACAAAAACCTCACAAAAACTGTGTGATGAGGGGATACACACCCCCCCCTCACTCTCATCTTCTCACACACACTGCTACTGTATGCACTGATAAGTAAACCCTTGCCTTCTCAGCTGAAGACAAAGGATAATCATGGGAAAGAGCGGGCAGTGGTCCACTTACCTCTTTTTGACTTGGCAAGGCTTAGCTGGCACGTGGCTGGCACGTGAGGTGCTTCTCCCTCTGTGCTCTGAACCTAAAACAGAAGCTTATGTAGTTCATCTACAGCAAAGAAGGCTTTCTCTTGATGTCTAACTGAAGTGTACCAAATATTACATAGATATTGTATCTCCAATTTGTCAGCAGGTCCCACAGCTTAGTTTTCTGTCCTACTTCCCCCACTGAAAGGCAGCACTCAACCTAGGGAGCCAGGAGAGAAAAGTAACACGGAAAGTACCTGCACAATTACGAGCTGTAAGAAAACTCCTCATAGAAAGACTCCAAATCTGAGAAGTTGCATATATGTGAAAGATGGCCCATACCAGGAAGTCGCCCCAAATGTAGAACTTTACAATCTGAGGGAAAAAGCTCACTTGTGCATCATAGGAGGTATGATTGAGTCACATTTGAGGCAGCTACAAGTTTGATATCTTTGGAAATAGGACACCATGCTTCCAGTGCTAAATTTTTTAAAGTCTCCCAATCTGAAGTACCAATGTCACTCATGTATTAAGAATGTTCCATCCTGATAAAAATGTTCTTTCAAGATGTGTCAGCATTTTAAGTGAAAAGGAAATCTTAATAAAACTGAAATCTTTAAAAATCATACCCATAAAAATCTCTCTAAAAATTCTATTTAACGGAAGTTCCAAACCTACAGAAGTCGCCTGTCCTTTTCTATCTGCACAGCTATGTCACTATTTAGAAAATGTTTATTCTAAATGCCATCCATGCCCTGTGGAGATGCCAGCTAGCTAGTCTAGTATGACTGTCAAGAGTAGGCATTGGGAGGAGGCATGTGGTAATTTCCACCGCCTTACCACATAAAATAAGCAAAATGGCCAAACACAGGTTTTTCAAACTTGAACAAATCAATGAACAAATAGCAAACCAACTTCTAATATGACCTATGGTATTATACTTCAGGCTATGAATTAACTAAAAAGCAAGAACTATCCCAAAGGAGTGAGTAGAAAGCCAAGACACAAACTCACATATCTCTCTCTCTCTCTCTCTCTCTCTCTCTCTCTCTCTCTCTCTCTCTCTCTCTCTCTCTCTCTCTCTCTCTCTCTCTCTCTTTCTCTCTCTCTCTCTCTCTCTCTCTCTCACACACACACACACACACACACACACACACCACATATGCACATACCATCAACACAAAGTTTAATGATACTACTACCCAGTTCAGGAATTTCTGATTTGTGATGCCTTTATGCTAGATGGGCTCATGAATCTACAGATATGACCTGAAGAAACTGTAAGTAGTGAACATTTGACATCATTGTGAGTATGACATATACAAAATAAGCTCTACTGTTCTTTGCTACTATTTAAAAATTATATTATTCAAAGCACCACATACAAGCTCAAGCGGAAACCCATTGTTGTATGTGCAAGGGAACAGAATGCATTTTCTTTTTATATGCAACAAAAGGCCTATTATTAGCTGCTACTCAGGTCCAGTCTAATACAGACAGATTTCTATAAAAACAATCGTTAACTAGATTGAAAAAGTACAGAATAAATCCAGATTATTATTTATATTTTAGGAATCTTAGCTTAGACACAACACATTACTATCTCTCACTTTGAAATGTAGGATTATCAAGTGTTCTAATTTATTAAAGATAAACTAACTAACCACACAGTGGTGTGGATTCAAAGAGCATGCTCCCTCCTCTAGCCAGCTAGCCTCGATGATGTTAGTCTGGAGGGGGGGCCATCTTTCTCCCTTTACTACAGAGCCCTTCCTCAGTGCAAGAAGGGCTCTGACAGTGGAGAGCGCCATGTGTACTTATACCGCTGTTAATGTCAGGAAGACAGTTCTCACTCAGCAAAAATCTTACAGTATTAAGACTGTGAGTGATGGCTTATTTCTTAGCTTTTATTATTGGTCACAACTGTGCAAAAGTCAGATTTTAGTGGAAAATCACGACACCAATGCAGAATGAAAATCTACACAGTAGGCTTTCCTAGTGCTGTGTGGAAAGCTGGCTGTGTGCTGTAGGTAGCCTTTGATTAAAGATTTAAAAATGTAATCAAACATAACTGAATTGAATGTTAAGTAATAGGTTTTCGTCATATAATTCTCTAACGTTAGATAAGTTCAAAACTTTCCATAATGAAAGAAAAAAAAAAAAAAAAAAACACATTAAGCCAAAGCAACAAAGTTGCTCAGTCCTGTTGTTTCCGGACAGCTTTTGAATTAGTGTCTGACCATCATGGCTTTGGCTTCTTGATGGCAATACAATTTGACTGTAGCTCTGATCTAGTCCTTCCACTGGGTCAAAATGACACTCAACACTCATCATTTTATATACACTAAGTATAAAATGTCGAATAAAATATAATGTCGAAATAAAATTTAAATTAGAGTCTTAGAAATAACAATTCTGTGTTGTATCATACAAAAAAAGAAGAAATCAAAGAATGCTTTTGCAAAGAAGTTGTATGGGGCTATGACAAAAACATAGTCCTGAGCTCTGGTCCACCGATCTCACTAATCTCCGCGCCCACTCTGTCCCATGGCAAGTGTATGGTGCAGGGAAAAGGAGTCCTGAGTTCAAGTCTTACTAATGCCATTTACTGGCTTCTAAAAATTATCTGTGATAATTATCTGTTTTTGCAATTATAAAATAAGGGTGAAAACTCTTCTACCCACACATCCTTAAATCAATGAAAAGTAACCGCCAAGAGAACTTTGAAACATAAAGTAGCAATGATACAACATAACAGATTTCTCTCAGCCTTCCTTCCCAGACACTGGTCCATCTTCTGACGCTCTGACATCATAGTGAATATGATCTCCCTCAGAGAGACAGTGAAAACCAATGCTTGGAAGTGGAATCTACATGTCAGGAAGAGGTATGGGGGAGGAAACTATTACAAACAGCTTTTGTACTAATCTATGCTTCTGAAATTACTTCTAAGTTACCTTAAAGAAAAGAAAGATAGCTATGTTTTATAATACACAACACACACACAGTTTGTTTCCACTGTAATGTAACTTTTAAAAGGACTCAAGGAATTTAGATTTTAAAAAAAGGCAAGTAACAAATCCAGTGACTACTTGAAATTTGGGGCATTATGTTAGTTATCAGTTATCAGAGTTCCTATTTGTATCTTCAGAAACTACAGCTAGAAATAGGCGTGGTAAAACATGCCTGTAATCCCAATTTTTGGGAGGCTGGAGCAGGAAAATCAATGTGAGCTCAAGGTGAACCCTGGATGCATAGCAAAATCCTATCTAAAGAAACAACATCTACAGGCAGATTTAAAAGGCCAAAGGAAAAATGTCACCATTCCTCACATACTTGACTGATTTTGAATTATCTATTTTCCAGCGTATAAGATGACACCCAACTTCAACTTTAACTTTTCCAGTTAAAATACAGAGTTTGCAGCCCAAGTCTGCTGCACTTGGGTACACACTGGAAGAGGGGTAGTCTTACTCCAAACTCTGTATTTTAACTTGAAAAGTTAAAGTTAAAGTTAGGGGTCATCTTATATGGTATTTGAACTCAGAACAATAAATAGAATAAATAAATCCTAAAACTCAAAAGCCAAAAGGAATAAGTTGTACTAGTTTAAAAACAACAGTAAGTACCAAGAAAGGATTAGACACAGTTACTTTAGGAGCTCAAGAAAGACTACATATGCACCCAGTAACAGCTGCAGTTAAACAGTCCATCAGCACATGCCCCCAGCACACAGGAGACGGCTCCCTCCACTATCACAGACAGCGCTTATCCACAAACAGGAGCAGCTGTGCATTCAGTAGGATCACTTTAACTGTGAACCATTCAGACTTCTGATGTCTAACTCCATGGCGTTACCATGCTGTATTCAAACAAGCCAACAAAAGCAACAAACAAACAAACAAACGCATCTAAGCCTCTAAGAATTAAAATCCTGTCCCACACCCCAGTTAAAAAATAAGAAAGGGTTTAGAATTTCTGGACACTCTCGACTTTCTAAGACATTTTTTAGAAGGCAAGCTGACTTTTCTCTTAAAACAGTCTACACTTTTTTTTTTGTCTTTTTCATTTCTTAAATATAAGAAACAGCCACTTTGATTCTCCTAGGCTTGTATCAGTCTTGTCATTTGTTTAGCTCTCTGCACATTTAAATGTCTTCCCCCTCAGGCCCTGGTTACTGTCACTTCTTACCTCCTGTCTCAGCTGATTAGACAGTCTCAGCCACAGGGCCAGATGGCAACAACTTCCCCAGACCCCAGCCAGAGCTGCTGGGGTTGAGACCTCTTGGAAGAGAGCTGGCTTTCTGAGAGAGAGCGCTCTTGCTGCTTGCTGCTCACACAGGAACAAACATTCTCTACAGGGATCAGACCCCAACCAAAGGGAGTCTCCCCGAGAAGCACACAAGCTACTCTCTTGAGGATGTGAGTCGGCCTCAGGGGGGCTGTTCTCTTGTCTGTTAGAACAGCTCATATCATGCCTAAGAGGAAATTAAAACAATACATTTCCCTGCTTTATCCATTGTTCTAGACACTTCTCTAGAGTTTCCAAAGGGAAAACACAATTCTAGGTTTTTAAGGCTTATTTTAAATAGATACAGCAAGAATTCATTGCCCTTAAGGTTCCTCTACTTATAACAGAGTTGACAAGATAATTTGTCTTATTTATTTCAGAAAAATGATACTATGTACACCAGGCTACTAGTCTAGAACTTGCTGTGTAGCTTCAGCTTGTCTCAAACTCATGCTCTTCCTGCCTCAATCATATGGACGCTAGTATTACACACATAAAGACCATTCCTAGTGATGACACACACACACACGTGCGCGTGCGCGCACACACACAGCAGATATCTAGTATTCCTTAACTATTGAGGTAATCTTACACTTCACAAAAGGATCACGTTATTTTATCATCAACGGCTTTGCCAGCAGGGGGCGCAAATGATAACATGTATGAGGAGAGGTAACTAGCACTAAACTGCACCTAAGATTTTACAAGTGTTAAGGACCTCTCCTGTATCTTATCTGAACCCTTTCAGAGGACTGCCCCTGACACATTTTCTTAGAATTCATGAATTCTTGACAGTCTTAGAAATTACAAAAGGGATGATGCAGTCAACCCACTGCTGCCCAAACTGAGTCATTAACATGAGATTGTCAGCTACTGCATAATTTGTAGAGATCTGTATACTGCAGTGCAGTGCTGAAGTGCTGATGTAAGCACAGGGGAGTGTGCCCCGGAAAGGGGCAAACCCACACGCTCTAGTTAGGACTAGTTGGACCAAACAATATTCAACAGAAATCAATGGGAAAGAGCCAGAGGTTTAAAGCAATCATCACAATTCTCTTCCATACTCACTGTAGTAAGGCATAAATTACTGCAGTCAAGAAAAGAATGGAAATATAAACTACAGGAAAAAGATTTAGGGGAAAATAGCCTACAAGAAAAAAATATTCCAAAGGGCTTCCTCTATTCCTTTTCACTTTATTCTTTAGCCACAATTAACATAAAAATTCCAAGTGCCACAGAAACACATAAATAGCTCTGCCAATAACTACAATTTAAGTGAAAAATCTTCACTAATGTGCTTGATACAAAACTCAGCTAAGAGAACATTATGGACACCATTATCTACTAAATTCCTCAACCCAAGAAAATGTGATTCTAACAGTAGTGTGTGCTACAACCAAAGCAAATCCTAACATAGTGTGTGCTACAACCAAAGCAAATCCTAACATAGTGTGTGCTACAACCAAAGCAAATTCTAACACAGTGTGTGCTACAACCAAAGCAAATTCTAACACAGTGTGTGCTACAACCAAAGCAAATTCTAACACAGTGTGTGCTACAACCAAAGCAAACCGTAACATAGTGTGTGCTACAACCAAAGCAAATCCTAACAGTGTGTGCTAGAACCAAAGCAACTGCTAACACAGTGTGTGCTAGAACCAAAGCAAATCCTAACACAGTGTGTGCTACAACCAAAGCAAATCCTAGCATAGTGTCTGCTACAACCAAAGCAAATCTTCCATATTTTCAATAGGAAAAATTATATGATGCACATCCACAACACATACACCTCAGTTTCTTCCTGTGTGACATGAGACAGCACTTTATAGGTAGTGCTCCTTGGGGCAAGCGCAGTCCTCCCTCACTGCAGGAGCCTGCCCTGGGCCATGCAGCTGAGCCTCGGGTATCAGTCCCTATGGTCTAGGAGCTCTGGGTGAACCTCATATGTATCTTTACCTCCCTGAATTTAGACTTATGCTAAGCACTAGGATATCATTGGGTACCATAAAGTCACCAAATGTTGATCTGGACTCAGCAGCCTTCCCGAGCCCTCCCTGCAGGGACCCACCATCACCAGTATCTAGTCAGAGCTGTCTTCGCCCTCACCCTGGTCATTGGGACCCCTTAAAACTGAACTCCAAACTTGTTTGATTTCAACATTTTCACTATTATGCAATATTGATTTGCATATACACTCTCGGGTTCTCTCTGACATCAAAATCCCAGGCTTGAGAAACAGTGGTTGCAGATAAAATGTCACCTCGTAGATGACATCTGAGCCTGAGGGGCTCCACAGCACAGGGATCCACTCTTGGTGTGGAAAGCATAAAGCAAGAAAGAGGAGGATGAGCTCCCGCAGCAGCTCTGAACCTATTAGCACTCTCCCATTGTATAAACGCTCTCTGCAGCCTGTCTCCGCAGCCCTTTCCTTAAAAAGCAGTGTCAGGAAATCATTTGCCTACCTCTTCCATCTCAAAGGAGTCTTTCTGCTGTGCCATTATGTTTCTGATGGACGGGATTGTCAGGGGCGCACAGGGCTCCTTCTCACTCGTGCACGTATGCGAGTTTCTCAGCTCACTGCTGCTCTCCAGCTCACAGGCCCTGGGCACATGGGCATCACCACCTGAGTCAGAATCGGTGACAACAGACGTCCAGAGCAGTTTATTGTCCTGACTTTGGGATTCTTTGCTTTGTTCACTTCCCATTTTCTGGCTAGCGTCACGATCTGCTTCATCAGGAAGCCTGTCGGCATCAGCGCTGTCTGCGATGGTAGACGCACTACCCGAGACTTCTTCTGTGACAGTAGCCAGCATGGGGGACGACTCCTTCTTCTTTATAGCTTTTGGAAGCTTAGGATCAGTCTTTCCACTGTCTTCGGACAGTGAGACACTTAGACTCCTTCCTTTCTCAGCAGCAGGGGAGGGGCTCGCTTCTCCTTTCTCCGTTTTATCAACACATAAGTTTAGTTTTGATAGTGTTTTCATCAGACGGTTTGCAGTGTTGCTTCGAGTGAGAGGAGGAGGGGGGTCTGCCGCCTCTTTGGTGGAGGCCACTGAGGACATGCTTCCAATTCTCTGCAGGGGAGTCCCAGAGACTTGGGAATATAAAGAAGAAAACGCGTTGGCCACAGTAGTAAGCACTTCAATTTGACGAAAACGGCCTACGAAAAGAAAGAAGAAATTACATGCTGTTTAGAATTCCAGTAATTGAATTTAGACCCCAAATATTATGAAATCCTATTTTTCTTAAGCGAACATCTAAAGCACTGGATTCAGGGGGTGGCGGGGGGAGGAGAAAGTTTTTACTGCAAAGATTAGAATTTATACTTAAAAAATTTAAAAAGCACACAAAAATGATGATAGTGCTGAACATAACAGGGCTAGCTATTGCTCTCTAGTTATGATTTACTGTACGGCCATGGGCTCCATGAAGCCTCCTCCAATGCCTTTCCTAAGAAAATACACATCAGAATTTATTTTCCACTGAACTGGATGGTAGCATTACAGAACACATAAGGCTGGGCCATGGACAACCTTGGAGGAATCCTGTTTTGAAACAGTATTTGACAGAGAATAAACAAGCAGAGGCAGGAGTGAAAAGGAGCCAACTGGCCACGGTGTTTTAGATTTATACAAAAACACCAGAAATGGACTGATTTCAGTGACAAGGTCCTTCCCTACTTCTTTCTTTCTTTCTTGAACAAATGCAATTTGAGGATAAATAAAAGGTCCTGCACATAAATTATGATGAGTTAATGAGGGAGGGTGGACGTAATAACCTCTATAAACAGAATAATTAATTCAAAGTAAAAGAGCTATTCTATTATTTACTTTTTTTTTTTTTTTTAACATCAGGTACTAGGTGACAAAGGCTAGATGATAAAGATCACCTGTCCTAGCTGCTAAATTTTTTTTTAAATACACTAATATCAAAAGCCTTACTTGTTAGGGCATAATTTGGGTTTTCTACTTCCATCCGTTGCATTTGGGCACTCAAAAATACTTTAATGTCTATGCCTCTGGCAAAGGATGATGAATTAAAAAATCTGGAAGGAATTTTAGATGCAATATCTGGTTCATCTCGTCCGAATCCAAGATTATATAGAATTTCTTCAGGGTCTTCCTCATAGAGCTCCAGCAGTTCTGAAACACTACAACAAACGCAGAAGAACATAAAGATGTAAATGTGGTTTGAGGTCCTCATGGCACTGTCAGAGAATCCACAGTCCCGTCGTCACTCCCTCGTTCCTGATCTTTACACCATGGCATCCATCAGTATCTTCCGACACTGCACTCATGGGACACACAACCCTTAGAGAGAACATGTAGGTGTGTTTTCTCGGGGAACTAGCACTGGAAAAAGATAAACAAAAGCCCTAATGCCTATTCCCTAAAAACACAAAACAGACACTCTAACGGACTACTCACCTTATTTTTTTATTGTTTATTTTTTGGTCATTTTAAAAGGATTCTCTAGTAAAGCAATTCATATCAGGCATAATAAGGAAAGAGTGGATTAAAGGGAAAACATCTCAGGAAATTCATACAGCTCTGGACTGAGGACCCGCTGTGGAACATAAGCTTTGCAGACATTTTTTCTTCTTCTTTTTCTTTTTTGTCTAGAAGAGGCAACTATCTTAGGAGAAGCAATGAAGGAGACCAGCCAGGGTCAGAAGGAGGGGCTTCCCTGCAGCTCTTCTCTCCCCACATCAGGAGGAAGTAGGAGGGGTGAGGTGAGGAGGATATGGGTTACATAAGGAGAAACCCGCCACTGCGAGTTCAACATCAGCCTACCCACTCACTCTAGTGAAAATCCATGCTTTCCAGAGCTCAACGAGGAAATGAGAACAGAGATGGAACGTGGATAGAAGACAGTTCTGCTTCACAGGAAAGATTATGATACAATTATTTGTATACCAATTTAAAAACTGGTTCCACAGGCCCAAGTCATTGATTTAATTCTCATTTTAAAGATCGCTGGTTTAACACATTGAAAACAAATTTAGCCTTAAATGTCAAGCTACTAACTAGGGAAGTTTATGCTAGTTTCTACGTCAGCTCCTCAAGGCTCTCTCAGGGTGGGTTTGGTTCTCTGCTCCACCATGGAGGTTTTCTTTCAGGAGGCCCATGACCCTCAAGTACTCATTACTAGACTCTGGCACTGCCATGAACGTAGTTATGCCTTTTACTTGTTTAGTTACAGGTGTTGTTGGTTTTTACATACAAAGCTCCTGCCAGTTATGGCAGTCTGGGAGACACCGTGGGTCACTCCCAGAATCAAATCAATGACTGGAAAGTGACAGGTTCACTTCACCACCGCGCCATCGGTTTCAGCAGGACTCACCTTGACACTGTACCACTGCTTTTCCCAGACCCAGTAGAATTCATACTTCTCCCTTTCTGATGAAACTGAAGTCTTCTCTCTTTGGCCAAGACACTGTTGCTACAAATATAACAAGATGCTTTAAAGCTTGATTATCTACAACCCCTTTCCACTTTTAGAAAGGAGCAGAATCAAACAGGTGCATACCAGTTTTCAACTCGAGCATCAGGTTCATGTAGGTGATTGGCTGCAAATAAAAAAATAAATGAGTAAATAATCGGAGAGCCCAGGTGTTAGAAGGACACCGGCACAATTATGGAGAAGACAGGCTGTCAATATTGTTCACAGTTGCCTTGTTAAATATCCACTCCTGAAACCACTGGACAGAGAGGCAGGCACTGGAGCAGCAGTGTTTGGAGGATGCTTGCACTTCCTGGCATTGGAGAGCTACTTCTATTTGAGTGTTTTAAAAATAAAGATATAGATACACACACACACACACACACACACATATATATACATATATATACACACACACATATATACATATATATATACATACACACACACACACACATGATCAGTTAAGTATCTGGACCAGGTTGAATCATAAAGAGGCAGATCAGCAGCACATACTGCTGTCTGTGGGGCTATTGAATTTCAAAGCTGCCAATCAAAAACATTTTACAAGTAAACATGACTGGGCGTCATTCAATAGAACCACAATTTCCACATATGTCTTAAGCGTTTTTAAGGTAAGTGCCAGCTGTTAGTGCATAACGTGAAATGCTCTACACCTTCCAATGCAACATTTCTTTAAAAACTTCCTCTCAGCTTTATCCTAGATTAACAGTCAAAGCAAATAGAATCCAATGTTTAGATTTAATTTTATCATATTTATAGAAAAATAAAACAAATCAGATTAATAAGTCCACTTCAGCAGTAGACTTTTTCATTTCCGATGCGCAAAACTGTGAGAATATCTTTGCTTCTTTGTACTTCCTACCAATAATATCATTTGATATCATGAAATATCCCAGGCAGATCTCAAAAGCATCAAAAGTACTGTTTAGAGGAATGCTGACAAGCATCTTCATACGGTACTGACAAGATGTCTAAGAGCACTGACTTGAAAAAAGGAAGTTAAAGTTTCCAATTATTTCTTGAAAAATGCACTGACAGAGATAATGAAGATACGTACTCTAAGCTTTCTGACGCGAGGATGTTCTACATTAGTGACTCAGCTTACGAATGAGCTAAAGGGCCAAAGGGCCAAGGGCACTAAATTCAGTGAATAAACTCACTCCCTATCAGCTTGCAATTTTTAAGCATTTAACAAAATATTTCTTTGTTAACACTACCAATAACCTATTCTACCTAATAAATAAAACAAAATCAATATGGATTCAGGCATGCTCACACCTGCAATTCTAGCACCAAGGAGGCAAAAGCCAAACAACTGTGAATTTGAGGTCAGCCTGAGGCTACACGGGGAATTCAAAAGCCTTGTTTACAAGGCCACTTAGTGCAAACCTGTCTGGACACCAAGTAAAGGCCATACCTTCTATAATAACAACAAAGTGGCGTTAAAAAGAGAAACCTAACTTTATATACTGGGAAGCTTCATTGAGAACCTACAAAGAATTTAACAGCACGCTTTTACCATGCCCAAGCAGCTTGAAGTAGGCACCAGCATAAAGATCTAACTTCTAACTCTATTTGGTCTTTGTCTTTTAATCTTATTGTTGGGAAAATATAAGGAGAAAGACAAAGCACAGGTGTATGTGCGACAGGAGCGACTTCCCTAAACTAAAACTAAGCTTCAACCTAGGTTCCTCTTGATTAAATATTTAAGATCCCTTCCTTCTTTGGGACAATTTTCCTCTCCTTTATATCACCATAGTCTTGTCACAAACACTTCCTCCAAGCATTTAAGTCAGGCAAGATGCAGCTGTGGTATTTTAGCAGCATCCAGACAGGAATCCTACAGTGAATGAGTCCCACTGTCAAAGCCTTTAAATGTTATCTCTGAAGCTCTTTTCTTATGATAACTAAAACTACATAAAGATACAGTTCCTTAGCAAACATACCTTCCGCTCCCAGTGACAAGTCATCTTCGAAGCTGCCTCCATTTCTCACAAGCACACCTAAAACACGAGTGGGAAAATTCAGAAGCCACACCCTCCTGCTCTTACCCACTACTGTACAAAGTCCTTAATTAAACAAGTCAGCCAAGCAAAATACATCACAAAGCACAGAAAAATACATTAAATCTGAATACACTCAAAAATTAATATTACATCATTTCAAAAAGCAAACGTATGTTTTTTTTGTTTTGTTTTGTTTTGTTTTTTATCTCTTTTGTGAGTACAGGTACTAAAATTTCAGGTGTGGCAATTTCAGTTAGGGTAAGCAAAGAAATGCTACACTAAAGGTAACCTAGTTCACTCATTATGTATTTTCTTTATATTCACATATCTTAATCTTTATTTAATCAGTCTTTATAATATCTAACTGGGAGTAGGCATGTAAGTATGACATTGTGAAAAGCCTTGGGAATCAAAATTCCTTAAAGCTACTATTCTTTTGTGGCTTATAACAATATTTTTCCCTCTGGGCGTCGAGCTCAGAATGGAGTATTCTGTAAACACAAGCCTCACTTCTGCAATTCACTCATGTATGGTCATCTAAAAGACAAAGGCAGATTCCCACTTGTTGAAGAAGAAAGCTTTCCTTACCCTTCGGTGCACCTCCACTTTGCTCATCCAGCGAGGCTCCTAAAGGGGTGCTGCAATACAGGAGCACAGCCGCCTCAGTCTCCGGAGAACCCCTGGAGAACTGCCGCTGCACAGCCAGCTCAGCAGGCATCTTAATCAACTTAGCCTCCTCCCCAAACACCAGGAATGTGAGTGGCTGACATAAGTAATGTCCTTCCAGCTAAGCAAATACCTGTTGTCAAGTCAGTTCACCAGCAGTGACTTAATCACAGGTCTGCTCTGCAGCAATTAAGAGCGGGGATGGCAACAACACATGATATGAATTGTTATTTTCTTTGTTTCTTTGGAAAAACAGAGAGGAGAGTGGGAAATACATATAATATATGTGTACATTATATATGTGTATGTATGTGTGTGTGTGTATATACATATATATAAATGAGACAAAAGGCTAAAAAGTTTCACTAAATTCCTTTTACTGAACAACAACAAAGAGGGTGAGAAGAAAGCACATTTTCGGTGGTGAGCATCTTCATTCAGCGAAACAAATGTTACAGGAATTAGGGCCTAAGCTCAAGAGTCCTTGACTCTTTGCATGTCAGTCAGTGTGTGTTTTTCCTCACTTAACTTTGGAAAGTCCTCAACTCAGCTTGGAATCAGAGTTAAATCAGCCCAAGTGGACTTTCTCCCAACTGTTTGTAGTTCAACCACAAATGTCTCAGAATCGGTTTTCAAATACAAAAATATCTTTACTTTTTTCAAAACAACTTAGTTTTGCAACTTGAATCACAGAAATAGTCTTTTACTCTGAAGGATCTATTCTGCGACACAAAGGTTAGTTTCTCAGTAACAGTTCCTACCTGTTAACAATTTACATCAGAAGTGGGGTTCATCCTGAAAAGCATCTGTATTTAAAAATGCTCCTGAATGCTAATTACACATGTGAGCAAATACATGAGCAAGGTGATTCTCTGAAAATCAGTACTTTCCAGACATAGGAGAATCATGAGCAAGTACCATATGGGCATTGATAAAACTTTTAATTCTAGAGGTTTCAAACATTTCAATTAAGCCCTAATTTTATATCATTAAACACATTTATTTGTTTTCTTCTGATGGCTCTTTCCTTACCTGGGCCAAAGCCCTGTAGTTCTGTGCCCACAGCTGCCCACAGCTGCCCCTGCTGCTATACACTGACAAAATGGCAAGTAGGCAGAATGCAAGCAGCCTTCTCCAAAAGCAAGCTTTCCACTCCTAGCTACCCTCGCCCAAACCCCACCAGAGCCTCTCCTGCTTCTTAGACATTGCCTCAGGCAATTTAGTTATGGAAAAAAGAAATAGTTATTAGAATAAAGACTCCATTGGAGAGGGGAAAGCATGGCATCTTTACCCCGATATGGACAGCAGTGAGAAAAACCAAGGATTCCAGAATTTACCAAGGGAGGAAAACGTCGCCCTTCAGACCACTGGCACATTAATACTCCGCTCTGAGAAGGACCCCAAGTTGCTATTTATAAAGTACCGTAGCAGTGACGTCTACAACAGAATAGCCAACATTAAAAGACTGCGTGTTCTAACTTCTCCAGGCACAAAGGCATACTGCTTGTGTATTGAATAGGGCTAAGTATAAGGACAAGAAAGAAATCTATAATAGGAGAGACAGAGGGCTACATAATCTATGCAGATTAAGTCTAGCAACAAAACTTCTGGAGTTTTCTGGACGGAACTTGTGTCCTGGCCAATGTCAGCATTCTCCTACGGCATTACCTGAAGAATATATTTATTTCCTTCCTGTCTACTTGATAGGGTTCCTTCTACAATCCCAATTCCTGTACATCATTTTTAAAATGTGATTTATTTCTCTAGTTCTTACATTAAAAAAATTCCTTTGTTATCCACTTGAAATAAAAATGCTAGAAATGTTAAGACCTATTTTAAGGGTAAGCTAGTACTGTATTCAGGAATGGATTTTTAAACTAAGACCAAGATGTAAACTTCAAAGGCCTGGATGAAAGCAAGGAGGGGCTACCCTCTTCACTCCTTGATATGAAAACCTCAAAGGCCCTGCTTTGTACGTTGTCTCCTAAAAAGTTTTGAAGATGTGCACTTAAAATTGCAGCCTTGTAGCTTCACACTGTTCTGATGACAATGTGCCCCTGGCACACTGCTGTGCTCTGCAAAGGCCATATTCTTGTAATTTGGAAATCAAGTAGGTAAACTAAGCTGGGTGTTAGCCTAAAGATGTCTTGAAGCAATGGATTTGCCTCTATGCATCTTTAAAAGGAATTTCTACACATCCTATAATATTTCAGATTAAGTCTATGACACCAAAAGGTAAAATTCTACAGCAAGCAATCAGTATGGTTCCAGTTACTCACTAATACAGAGGCAGCCAATATTCTACCCATATTTAGGGAACAAAATTTACTACCATATGTAAGAATCACTTTGCAAAACAAAAAACAACCAAATAATTCCTAGAACAAACATAACTTCAGAAAGCAATAATATGTGCGGAAGCAAACACCAACAAAAGTTTTAAAGTTATAGTCTTTACCCAAGATTTTTCAAAGAGCAAATACATTGGGAAAAGATAAAAGTGAAACAGATTTTACTATAGTCAGATTTACTTGCAGTACAACCCATCCCCTCTGTATCTTACCAAACATTTTTGTGCCAGTTCTTAAAGCATGTTACTAAACAGACTCCTGCAGTCTGAATGCCTTCAAAACTCCGTCTCCTCCTGCGAACTCCAATGCCACCTCACAAACCCGTGTCCAAGGAGTTAAACTTCAAGGACCAACTTGGCTAGTTGTAAAAGCTCCCCCGAGAGACTTATGGCACACAACCCAAATTAAAGCCGGGTTAGAGTAGTTAAGTAAATTAAACTTCGCTAAAACATGTTTCAAAGGAAAATGATTCCGTGCCAGATATGCAGATGCCATAAAGAAAAATAAAACACCCTGCGTGCGAAACACCAGAATTCTTTCAACAGAACCCTTGGCCAGGCAAAGTAGCATCTTCAAGACCTGTTTTAGCTTCTGATTTGCTGCTGACATCATGCCCCGGCTGCTCAAGTCCTAGCTGTAAAGTAAACTCGGTCACCAAATAATCAGCGGCCACAGCACTTCCAGTTCTAATCGCTACAAGAAGGAAGCTATCGCCGGCTCACTTTCCGGTTCCTAGCTTACAGCCACCACGGGACCCCGAGAGGCGGCCGAGTCCCTCGCTTCTCCCCGGCAACTCGAGTAAGACTCACCGGCAGTCTTTGAGCCATATCGCGATCTTCTCGTTGGGCACGTTTCCTGTGGAGCAGAGAGAGGGCAGGGACAGCTCGTAAGGGACCCCAAAAGGGCTCAGAGCCTGTGCCTTCCTGACACTCCCTTGCAAGAGAAGCCGCCGCGGGGCAACGGCAGCCTCGGTCGGGGAGCCTTCCGGGCGCCCGACCCAGGGGAGCCAGTCGGCAACCAGGTGCACATGCGGGCGCCCGCCGGAGCGCCGGTCACGCGCGCGTTTAAAGGTCGGGGGGCGTCCAGTCCCCGCGCCCGGTGGCACCGAGCACGCACCCCCTCCCCTACGGCACGTCCCAGCCCCGCGCACCGACCTCGCCCCGCGGCCGCGGGCAGCTTTGCGTCCGGGAGGTCCTCCTCGTCGTCCTCGTCCTCGTCCTGCGTCGTCGCCTCAGTGGACAGATCCTCCGTCTCCGACGCTTGCCAGGAGTTGCGGCACTTGGCCCAGGCCTTCCTCCTGCGGCTTGCCACTTGCCACTCCAGTTCCTCCTCCGCCTCCGCCGACAGGGGTCGGTTCATGGCCGTGCCGGGGGCTCCGCGGGCCCAGCCCGAGCCTGCGCGGGACACGGCGGCGTCCGCGGGGACCCCCGCCGCTGCTGTCAGCGCCCAGCCGGGCAGGGGGCCCGGGGGAGCCGAAGCGGGCGCCGCCGCAGGAGGAGGGGACAGGGAGGGAGGGAGGGAGGGAAGGAAGGGAGGGAGGGAGGGGCGGACGCTTCACGTGAACCCGGCCTGGCGGGGCGCTGAAGCGCGAGTGGCCCCAGCGAGCGCGGTAGTCGCCGAACGCCAGCCCGCCCCGGGCCCCGCCCACCACAAGACCCCGCCCTGTCCTTCTCCTAGCCACGCCCACGTCAAGACACAGTTCCGCCCCTCCAGCCGGGCGCGCCTCCCCACGAAGGAAGTCACGCCCCCTTCCGGTAGCCAGAGCGAAGGAGGCGGGGGGCGGGGCGGGGCTTGGCCTGACGGGCTGGGAGTGGACCCGCCCCTTCGTGGTGGCCTCAGGAAGGAGCCTGATTTGTTTGTTTGTTTGCTTATGGCCTTTCCTTCTCTCAACTCCTTGCTGGTGCAGAAATACAGGTAAAGTGCCAAAGCCAAGTCTCATAAAACGCCCCCGCGTGCAGACAAGTGGCTGGGCTCCTCAGACCTATTCTTTGAGGCTTTGCTTCAGTGTGGGATGTCTGAGTTATTGGAGAATGAAAAGAGGCATGAGGTTGCAGGAGTAAGTTTTCCCCAGTGCTGCACACACGAGAAACGTGTGTTCTGGTTAGGTGTTCTGGTTAGGTGAGGTATGAAATTGCGCTGAGAAAGAATGGATATATCACATTGAGGCTGCTTACAGAAAAGGGGAGGGAAGTGAGGGAAATGGAGCAAGAAATGACCCCGGATTGTAAAGATGACTTCTTGGATTTGGGAGTTTGAAGATGCAGTGAGAAATAGGTAACAATCATGGTTCAGAAACATTTTTTAAATGAGCTTGAGCATCCCCCTTTACCATATATTTTTTTATCTTATGAGAAAAAAAAAGATTCAGATTCTATCTAGAGCGAGAAAGAGTGAAATATCCACGAACATCCTCGCTAATGTTATTTCCAACTATGTACACATAATAGGCGGCTTTCATAGTTCATTGTACATGGTTGAGCTCCTCAAACAAAGTTAGACTACTTTTTGTTTTGGTCTTATTTTAACTGAAATGAACGTTTTTACATACATAATATTTTAAGGAAGAGATTTTTCCACTTGAAATCGATATTTACAGTTCATAAAATTTATACGTGTGTTAGTGACCGAAGAAAATAGTTTGGGGAGCTTTTAGAATGTAAAGTGTTGTTGAGGTGAGACGGCACCCAGTTTTCTGTGAAAGCCCTTGCACATAAGCCATACACCTTTAAAAGTAGCACCATGAGCTTCCTGTGTGTGGTCCTCAATATCTTTTTTCTAGCACGGGACATATGTTTGACAGTTCCCAAAGCATCATTATTTATTGTTGGAAACAACAACTTCTTGATGGTTATCAGTATCCCCAAGATCAAATCTGAAGTCCAGGCTGGCTTCCCCGAGCCATCACAGTATTATCGCGGACCTCCTACACTTATAGCGAGGTGGAAAGGTGTTAAACAGATGTTAGCAGCATCTCGGCTTGCCCTTTCACTCTTAAGGGATCTTTTAGTTATTAATATGTCTTGGGCTATCAGGAGTTCTATAGTAAGGGCAAAGCTAACTCCTTTGTGTCCTTCCAAAGCAAAGGAAAAGGAGGTGCTTAGAGATTGCTGGGCTTGGTCAAATGCTACAGAGTAGGCTGCCTCCATAGTTTGTCCAGGCCCTTGTGGGATCCTGCCTGATCTGTCTGCTGCCTTTGCCTTTCATCCGTTCTATCATGACCGTGTGCTATCGCTGGCTCTCTGTCCTTGTCTTTTAATTCATTCCTCTTCTGCCTAATACCTGCAAGGACCTGCTGGTCCAGAAGTTCTTCCCTCTATGGTTCCGCCAGTCACAATCATATCCCGTCTACATTTCCCCAATAAACAACAGAATGTACACACCATTTATTGGGGGGAATGAATAATGCAGCAAATAACATGACAGGATCCAGACAATATGTTCCATTTACCAGGCTCATTGTAGACATGAGAGATTGCGGAACATGTTAACTTCTCTCTTGTACTTCTAATACAATGCTGGTTGTACCTGGAACCCTGACTAGTCTTGACGTAAGTTGTCTGTTTGTTATTGTTCTTCAAGAGACTAACTAGGGATATGTTTGCCTTGTGTTTTTTTCTCCAGTGCCAATTATCTTTTAATTAGTTTTGTCTGAATTTTTAAAGAGTAAAGAATTCTTGGGAAAGGCAATAATCAAGTATAGTTTATGTCTACAAGTCATTCAATCACAGTCAAAAAACAAAAGCAAACAAACAAACAAAAAACAAAAACAAAAAGGGAGTAAATCCAGCAAGTGCTAGAATAGAACACAGCAGTTATTGAATCTATGGTAGGACAAATATTTTACATTACAAAAATTAATGAAGAATGGTAAAGGTGTATTACCTTGAGAATAAAATCATAGGCAGCATGCTACTGCCTTTAAAGCCAATAGATTTATATTGTCAACTCTCAGGTCATTTTTAATGCCCAAAGTGTTTGACTTATTCAATACTGAATGCTAAACCTGAGGAAAGTCTAGGTATTTTGCTTGTTTCCAGGCAAGTACCCTAGGCTAGACCAGCTGTAAAATCTGCATTGCTAATGTTTTATATTTAAGGATATTGTCTATGTCATTGATGCTTAGGAAGAAGAGAAATATAGTTATATTAAATATAGATCATTTCACCTAACAGCATAGAGGGGAAAGAGGAAGGCCTTTGCAATCAGACTAAAGTTGAATATTTTCTTTCTGTGTTTCATATAGCTCATCTCTGTGAATACTGCTTTCTTCATATGTGAAATCACAATCATAACTAACTTCCCCACACAAAACGAAGTATTATTCACTAGGGTTCTTGTATTTACTATGTTGCAAGAGACAAAAATAAGTTGGTTTCATATGGAAAATGTATTCTAATACTAATGAACAGCTTCTATCTGTTTCCACTTTTATGCAGATATTTCTTAAAATTATAATAAATTCATGATAGAACAGAAAATATACTATGGTTAAATAACAAAATTTTGGGTGGGAAAGCTTCAATAATAAGTGATATGTGATATGATTTAAAATTTCTAACCTTAACACAGGCCTCATAATTAGAAAAACAAGATTTATTTTGACTGTAACTAAATTGAGGCCTTTTGAGTCTAATTAAGATACTGTTTCATTTATATCTAAGTAACCAAACTTTTGCTCAAAATCTGATCTGGATGGCAGAATTGTAGCTATGTCAAATAAACTTTCTCTTATTTGAGATAACACTAAGCACTGTATTGCTATATTCTCTACTTCTATCCAGCTCAATCCTAATATTAAAGGCTTGGGGATTCTTCAAAATATATTTTATGTGAGTCTGGTGTAGTAACTGCTACACAAATGAGATACCTTTGAGGTTTATTCTAAGCAAACATGAATGAATTTTGTTGAGCCCAATAATTCTAAAATTCATTTCAAAAGAAAACCCTGTGGGTCACCTCAACATCTATTAGCATTTCTACTAACGGAGGGAGGAAATTTTCCTAAATAGAATAAAAGAGAATTGACAGAAAGTGTCAATCAATAAGAATAAGTAAACTCCTCAGAAACACCCAATGGTTTACTTATAAAATAAAGCCTGCTGAAAGCAAGGTAGTCTGATTTTGATCAGTTCTTGATTTAGCCCACTAAGCTATTATTATTTATTAAAATATTTTTGTTTCAGTATTTCTAGTTATTGTACATATTTTAAAGAAGTAAAATCATATCAGCTGTACAACTTAAATCTGTTATGTTAGACTTTCCTGGCTATTAAAAATGTAGTAATGATTGGATTACTTCCCTTTCCTTATTGGAAACACTACTAAAGCACAGCCACCTGCTACGTGTATTTTCCATATTTTATCAAGCACATATCAGACGGAAAGGTGTGACTCCCACTAGAAAACTGCCTTACAGATTATTTCCTCAACTGTCACGTTGAAGACGTCTGTCTGATGTGATGCACGTTACAGGCTTGTTAGCTTTTTCATTTGTTCTCAGGTCACAATTTCATGTTTGTTGACTATCCGAGATTTACCCATTCCACAGTGCATTTGTAACCAGCTGTTTTGTTTTGTTTTTGTTTTTCGCTGACTCAGTTCTCTCCTGTTCCTGAGCAACAGGTGAGAATGCCCATCTGTTTTTCATCCACAATGGAGAAACCAGATTATGTAACAGAATGAACAAGCTTTGTTTGGTTTGTTTCATGAATTCATAAAGCCATTCAAAGGAGGCTTTGGAATCTTCCTACTAGACATATGGAAAAGCTATATGGGAAAGCCAAAACTATTGCTATTCATCTGTGAAACCTAGATCTCTCTCTCTCTCTCCCTCTCCTCTCTCTCCCCCCCCCTCTCTCTCTCTTCCTCTCTCCCTCTCTCCTCTCTCTCTCCCTCCTTCCCTCCCTCTCTCTCCCTCTCTCTCTCCCTCCCTCCTTCCCTCCCTCCCTCCTTCCCTCCTTCTCTTAAAGGTCTCAGACATTTTGAATCACACAAGGTATATGACAAGAGTTAACACCATCCTCTAGTGTGATTTTTTTTAATTCACGTTTTCTTCCTAACTTGATTATTTCCAAACCCTTGTGTTTTTATATGTGACTGTTTTTTTTTTTTTCACTAAAACCAGTTAGAACTTTAAAAATTAACTATACATAGATTTACAATTATGTATTCCTATATAAAACTTCAATTTTAGTGCCTGGATACACCACATATCTAATACTGGTAGATTGTAAAGGCTTTACAAGGACAGTGTTCAAATGCTTGTTTTACATGTGAACATGCATAAGCATAAACATGTACACTGAACAAAACCACACAAATTTTTTTAAAGAAAATCAATTCTTTGCCATGTACCTGATCCTGAAAAAGCTGAATTATACTTGCTTTCCCCATCATATTTCCTGTCTCTAATCTCCTTTCTGCAGCTACTTCATGCCCATTGCAGTACAAACAAAATCTACATTCAGAACAGGACGCTTTACAAGTTCAATAGAGTTATTTCGGGTGAGTCATTGAAAACACAGTACAAAACCTTTCCTCATTCACCAGAAATGCATTTTAAAAATAAAGCCAAAGTGAACAAGGCTTGGCAAGTTTAAGAGTAAAATGGGGAGAAAGTAAGTGGGGCCCTTGCCAGCCACAGAAAGGATTTTGGCTATTTTTTAAATTTCCAACTCCACCAGTTCCTTTTATCACCACAAACTAAAAAGTGCAAAGTCAAACAGGTAAAAGATGGGCCTTTCATTTCAACTAGCACCTTCATAGCGGGTTCCCTGCAAAGCCAATGTATCCTTAAGACTCCTTTGTGTCTTTCCTTACTTGACGTCAGTAAGGTATACACATTAAGTAATCACTTTCTTCAGGCTTTTAGAACATAATTAGAAAGTTGTATATTAATTTATTATTCATTCCCCTAAAATATCTTTTTAAGTAAGTGAGGTGCCATGAATGTTAATCCAGCAACAAAGCGATAGAGGAAGTAGAAGTGTGCACACAGAAAATAAACTGGTCCCTAAGAGGATTTTAAGTTGAATTTTATAGTAAATATATCTGTATAATAATTTCATGACTTTTAGGTATTTAACAAAGAATATGCAAGATTTATAAACCAGTGATTACTTCCTATTAAACATATTATCCATCCAGTACTGTGAAGAAAACTTCCTGTTTTCCACAAGGCACTATAGGTCATGCAGGTTCTCAAATTTCATAAGTGAGAACAAACCTAGACTCTACAAGGAGATGTTATAAAATCTTGCTTTATTATTCTGAGTTATATGTATGTATGCATGTCTGTAGGTACTTGTGTACACATGCATGCAGTTACCCAAGAAAGCCACAATCAGTGCATGGCCAGAGCTGACGCTATATGTGTTTGTGACTCTCCTGGTGTGGGTGCCAAGAACTAACCCCTCACTCTTTGCAAGAGCAGCAAGCTCATTTAACCAGCGAGCCACCTGTTCAGCCCCATGGAGACAGTTCTTTAAAAATTATGCTAATTGCCATACTCTGCATGTCTCTGAGGGTTTTGAAGGCCTTATCTAACTATCCTACTTTATTTTCTATAGAATCATAGCTATCTGCCGCACCTAAGATGTATATTTGTGTGATACAAGTAGATCTTTAAAGTGTTTTTATTATTTTAAAGGTTCACGGACAATGGGACAGGTTAGCTCCTGGCAATATCTAGCTTACCTCAAAGAGGATGCGGAGCATCAAAGAACTTCCTTATGGAGATGGCTTCAAATGTGGCAGACAAGCCACTGAGCAAAATGTCCTTGTTTCTACCAAAGACAGAATTGTGCCTAAAAAAGGGCAAGCTTGGATGCAGGCAGAGTCAACGGCCAAACTCTCCCAAGACAGGGTAAGCAAGTGCTCAATAGTTCCTGCCTCGCAAATATGTCTGTCAGATATATTGGGCCAGAAGGCTGAAGATGATGCTTTAATGTTATAGAGAGTTTTGGGTGACTATTCAGGTAGAAAACTGTCTCTGTCATCTTCTCATTTGGAAAGCTGCTAACCTGCACTCAGTGCATACTCAGGTAACCAAATTTATTCCTTCTCAAGTCTCTGATGGAGTTGAAGACCAGGTAGCTTAGTTTTACAGTGAATCTTAGTTGTTTATGAGTTAAGATGTTTTTAGGTCTAGATAGATGTTTTAAGTTGATAATGACAAGATATGATGGAAACTGATTTACATTCAGAATTTTAGACTCACCAAAATAGGAAAGATGTTTTCTTAAAGGCTACCAAATATAAATAGCCAAAGCAATAAGAATGTAACATTTATACAGTTCCTGATTGTGTCATGGTTCTTCTTGCTATAGGTAATCTATTGTACATATGTGTATTAATATAAATGTATAAAAATGTTTAATTAAGAAAAAAGAAAAATATGCTAATTGAGCAAATATCCTTGTTGTATGGTGGAGCATCTTTCGAGTATATTCCCAGGAGTGGTATGGCTGGGTCTTGAGGTAGAATTATTCCCACTTTCCTGAGAAGGCACCAGATTGATTTCCAAAGTGGTTGTTCAAGTTTGCACTCCCACCAGCAATAGAGTAGTGTTCCCCTTTCTCCACATACTCGCCAGCATGTGCTGTGACCTGTGTTTTTGATCTTAGCCATTCAGATAGGTGTAAGATGGAATCTTAGAGTCGTTTTGAGTTGCATTTCCCTGATAACTAGGGATGTTGAGCATTTCTTTAAGTGTTTCTCAGCCATTAATACTCCTCTGCTGTGAATTCTCTAGTTCTGTAACCCATTTTATAAATGGGTGGTTTGGTTTGGTGGTATTTAATTTCTTGAGTTCTTTACCTCAAAGAGGATGATGAGCATCAAAGAACTTCCTTATGGAGATGGCTTCAAATGTGGCAAACAAGCCACTGGGTAAAATGTCCTCATTTCTACCACAGACAGAATTATGAAAAAAAAAAAAAAAAAAAAAAAAAAAAGGGGGGGGGGGGAGGGCAAGCTTGGATGCAGGCAGAGTTGACGGCCAGACTCTGCCAAGGCAGGGTAAGCAAGTCCTCAATATTTCCTGCCTCACAAAAATGTCTGCCAGATATATTGGGCCAGAAGGTTGAAGATGATGCTCCAATGTTTTGGGTGACTGCTCAGGTAGCAAACTGTCTCTGTCATCTTCTCATTTGGGGACCTGCTAATCTGCACTCCCTTTATATGCAAGTAATTAATTTTATTCCTTCTCAAGTCTCTGATAGGGTTAAAGACCAGATAATTTAATTCTACAATGATGTTTAGTTGTTTCGTAGTTAAGATGTTTTTAAGTTTAGATAGATGTTTTAAGGTGATAATGACGAGATAAGATAGATATTGTTTTTACAATCAGAATTTTAGACTCACAAGATAGGAAAGATATTTTCTTCAAGGCTGTCAAATACAAACTGCCAAAACATTTAATGTAACATTTATATAATTCCTGATTGTTTCATGGTTCTTCATGCTATAGGTAGTTCATTGTATATATCTGTGATAATGTACACATATATGTAAAAATTAATAAAAAAGGAAAAATTGTGCTAATTCAGAACTTTTGCTACAAATTTCAGAATTCCTGTGATCGTCTTTAACACAGGTTGATCCAGAACATTATTGTCAGCTGATTAACATATACTGTAGAGGATCCTATGATCACAAAAGTCCCATCTCTAAGTTACAGGAAAAGTCAAGGAATGCTGATTTCCTCACACATGTGTTGTCCTTGTGCTCTGACAGTCATCAGCTTCCACAAGTCAGGGTGACACCTGTAGTAAAGGAGTACAGTCTCTATGTTGGGAATTTAATCTGCCATGGAAATACTAGGACCAAAATAAACATATCGCCCTGCTGTAACTGAACACAGATCATAGGATTCCATCCCCACATTTGGAGAATTTCTTTTATTCCATTTTTCTTTTGGGAAAAAGTAATGGTATTTAAAAATAAAATATGATCTTAAGTTTCCTTTTAAATGTGTCTCTCCTACCTAGGAATGGTTTTGTGTTGTTTATTTTTGCTTAAATATAATCTACATATAATGATATTTTGGGCAATAAGGGGACTTAATATATATTACCTTAAGAACTGAGAACAGCACCAAAAGAACTCCCTCACAGTTCATATCAAAGGAATGAAAATATGAAGCAAATTCCACGGAAATCTCATCAGGGCATCAAAGTTTCTTAAAGCTGTGATGTAGCATGCCTGACCTAGATTATGTTAGAACAGATTCAATAGCTTGATAGTGCATTTATTAGAAGCTTGTTATTAAGTGAAAGAATTACAGAGTGCACCTACCATACAGGTTATTTTGGTTGGTTTTAAAATATTCTTCTGCTTCTGTGTCTTTCCTATCTTTTTTTTTTTAACAAATCATCTCAGGGTGGCACTTTAAACCCTTGAAACACACCTCATTGCAGATGTGTTGAGCATCTACTTGTATAAGTTCTAATAGGGCAGTTATTTCAGTGGACTCGTGGCACTGTTAAAAATGGGAGATTTTGTGCTGGAGAGGTGGCATAGCTGTTAAGAGCACCGGCTGCTCTCTTCAATTCCCAGCATCCACATGGCAGATCATAATTGTCTTTCCTCCAGGTCTTGGGGACCTGGCACCCTCTTACAGAAATGCATGCAGGTAAAACACCAATGCCCATAATATAAAAGTAAATAAATTTTTAAAAATTAGTGGTTTTAACTAAGTACTCACTTTGAAATCAGTCATTATATTTACAGCCACACTGATACTGCCTCATTTAATTAAAAAAAAGTCTTTAACTGCTTGTATTGGTCTAGTTTTATGGATAAAAAAGCAGATTTTTTCTGAGACGTTGGTGTCCCAGAGCACACAAGAGTACACTGCTTGGGTGGCAGAGTGTAACCAAGGCTTCTCCCTGCAAAGCACTCTCAGCTGCTTCATGGAACTTTAGGCTGGCTATTAGAGCTCAGCAGCCCTGTGGGCCACCAAAGTGCCTCCTCTCTTCACAAACAGCTGCCTAGGAGCAGGGACACCCAAAGCTCATGGACGTCTGGGGAGGGATCTATCTGCTCCAACCCCTTGGTTTTTCAGGGCAACAAGACTAAGTCAGAAAGATTGCCTAAGGTCAGCAGGTGGCCAGTGACTAAAGTAGGACAAGAGGCCATATCAGCCTTTTAGTGTGCTTACCTATGTACATCTCAGAGATTCTACCAGGAAGTTTTAGACACTAAGTATACATATCTAAACATTTAAAATTGAACATATTGTGAAACCATACACATCTCTCTTTTTCTTAATTTTTGAAAGTGTAAAGTAAATAAATACCGGCTTGAAAGACAGATCAACATTTAAGAGGCCTAACTGCTCCTCCAAAACACCTAGGTTTGCCTCTCGGCACCTATGTGGCAGCTCCAACCATCTGTAATTCGAGTCCCAAGGAAAATAATGCCTTTTTTTGATCCCAAAGGCTCCAAGTACACATAGTACACTATATGCACACATATGTACAATATTAAATAAGTACATATTTTGTATTTATTGATAAAGGGCATACATGTACATACTAAATAAATAATATTTTTAAAACAAATACATTTAAAAGCATTAATGAAACCATAGTGGGTGACAAAAACCAGTTGTGCTAAGAATATTTGCAATCATTGTTTAGGAAACATCTTCAGAATCCTCTGAAATATTTGTTGATCTGTAATTAGGCATGTTCTGGTTAAATACAAAAGAGGTCTCCTATTTTCTTCAGAAAAAAAGTCTTTGTTTTTGTTTCTTTATTTCTTTGTTTGTTTGCTTTATCAATGTAATGTTTCTAGATCTTTCATTGTTTTATACTAGTTTTAATTGGTTGTCTTTTGTGTTTTGAAATGGAGTCTCTTTATGTACCCTGGATGAGTAGACTCAGGACAAGTCTACTCTGCCTATCAAATACTAGGATTATTTCTTACTGCGTTATCATAAATTATACCACAGTCGTTACTATGCGGCTCATAGAGTAGGGAAACTAAGGGTAAGATGTTCATTTTAGTCTTATTTATACATAAATCCATAGTCCTAAACATCTCTACAAATATTTCATAACTATCATAAAAAATTTAAAGACAGCCTAACAATAGGATATACTTCAATATTACTTGGAAAACTTCAAGCATGGTGTAATCTTCCCCGGCCCCTAACCACACAGGTCCATACCTGTGTGCTAATAGACTTTGAAGCAGCTACATGCAAAGCTAGCCATGAAGGGAAACACTGTCTGTTAGAGCTTCGGTAGCCATTTGATGGATGGTTGGGATAGGACAATGGGTGGCATATGCTGATGGTTCAGAGAGAAATATGGCAACTCTGTTCAGCCTTTTCTGCTGCTGTCTTGTGGAGATGAGGGTAACTTTACCACAATCTTGCATGGTCCTTTGAAGTACCACAGCTTCTGTTCGTCAGTGAACTCATATGTATATTCCTATAGGTATAGAGATATAGGCACTGGAGAGCTAAGCAATCATCTCATCCTCTCTGGGAACAATTGTATTAGTCTTGATAGCACTCCCATAAGTGATTATATCTGCCTTGAGACCCATACAATGTCAGAACATATCTACATAATCTATGTGACTACTGATTGCTGTACTATATCTAAATGTGTAAGATACAATATGTCTACTAAATCTTCCTTTTATATAAGCCACGTGCCTCATGGGGGTTATCCTATTGATAAATGTAAAGATGGAACATACTTTTATATTACCAAATCTTCAAATTGGGAAGCAACGATTTTAACATCTAAGCCTCTCATTAGCATGTAATATTAAGATTCCTCAGTAAGAGTGATACCTATCACTCTATTTAGCCATAAGCACTCAGGAGTAGGGGCAGAATCTTTATAAACCTGAGGGCGTGGCTTAACTTGTGCTTGAGCCTTCTAGAAGAGCATCATATTCTACACTAGAAGCAAAAGGCTAAGACTGTAACATACCAGGTCTAGCTATGTTCTTGTACTCAGAAGGATTATTTAAGGGGATAGGTTCTTGATAAGAACGTGAAGGACTCAGTATCTGAATCGAAAATCTAGCCTTCCCAGCAATGCTCAAATGAGGGATGTCACGCCTTACACTCTGACCTTACTTGCAGGGCTGGATCAATGGCTGAGAAGTTAAGAGTAATGGCTCCTTATCCAGAGGGTCCAGCACCCAGATAGGGGCTCATACAGCCTTTATCTCCAGCATCAGGAATCCAATTCCCTCTTCTGATGTCCAGCGGGCATCACACACATCCAGTGCACAGACTGTATATCCATACAAAACCACCCATACATAAAGTAATTTTTTTAAAGTTTACTTAAGAAATATTTAAAATTCTTACATATTGAAAGAGGTGGGAATATTAACTACACAGATTTGATCATTACATGTTGCCATTAAATACTGTCACACTGTGCTCCGCAAACTTGTACAATAAATATAACTCTAACATGAGGAGGAACAATATTCAAAATTTTCTAAAGGATACAAACTCAGAAACTACTGTGGCTTTATATATCATTTTATATGATTGTTTCAATGTATTAGTATTTACCCAGGACTTAAGACCAATCTAGGAAATAGCCTGCTGCTTTGCTGCTTTGATAATATTCAGTGTTTTCCATAAAGATATTTTTACAGGATTGTGGTCTGCACAGTAACACCTGCCGGTATCAACTCTGCATGTGATTGGCTATATGAAAGTAGAATGCACTGTCTCAGAAAGTGAGTCTTTCAAATATCACTAAGAATGGCATCCTTCATGTTTGGTAAAGCTCTACCTATGAGCGAACAGACATAGGAAAAATTACATAAAATCCTGGTCGGAGAAATCAGAAAGTTGATTAACATGAGGGCTTTAAATTCTTTTTGTAGACCATTCAGCTTTAGCAAATTCAATCAGGAGTAATAAAGCGCTTCCATGAATCTCAAAAACAGAACAAAACAAAAAAGAATCTCATCTTAGATTCTCTTAAAGAAACTTCTCTTTACGATCTTATTGCAAGAACAGTTGAAATTACCAGGCTTTATTTTTTTATCTCACTGGTACTGGAAAGTGGATAAAGTTTGGAAACTGGACAAAGATTGTGCTGTATTGGTTGCTAGAAAAATGGTGCCAAGTGTGTGGGTTGTGCAAGGCAGGAGTAGGCCATCATGATGTGCATCTGAAACCTTGCACTGTTCCGCCCCCACCCTGGTGTCACTCTACTTTCATTTATTCTGAAAAATACTGTTTTTGTTTTTTTTTAACATCCTTTCTACAATATAGCAAGAAACAGCTAGGTCAAGTATATTGGAAAAAGTATATAAGATCATATTCAATCTGAAAATACATATTTTAGAGAGGAAACAAAATAAACAAAGAGACTGTTAAGTGGCAGCATTAAGGCTTTCCAAATTGTTTGAAATTACATTGGTAATTTGGTAGGAGACAGGGAAACTACTTGAACTTGAAAAGGCTATAGCCATTTAAGTAGGAATATGAGGAAAGCATGTACATGACCCACATAATATATTTCAGTATGATTATGTTAATACATGTGAGAGACTATGATAACTGAGATTAAAATAGTAGGTAAAAGCCAGTTTTCATCATCTGTCCTAAGGGGTTGTGTTATATCACTTTCTTAACTAAAGCGCTCTACTAAAAAGTAGATAGTAACTTTATACTTGAAAGCATTGGGCGGGCCTCAGGCAAGGGAACCAGATAGGGAGTGTATTAATTGGTATTTGGTAAAGATGATAAACACCTGGGTTGGGGCAGTAGCAATATGGCCTACATACACACAACACTGACAGCTTAGAAATAGGTGGAGGGGAGAACCAGAATGAAGTCCCAAGGTTTGTTTTCAACTTTTTGTTTAAAAGTTATGTATTGGTGTTGTTTGACATGATGGAAATCTTATAAAGATTGAATGTTTGATGCTAATTTGTTTATGAGTAAGGAGAACCAGGCAGAAAAAATAAAATAAAATGAGTACATTACTGGGTGTACTGGTTGGCAAGTGTTTATAAAGGCCATTGAATGAGATGTGTCTCCAAGCACTCAACAATACAGTTCAGAGCTAGAACTGTGGATAAAAGTTAGGTTTAAATAGATGGTGCATGTTTTGATAGTCTTCTGTTTTCATGGCTCTTGTCAGTCACTCACCCTCTTACTTCCTAAGGAAGCTGCTGTGTACCAGTGAGACTGTCATCGTAAAAGATCTGTGAAATGCAAACTCCAGTGACCATGATCAATGCCTTCTTTCATAGTTGGTCCCATAACTATTCCCTTCATTTCTCCTTGTCCTCGCTTTTTCGTTGTATTTTTCAGCCTCTGTAGTTGGATCTGTTCTCCCACCTTATATAATTCTGTGTTCTCAAAGTTTTCATTGTCTGTTCAGCTCTTCCTGGATGAGGAGAGAGAGAGAGAGAGAACTCTATCACAGCATCTCTCTAGGTGCCTGAAGAAATGTGGCTTTAATTCGGTGAGAGCAGAGGTTAAACAGAGGGATGCATGGCCTAACTCACGTTTTTGAAGACTAATTCCGGATGTTCTTCATAAATGTAACTGTGGTAAAGATAAAACTGGAGAAAAAAAAAACAACAAAAAATGATGTAACAGGGCTGACCAGCATGGGAGCTTTGGACACGGTGGAGATGATAGTTATATTTTGAAGATAAAAGCCATCAGGACTTTTATTAGTTAGAAGTGGTGTAACAGACAGAAGAGTATAAGAAATATTTGATTTATTGAGGAAATAGAGATTGTTCTCAGGCTGAGGCAAGGAAGACTTCTAGTAGAACAGCCTTGGGGGGAAAACAGGATAATTAAATGTGTCATGCATGAAGAACTGCTTCGATGCTTAGCTAAAGAGAGAGAATAAGCATGCAACTATGGAGACAGGACTCAGGAGAAAATTATGGGATAGTAGATCAATGTGTAATATCTAATGCCCACAAGCTAGCTGAGGCTGTAAGTTGGCAACTGGTGAAGAAGAGTGATGGGAAGACATATCCAAAGACAGCATCATCTTGGGATACTTCACATTTTAGAGGCAGGTACATAATGAGAGTTCAGCAAGGGAGGCTGAGAAAAAACAAACAGATGAGATCAAAAAAGAGAATGTGGAATTCAGAGAAGAGGCCTGAAAGAGGATGAAACCATCAACCTTGCAAACTCCCTAAAACACTAATTAGGATGAACACTAAGAAAGAACTGCTTCTGGTTTGGCCACACAGAGAGATTAGTTCCTACCTTGGTAAAGACTGTGGCTGGAATGGTGAAGACATGAGTAGAGTGGACATCTATGGCTAGTTTCTTTGGGAAGGAAGCAGCAAACAGCATGGGCATTCACACTAAAGCAATTCACTGGCGTGCAACCAAAAAGGAGGAAAACCATCAGGCAAATATATGGCCATAAAAGTCACAAGAGTCTGCTCAGCTGAAGCCTACGTAAAGAACAAGTCAAAACTCTGGATCCCTTCGGAACTTAGTCTTAACCTTACTGCTGCCCCACAATTACTGTCATCTCATCATATCTCAATAATTCGGTAATGACAGAAAGTAGAAACACACAATGCACATATATGATAAAAAAATATATACACAGTGATGAAAATAGAGGGCTCTGAATGAGAGGCATGCCCTTGAGTGCTCAGACAGTTGCTCTTGGCCCCTAGTGGTTGGTGTTGTCTAGGGAAGCATCGCTGGAGGAAGTCTGCCCTAGGGGTTATGTTCTGAGATGAGGCATCTTGTGCCACTTCCAGCTCTCTGCCTCTGCTAACTCAGCTTCCACTGCCTGTTACCCTCCCCCCACCACAATAGACTCTTTTTTTTTTTTTTAAGTTTTTATACATATATTTTGAAACAGAGTAGATGCATGGAAGTCAGTGAGCAATCAGACATACACAGTACAAGTACAGAATGCAAAGTAATAGTTTTGTCATATTTTGAATTACAACTTTAAATGAAACAATACAGGGTACAGAATACACAGTAAAAGTCGTCATCACTTTGTGTGTGTGTGTGTGTGTGTTTTAATTTTTAATTATTAATTTATTCTTGTTACATCTCAATGGCTATCCCATCCCTTGTGTCCTCTGGAGGGGGAGACCTGGTGGCACTCAGAGGAAGGACAGCAGGTTGCCAAGAAGAGACTTGATACCCTATGAGCATATACAGGGGGAGGTAATCCCCCTCAGGAACAGTCATAGGGGAGGGGAATAAGGGGAAAATGGGAGGGAGGGAAGAATAGGAGGACACAATAGACTCTTATCCCTCTGGAACCAGGAGCAAACGCAAACTCTTTCTCCTGTCTGTCGCACTGGTTATGGTGTTCTCTCACAAGAGCAGAAAAGTAGTACCCAGTAGCTAAACTAACTCAGGGTTGGACTTATAAGTATATTACTACTCTCTACCTGAGAATTTATTTTGTACTGCGCAAATGGTAAAATGACATGCTATTTGTTTTTCTGTGCCTCACTTACTTCACTCAACAGAATGCCTTCCACAGTCACCCAAGCTGTTGCAAACAAAAGGGTATTTTTCTTTCTGTACCATAGTAGTGTCCCACTATGACTGCAAATCACTTTTTATCCATTTATCCACACGGACACAGGTTTGTTTTCATACATTACAATTATGCACATCAGTGCAGGGAAGAAAAGTGTCACTTCAGTGCTCTCAGACTGACCATTTCTTCCGGGAATACAGCCATGAGATCGCTGGGTCATATAGTAATTCTGGTTTTTTTTAAACATAATATTATTATTGATTATTTGGGAATTTTACATTATGCACCCCAGTCACACTTACTTCCCAATCCTCCCAGGTCTGCCCCTCCACTCTTGTGACTTCCTCCTCCAAAAAGAAGAAGAAGAAACGAAGTCCAGTTTTGCTCGCCGTATAGTCACTGGGGCATGGTCAAACTCCCAGTGGCCAGCCCCTAAAGGAAACTGAGTCCTTCCCCACCTGCGTGCCCGCCAGAAGCCATCAGTGGTGAAGAGCTACACTTCAGCATCTTTATCACAATTTTTAAGAGTTCCCTTTGATGGTTTCCTGTCTAGGCGGTTACTATTTTCAGGGGCTTAGCATGGGGTGGAGGTAAGGGTTGTTCCAGGGCCTTCTATGCCTCTATGACTGTGTCTGCCATCATTGATTCCACTGCAGAAGTAGAGGACCCTGCGTGCCACTTCCCATAATAACTGGTCCAGTTTACCTTCTCATCAGAAGTATTCAGGACTCCCCTGCTCTTCCCATCCTTGACAACACTGGCTAGCTTGTGTTTTGTTAAGAGCTATCGTAATGGGTGTAAAATCATATATTTCTCTGTTGCTTTAAGTTGCATGTCCCTGATGGTTAGTACTGCTGAACAGTTTTTCAAGTACCTGTTGCTCATTTCTTTAGAGAAACGTGTATCCAAGCTCTTTTCTCATTTAAAGATTTATTTATTTATTTTCTTGATATTGAGTTACTTTTTAAAATATTCTAAAATTTAGCCCTTCGTCTGGTACACATGTGCATATACACATACACACAATTTGCAGATGTACCCTCCCTGTAGTGTGTCTTCCCTCAGCTGCTCTGTAGAGCCTATGTAGCTTGACACAACCACAGTTGTCTAGGTTTGGTTTTGTTACTAGCACACTGGAAATCAAAGCCCAAAACAAAGCCTTTGCCTAGATCAATGTTTCAGAGGTTTGTAGACAGAGATAATTTAAAAGGGTTTTCATCGCTTGTCCTGAAAATACTCAGAATCAAGTAATCTGCTAAAATAGTGGAACCTGTGACATGGGGAGATAGAAAAGAAAGATTTAGAATAGCGAATTGTTCTCAAATTTGAACAGAAAACTAAAGAGAGAAATAAAAACCTGCTTATTCAAGTTATATACTTCTCTAAGCAGCTTATAAATGTTAGCACATTTATTTATTATACACCAATGAGACATGTTATCATTTGATTCTTGTGGGTGACGCAAAGAAAGCACAGTGTGGCCATGTTATTTTCTCAAGGGCTCCTAGCTAGAATGGGATCAGAAAGCATCTGACCTCCAAACTCCTTACAACACATACCCAGTGATGCTTCCATACTGTAGGGCAACCTGGAAGCCCTCTTGGGAATGGTGTAGCTGTATTTAGTGGGTCCAGACATATAGGTGTTGAATTTCAGGAGCACATTTTAAGTTCGTCAAGATAGGAGTTTGGACATTGAGATTGGATGTGATGGAGACTGGAGAAATGGAGCAAGTTGAGAACTTAGTTGTTCAGATAAACTATACAGATAGATGGAAGAGGAAGGTCAGGAAAGGAGGATGTAGGCTAGTGGGAGGCCTCAGAGAGAGGATACTGTGCGGATTTTCTATGTTCTTAGATTCATTGCCAATGGACCTGTCTGGTAGACGTGGAGAAGAGTTCTCATTGGAGGAGTAGGCACTCAGGTTACACTGATGACACTGTGTTGTAGTTACAATAGGTGGGGACTTGCTGGGGATGACTAGGTAGCACTAGGGCATGTCACTGGCTGTCCACACGGAAGTCCAAAGGAAAAGACTTACGCACCACAGACGGTCAAGAAATTATGAGTCTAGGGTGATGGGTGGGGCATCATCATAAATACTGCAGTCATGTATGAATCATTCAGTGTGAGACAGGAAGCTGGGTGGAGAAAAGGCCTGGAGACCAGTGCATTGAGTATGAGGCTATGAGGAGTGAAATATGGAGGAAGTCACAAGACCAAGTTAGCAATGAGCAAAGTCCAGAGAGTTGTTATATGGCACAGCCTTTCTTGTTGCTACCTGCCCCTGGGAGTGTGGCAGGAAAGCTGGAGGTTCCATGCCACGAAGATGCCTACACTGGCAGCGTTCCTGAAAAGGTCTTGCGAGGCTGAACTTTTGAAATGATTAAAGTATTAAATTACCTCAGAGGTCCAACACATTAGTAAAGTAAATATTAACACAGATTAGTCTATCAAGCCCATTTAAAACCATTAGCGCTTTAAGCACAAATAAGGCTCTGAAGGTGTGGACAGCTTTTGAAAGGAGGGGAGTGGAAGAGGAAGGGAGCACAGGAAACAGCCTTAGGCAGGCGGAGTCGACTATGGAGCCTGAGCCTGGGGAGCTGAGTAATACCCATCCAGGCAATGCTGTGGAAAAAGGAGAACGTGCAAATGAGCCATGTCCCTCAGTTCAGTACCCTCAAAGGAAGCATTTTAATCATCTCAAATACTCAGGTGGGGGGCTGGGACAGTTCCCAGCACTAACAAGATGAAGGGGTCTCAAAAACAAATGTTAACAACTATAGATGATAAAACGACAGAGGCTTCAGCATAAATATGACACTTGATCACCTTCTGTCCCTGGATCAGAAGACAGGGTCAATTGTATCCCTGTTACAGAACTAAGTCCACATTCTCAGAGAAAACTGTGTTAGACAACAACAACAAAAAAAAAATCCAGACTTGTCTCACTGACATCTACTGTTGGTTGCTTATGAGCCACTACTTGTCTTTCTCAACAACAGAATAATTTTACACCATCTGTATATTGGCATGAAACGTGACATTAAAAGCCAGCACAAGCTACCTTGTAGCCACAAAGGAAGCTAGCCTCAGAAGAACAATCTGCATGGAAGGCGCTCGGATCTGAGAGACAGAAACGCATAGCACCCAGTTCATCTAGAAAGTGCAAATGCAACGCTGTGTGGCATAGAGTCAAAAATTATGCATTCTTTAGTTGAAATTCCAATTCCAGCAGGTGTTGTATAGCCTGGATGCTAAGAATGACAAAACAGACATTTACACACGCCCCACCTCAGTGAAGAAGTACAGAAGCCGGGGAACACCCTTCATCAAACATTTTGATATTGGTGAAGTTCCCTTACTAGTAAGTCAAATTTATTTCTGCATTTTCTGTCACTTCTTGTCAGAGACATCCTAACTAACACAAATATACCATCCCTCACAGCCAGCAAGTTGATCATATGTGTTGCCCAGACCTGGAAAGTTCTAATTAGCATCTTCAGCAGTTCTTAAATATGAAGTACATGTATATTTTAAGAGCTCATCATTTTACATCTTGTGTAGCATACCACTAGAATCAGTATATGCAACTCATTACACATTAATGTCTGCATCGACACAGTTTAACTGGGTTGGGTTTTCTTTAGGTTCTTAGTTTAGAAAGATTACTGTTTTGAAACCAATGAATACATAGTATAAAAGATGCCAAGGTGAAGTAGGTATTTATTTGTCAAAACACCTAATGATTTTGGTATTCAACAGATTTTATCTGGTATTATGATCATTTGTGTAAAGGGTCCTTTTCAATAGCAGCCATTCATTTTGAGAATTAATATATATTTGTGTATATATCTATATATTTATAACACCAACCATCTTGTAAGCAGTAGTCCCATGCCTTCTACATATTTATGAACTATGAATAAAAGTTAGATCAAGGTCCTGTGTCCATGTAAATATATAACTGTGCCTCTTGGAATCACAAAAGAATGTAGTCTTATCAGGTAGATTCTTCCGAAGCTCTTTGGCAGCATCGCGGTAGCCCGTGTCTCGGCACCATCACTGTGGCCAGAATGGTTCAAGAGCATGATACGTTTTTTAACTGACCTCCCAGCGTCAGTGGGGAGCAGCTCACCTTGGCAAACATCAATTATTTCAATTGACATGTGCATTTGTGTCCGAATACGCACAGGCCAATCAACATGTGTATGCTAACACCGTGCTCCAAAACCTGGCCTTTTCCATAAGAAGCCTGTAATTACCCTACATGGCCACCCCTAGGCAACTAACTTCACAACCCCAGAGCAAGGGAAAGCAGTTTGCTAAAGATTGTCCCGGGATGGAGATGAAAGAGCACTCCACAGTTCACAGCACACACAGTCCTTGGGCATAGTCCTACCCCTCGAAAGGGCCCCCTAACTTGTCTTGCATCTCCTGTCCCTTTCCTCACACAGTCCTGCTTAAATGAAGTAAACTGTCCTCTCAGCCACGCACACTTAAGAAGAAAACATTATTAGTTATAGGAGGCATTCTTTGGAATGGCACTACTCTCAGACACAGCTCTTGACAGTCTTCCTGTGTACACCCTCCGCCAATAAGGATAGTACTAATCCAGAATTTTTCTGTCTACATAATTTTCTTTTTTGCATTTGATTTGTGAAAAGAGAATTGCAGCACATGTGCAAATCCATACCCACAACTAAGACACATATGCTTAAGAAAAGGAAAAGGATGGAGGAGGGGCAGGCAACTCTGACCTCTGTGACCACACACACACACACACACACACACACACACACACACACACACACACACACATGGAAAGAGAAAGACAGTGAGGAGGAAAAGAAATATACATATTACTACTAACAATAAATCTTTTGAAAAAAAGAAAGAAAAAGAGAGAAGAAGAAATTATTTAGTAGTTGAGAATCAATACAAATTGCAGGAATATATTTACAACTTGAAAGTTCTACTGGTAGAGTGCTTTTCATTTGAGAATCCGTTTTAACTTTTATGGTAAAATCTGTTGTAAAATGCTGGCTTTGTGCTGGAAAGATGGTTCAGCAGTTAAGAGCACTTGCTGCTCTTGCAGTAGACTAAGGTTCAGTTCCAGGCTCACCACCATCTGTAACCTCAGTTCCAGGGCCTCCAACCCATTCTTCAAAGCCCGGAGGGACTGGGCATGCATGTGTTGTGCATACATACATGCCAACAAGCAAATCATACACACATATTAAATAAACAAATCTCTTTTAAAAATGCCAGCTTACTTCACCTTAAAAACTAATAATCATATAATAACTATTCCTATATATATTAACTGAATTAATCTTCAATTAGTCAAGAAAATTAGTTATTCCACTGATATTTTATTTATATTATTTATTACTCATACCTGGAAAAATTTTGTCTTCATGTCTTCCACATTGAAGACAGCAGAGAGTTATAAGTGAAAAAGATAACTCTTCCAGGAAGATTTGAGTGAAAATTTCCTAAAGAAGGTCATTTCCCCAATTTTAATTACTAAATAGCATCCAGTGTTTTAAACATACATAAATAATATTTATAAACTGCTCTAATTTTTTTGAGCAGTTTTGTACTGAACATTATCTCTCAAATTAATTGGGCTTATTGTAGGCGAAATTTCTAGTATACTTACTCATTTTTCTTTTAAAGGTGGGTGGCAGAGCCTGGAAATATAGATCAGTTGATTGTTTGCCAACCACTGTACAAAGCTCCTGGTGTGATCCTCCAGGCTCCATAAACTAAGTATGGTGGTGCACACCTTCAGTCGGTCTCTGGCACACGGGAGGTGGAGGGCAGGAGGATAAGCAGGCAAGGTCATCCTCACATCTGAGCTAGGCCATCTGATCAAGTGTGAGGCTAGCCAGGGTACATGAGACTCCTTGTGAGACTCTTTTCTCAATAATAATAAGTAAGTAAATGTCATAATAATGAAAAAGTTCAAGAATTATAAAAAGCTGTCATAAAATAAATTGGTTAGATTATTGTTGATATGCCTAAACTGTTTTCCAAACAAAGTATGAAAGTAGCAGAAAAGGTTAATGTGTATCAACTACTATGCAATTTTAAATCTATAAAAAAATCTAGAATGTTTTGACATCCTTTTTTTTTTTCCCACTGCCAAAATTTTAAAACAATAAAAATTCCTTAAGTGCACCCACCTACTCTTTGTCTTTGGGAATGTACCTATCAATGCTTGTGTATTCACTATTCATAACTATACAATTCAAATTTCTACTACATTAAAGTCAGCAATCAATGTGTAAGGGGGCGGACAGAAAAGGTTTAGTTATACAGAAACCTTCATTTCAAGCCATCAAGTGACTCATTTCTCTGTCCCTAGTGCTTAGGAGGCAGAGGCAGGAGGATGGTGAGTTCCAGGCCAACCTGAGCTGTGAAATGATACCCTGTGTCAGATCAAACCAAAATAAAACAAAGCAAAGTCCCTACACTGTTTCCTTAGCTTAGAATTTGATTTCTTGATTATTCTCATACTATTATATAATGGCATTGCTTGTGATTTGGGTACCATAACCTAGCCACTTTTCTTCCCTCCTTCCCTCCCTTCCTCCCTTCCTCCCTCCCTCCCTCCCTTCCTCCCTCCTTTCCTCCCTTCCTCTCTCCCTTCCTCTCTCCCTCCTTCCCTCCCTCTCTGCTTTCCTCCCTCGATCCCTTCCTCTTTCTTCCCAAACCCATTCTTACCCAGAATTTCAAGTCACATGGCCTAGATGGAGGCAAGGGGACTCTGCTGGTAAGTGTTGCCTGTAGAGGATGGAGAAGATGTGCCCTGCTTAGACCTCCCACAGCAGCACCCAGAGCTCCTCTGAATAGTTCTTGGGGCTCTTGAGCCAGCCTCAACCTTGCCCTGGCCTTGGTCTGCCATGCTTTCTCTGTGTAGGCCTGAGCCACTTTCTCTGCCTTCAGAAAAATATCTTATTAGAGGCTGAGTATAAACAAACAAGTCCTGTAATACCACACTCAGAGCCAATGACAACATTTATATGGAAACTATTCTGTGCTTTCTTGTTATATGTGTCCACTACACTTAGATACTTCTTTAGAAATATCTGTATCATATCTGATATAAATTGTCATTTAGAATCGATTAGAAATTTGAACAGTTTTTATGGTTTTCTTTGATTCTAGTTTAGGATCATTCTTAGCAGTAGATTTTAGTTTTTAGAATTCTCTTTTGAGTTTGTATTTTTTTTAAGCAGCCCAAATTTGTGTTCAACATTCACCAATCCGCATTACTTGAGGGGAGCTCGCAGTGTGACCTGTTGCTCTTGCATACAGACAACCTGGTATAAAGATCACTCAGATTTTTGTACTGGCAACACCTCACAGAATTTAGCCGAATATGAGAGGAAATATGCACTCAGTGTCAGGCAAATACCACTAAAGAGTACTACAGTATCAGGTAATAAAATATGCTATTGAAATTGGGACATTTTAGTCTGGCCACCTTTAAAAGCCATTTCCCACAGGGCACTGGTTCATTTGTAGATGGGAGAAAGTGTCAGGCAAAATTTCAAAACAGTAAGTTCACTTGACTCAGGCCACCTATTAAATAAACTGTTGCTGCTTTTAACCTCGGAGAACTTCAATGTAGCCGCCAACGTCTATAAATTTTTTAGTTTCTGGTTTTCCCATCAGCTCAACTTGACTCAGCTACCAATAAAAAAAGAAGTGCTTTGGCTGTCAAGTCAGCTTCATCAAAACAGTTGCTGACACAGTAATCTTTGCACCAAAGTTTCATTTTTAAAAAAACAGATTTATAACATGAAAAGTCTAATAGAAAAGCCTGCTCACATATATATATATATATATATATATATATATATATATATATATACATATATATATATATGAGACCATGCATGAGCATATACATATAAGTTTAGAAATATACTTTGTAAATTAATTCTTACTAGTGCATTATGCTTAGAAAATAAATGTTATATAGAGACAATTTAATTGTCTTTGTGAAAATGTTTTTTAATCATACTTTATTAGTAAAATGCTAAGTGAAAAAATGTTAGCTACAGACTATTCTGTCCACATATGTTCACATTCATTCTGTAAATAGCAGTGCTGTATTTTTGCACAAGATGACATTTTGAGCCCTTTAAAACTTTAGACAAATGAAGAACTAAGGTATAAAGCAGTGGTTCTTAACCTGTGGGTCGCAATCCCTTTGGGGTCACAATGACCCTTTCACAGAAGTCCCCTAAGACCATCAGGAAACACAGATATTTACATTATGATTTGTAACAGTAGCAAAGTTACAGTTATGAGTATCCATGGAAATAATTTTATGGTTGGGGTCACCACAACGTGAAGAACAGAGGGTCACAGCGTTAGGAAGGCTGAGGACCACTGGTGTGAAGTTTATCATCTCAGCCAAGCACGTCAACATCAATTGCAGTTTTAGAGACACCAGGAAGCAAGTGAGATCTGAAACAAATCACAGAACACTTTTCTTTTTCTGTCTGGAGAGCAATGAGAGATTCCTTATCTCATTTTCTCCCCACCCCCCTTTTTAACAGAACTAGGATTCATCAGATTTAAAATCATTGGTTTGGGGTTTTTTTGTTGTTGTTGTTGTTGTTTGTTTGTTTGTTTGTTTAAGTTTAAAAGCAGTGAAGAGTGACTTTGAAGAGGAAAACCCTGTAGGAGAGAGAAGAGCAAAATTAGAACAGCAGAGGGGCTGACTAGAGGATTCCTGACATTTTCAAGTCTATGTTGAAACGAGAAAAGCTACCGATTGTTTTCTCTTCTGCAACTTAAAATAGAAAGCTATTAGCTCTAAAAATGCGCTAGGAATTTCATGTCCAATAATCTCGCTGGTGCTGCTGCTAGCTGAGTATTAGGACCAAAGACACTTTATTATTATTATTATTATTATTATTATTATTATTATTATTATTATTAATTCAGATTATATCTCAATTGTTTTCCCCTCACTTTCACAAGTGAAGCCATAGTCACTTGTCCGCAGGAAGGGATGTGTGAGCATGAAATCCCCAGTGTCAACTGGCTGTGTCAAAGCTCTGACAACCTACAGGGCATCCCTTCGAGTATCTAAGGTACAGACTGACCAGTTTGAAGTATCTGGTTTATTCATAATCAATCAGGGAATTCAGATTACAGGGGAAATAGGTCATAGGTGCCCAGTGAAATGTCTTGCTTCAAAGACAACAAAGATACACTTTACAGTTTTGGAGAAACAGCTTTACAGTCTAAAAGCAATCTCAATCTCTCTCAATTATGATATCTGCACAGTGTTTTCAGAGACACTGTCATCCTTTAGCTACTGACCTGACTTTTCCAGTACTTTATGAAATATTACATAACCTAAAAAACTTCTAGTTAAAGAGTGTATATTACACAATTTAGTTTTAAAATGACTATAGGAACGGAGTGTTTTTAAAAAGACAAGGGAGCTGGAAGTCCAAATAATGTCATCAGTCATTGGAATTAGTGCCCATCAGATGGTTTCCTGACCTATGGAAAGCCTTGTCCCACCCTTCTACTTGTAGTTACTAGAGAAAAACAATTATGCTGAATTGCCGCACTAACATGTGCTAGCCCAAGTTGGAGGGTGTCCTATCATCAGCTTCAATTCTATCATGCATGCATGTTCATGCTTGTATTCTAGGGCTTACCGTAATCCACCATGGAATTAATTTTGTTTTCATCTACATAAAGAGAGAGTATTTTTTTTCTGTGGGTGCAACTAAGTCATGTGGCATCCTTAGTGTTTAGCACGGTGCCTGACACTCGGTACACATTTTATTCATGTAATTGAGTCAATTACCATATAACAGGGCTTCTACTGACTCTGAGATTAATGTTGCTATTGTTAAACATACTGGTGCCATACAAATAACATGTAGAAGCTACACATGGAGGAAATGGTGAACTATCACTTATGCTTTCAGAGATACTTTCCAAAATTAGTAAGATGTTTTCCTGAAATTTTAGCGAACACCCAACTCATTTCGCTTTAGTTATCTCAAAAAATAAAATTTAAATAGTAAATTTACACTGATTGTAGAAGCCTATTAGTAATCAGTCTTCAAGTAATCTATCTTTAAGAGTAGAGTTTATGGTGATTCTTAAATCAATATTTCTCTGAAGCTTAACTATGGGGTCCTGGGAATCTTGGTCTATAAATGATCTCCTGCCAAAAGAATGGTTAGAATCAAACACTTGAAACAACAGCTTTACACAAGAAGTCATGAAGATTGTTTCCTGTTAGAAACAAAGACATTTGAACATATGATCTCAATGTAGATAAGTTTCCCGAGAAAAGAATTCCCGGAAGTGGGAAAAGTATTCCTCTCAATTGTGAATAAGGTTATTTCCCCTACATAATACACATTGCCTATAGACACATCTGACCTCAGCAGGCCTGAGGTCAGACACATACAGACACAAATACATGAGAGGATTGTAACTCACACCTCAGCGTCCATCAACAGCAGCCTGCACACCTGGGGTGCAGACCGCCTCGCCTCAGTCTACACATTATTGTGTACACGTTCTTGTACCGGTCTTAAGGAACTACGTTCATACTATGCCTTTACATCCAAGCCTCCCCTCATTCACAGACCCCACATCCAGTCAAGCTGACATGTGCAGTACTGAGCGTTCCCTGCCCTCCCACAGCGTCTATAGCTTTACCCGCAGACCAAGCTCTTCCTCCTGCGTCCCCTGATTCCTCTGCATAGGGCACCTTCTATCCCAACCAAGCCCAAGACGTAATTCCAGTCCACACTGCAAGACCGGGCTCAACTGGAAATGCCTATGGAAGCCAGACTCAACCCCAGGTTAGAGTTCTGTAAACAGTACACCTAAAGCTCATGTGAAAAATGTTCTAGTCTCTTTTTCCTTCCTGTCTGCTTTGTTGTCCTTAAGGGCTATGACTTACTCATCCATTGTCACATTTCTATAACATAAAGCCTCCCATGAGTCAGGAAGAGGAGAAAAGATTTTAAAGTTACAGGGTATAGAGTTGTTGCCAAGTTATTTTGAACAAGTCCCAGGATCTCAGGCTTGATTTCATCGCCCGTAAAATAGGCTCACACTGCTTGCTTTGTGGGGTTGTTATTTAGCACTCAAATATATACTTGGTCATTCTTCTAAGTCTTCTGTATACATTGCCTAGTTGTTTAGTACAACCTTATGCAGGGGTGTTAGTAGCCATACTTTATAGTGTGAAAATAATTAAAAACAGAAAGGTGTGATAGCTTGCTAACTGCTGCACAGCTCATAAAGACATAGTGTTTAGTCACTGGGCCACCCAGTTCTAGATCACTCATAATCTCTGAAAACCCCAAGGTCTACTCCTACATTCTATTTACCATAAGTAACTTCTTAATCACAAAAAATATTCATTAGATTTCTAAAACATAATACCTAATATAGTCCTCGATAAACTTGAGAATATTTTCTAAATTTCTAGCAAGAACTAAGGCACGTTTTTTTTTTTTTTTTCCTAGACAGGTCATATTAAATTATCCCTAGAGGGACCCAGGGATGTGGCTCAGCAGTAAAGCATTTCCCCTGGGCTTGGTCCTCTGTGCTGTAAAGAAGTCGAATATGAATTCGGTGAGGGTAGTAAGTCTGAGTGAGCCCACTCCCTAAGTTCTCTGAAAAAAAGAAATTAAAAATTGAAATTCATCTTTTAAAGATGCCACTGTACCTAAGAGTCCCATCCTATGTCATGCTTTGTCACACACAGGAATGCAACCGGTATATAAATCTGCTGTATATCTAAAGTAGGGGGAAGAAAGCAAGAGCCAGGACGGGAAGCTGTGTAGTGCCACTCAAATGAGAGAACACAGGGGAAACACAAGAAGATCTAGGAGAAAGTGAGGGAAGGCTGCTGAGATGTGAGCATCTGATGGGAAAGGCGGGAGAGCAGGGGAGGGCTGAACTGTGGAGCTGTAAGCGTTGTAGCACCGTCCATAGCTTCCAGCACTGGCCTCCCACAAGCACAGGCAGACCTCATCTGCTTTCAGCTCATTTTTAGCTGTGCATGTGTATGTGCTTTGCGTAAGTGCTCAGTGCAGCAGATCATGCATCGCTGTGCCAATCACAATTTTAGAAACCTTTATTTATTTGCCAGGTATTGTTTGAATGTGAAAATAAAATAATATAAAATGACGCAAGTAGCCTTTCTGTGGCTGCATTGTTTGCCTGAGCTGTGACTGGATGTAGTCCAGTAATACCTTTAAGATAGGCAGAGACATAAATAAATATGTAATGTGTGTTTTGAAAGAAACTCTAAGAGAAGTCGCATGGTTTCATACTCCTAATTGACCTTAGAAATCAGAGCCCAACCCCTTATTTACAAAGAAAAAAAAATTCTAACACTAAAGGAGGTCAGAGGACCTGCTCAAGCTCACCAGACTAGTTACTGGCAACGCTACAGCCAGAAAAAAGGAGAGTGCTCCCTCCTGCTCCTGCTCTGCTCTCTTCTGCTTCACTGATCATTGTTTGGGTCCTTCTGTCTCCCAGTAATTCCACAACACTCCCAGATAACAGCAGTTTGAACTTCAACATACCCTAAAGTACATGGTGTTTCCTATATAGACCAACACAGCCATAGCCTGGACATAGCTTTGTCATCTGAGACACTCCCAAGTTAACATTCCAGAACTGCATTTAGTAAGAAAAACTTTAAACAAATATGTAGCATCAGTTGTTAAGCAAATTAGTTCACCTGAACAACTTCCCAGATCTTATCTGCCCTTTGTTCAGTTTCCCAGGTCAGAAACCAGAAAACATAACGACTGGCTTTCCCATGGGTGTTTTGAAATGGTGCTATGCATAATAAGATTCATATTTAAATAACTTAAACACATACATTTATGGTGAAGCTGTTAGGAAGACCTTACAGTGCAACCTTAGCTCACGCTCCGGTCAGATAAGGCTAAGTTAACATCGTCCCCCTCCCCCTCCGCCCATCCTCAGCAGTTGAAACAGTTTTCTACTTACTAGTGATCCTAGGCAACTTTTAAAATTTTTTTTTCCTAAACCATGACAATTACTATATGATTCTATGAGACAGTGCTTGCTGCTGTGGTAGATATTGAGCCCAACGCCCGCTTGTCTGCTTTGACTAATATTTGTGATTGAAATATTATTTGTATAAACCCATTTCAGGATTTCAGCACAAACTAACACCTACCAACACCTTACTAAAACAACCCAAAACAATCTAGCACATTCACATAGGTGTCCATTTTTACTGTGGATGTCTGAGATAAAAGGACATAGTTACTAGGTCTGATTTATAGTCCTGGAGTCTATTAAACCCTCTGAAGAGAGGGAATACCCACATGAGAATATAACTTGTAATAATATATAACATAGGTTAGAATAAGGTTAGCTTATTTGTTAAGTCTGTGAGAGAATGCCTAAGGTTTTCTGCTTTTATTTCTTCAACTGAGAAGGAAGTCGTGGGGCAAAGCCACGTGCTTAGGGATCTACTAGGTCGGGAGGGTCTGGGAGATGCCAACTTGGAGAATCTACCAGAGGCAGGAACAGGGATGGGAAGGGCCGAGCTGTTATTTAGGCAAGGCAAGTGCGAGCTGGCGAGGACCACTGTTCTGGGTAGCCAGAGCTCAGAGTTCAGGATGGCCGGCCGGGTCCAAAAGGAACCACCATGACAAAGACAACAGGAAGGGTGTCATGTGGTTTGTTTTCTCCCTGCTGTGGGCCCTTGATCACAGGCGGCTACCACAAAGGTTAGAAGACTGTATGAGCTCTGCCTGTCACTGAGGCAGAGGAAGCAGGAACACCCACGTGGACCCAGGACCCTACCAGTTTAGAGCATAGCTTACGAACCCCTTTAACAAACTAGCAGTTAGCTTGGAAAGGAACTCCCTGGCTGTATTTACCCACGAGACTCTTGACTGCCTGGCTTAGCTAGTGACATGTAAATGTGTGAGGCATAAAAATCTTACATGGCTCTGGGAAGAGGTTACAAGGGTATTGGAGGGTGGACCTGGGAAGACTGGAAAGTGAGTGTGATTGGGGTGCATTATGTGAAATTCCCAAGTAACCAATAAAAAATATTATGTTGGATTAAAAAATCATATGAGGCAGTGGGAAAACTAAATAAGCAGTGAGTGTATTTCATAACAAGATTCACTGTCTTCTTCAGAACAATAAAATATGTGAAAACCTGTTTGAATAACAAACACAAAAATAGTCCTAATGGTTATAATCAAGGGCATTAAACAATGAAAATAGTCAACTAGATCTCATAAACTCTGGCCAATCATATCACAAGAGATTAAGTTCATTATAAAAAGGCTTCTGAAGCTACTAAGTATAACATTAAATATGGCTATAAATGTAATGTCTACACAAAACATTTGAGGGTTCATTTTCCTAGGAATCACTTTACTGTACTTTATATACTTAATACTTTTTCTACTACTTATAACCCATGTTTTGACTTTTCTACTCCCAAAATACAGACACTAGCTGAAATATTAAGTTAAAAATGTTTATGCTTACAAATAGAACTTGTTTCTTATTCATGTTTCAATTTCTCTGATTATTTTCCCCAATATCACTAGGCCACAAAGTATATACAATTAGCACTTCAGTGGATTTTGGTCAGGTGACTAAAAGCTAAGCTTCAGTGGGACCTCCTGTTTCACACCTGTAGTGTCAGCACTGGGATCACTTTGTGCCAGAGGATCACCATGTGTGGGAGGATCACAATGATTTGCAGGCTAACCTGTTCTGCATAGTGTGTTCCATGCCAGCCAGGGCTACACAGGGAAACTTCATCCCACGGAGAAAAAACAAACAAACAAAACAAAACATAAAAGACCAGCTCTCTTTATTGCCAAAGATAGCTGTAGCTAACCTGACAAAGTGTTAAGAAGCCTAAGAATGTTAATCCCTTCAAATATGCATCCAGGAAGACCAGCAGCATTCGCAGGCTGCAGAAGTGAAACAGCCAACAAGGGAGAAGCAGTCCAACTGAAGCAGACATCCTCAAGTTGGCTCCTTGCTGGCCTCTGCCCAGCAAAAGATAGTGGTCCTCATCTTCACAGGGCAGCACAGGGCAGCGTGAGACGAACCTGTTCCCACAGTGCATAGATAAGGAAAACAGCTTTCCGGGCCTCTCAGAGGTTCATTGTCTTATTATTTGACAGTATTGTATTATTTTGCTTTAATTATATAGATATCCATACTCAGGTAAATGATGTAATGAGTAACCACAAATATGTGCATTGTGCATTCTGGAATAATTCACTTTAGCCTCTCCTTTAGATGATAGAATGCATGATTGTATATATGCAATGTATATATACATATACATATATAATATATATATATACAATGTGTGTGTGTGTGTGTGTGTGTGTGTATATATATACATATATATACACAACATATATATCCCTGGATGGGGAGGCCTGGTGGCACTCAGAGGAAGGATAGCAGGCTACCAAGAAGAGACTTAATACCCTATGAGCATATACAGGGGGAGGAGGTCCCCCTCAGTCACAGACATAGGGGAGGGGAGTAAGGGGAAAATGGGAGGGAGGGAGGAATGGGAGGATACAAGGGCTGGGATAACAATTGATATGTAATAAGAATAAATTAATAAAGTATATTAAAATATATATGCAATAGACTTTGGCATAGTTTAGGAGTGTGTGTGTGTGTGCGCGCGCGCGTGCACGTGCATGTGCGTATTTGAACATGCAAATGCGTACCCATATAACTCTAAACTCAGGCAAAGACACTTTTTATGTTTCAGGCTTGAGCAAATCTCTCTGCCTTTTACTTGACCAAGCTAAAGGGAGCTGTAGGCAAAGGGCTGTGCGCACTAGAACAGTGAGCAGGCACTCTGCACACGCTCTTCCCTGCTCCCCGTGGTTTACCTGGAATCTCAGGGTCCCCTGTCCAAACACTCCTGAACCTTATTCAGCTTCCTCCCCAGGTCAGCCGCGGCCATAGATTATTCCCACCTGGCAACAGTTACAGGACTTTACAGCAGATCCTGCACATGTGAGTAGGAATGGCCACACACTCTGAGAGCTCTCGCTCTTTAGGAAGGAGGCAGGGTAGGGTAGGAAAGGGGGTTGGGTTGTAGGCCTTGCAGCAGGCTCTCCTAGTGACCTTACCTTTTACACACACAGCTGCAAGGGAAAGTTTTTCTGAGCTACATGATAAATCCATATATTCTATGTGGGCCTTTGCTTGTACTCTTTTTCTGCACCCATAACTATTAGGGGAAAGACCACATACACCATACAGAGATCTCACTTTCCCTAACATTGTTTCTGTATAAACTTTCAGGAGGATAACAAAAGATCTCAGATTTATTAAGTGTACACTAACTTGCAATTTCATATGGAGTTCACATTATTTTGAATTGCTTACCCAACATGCCTCAGCATAATATTAAACAACCTGATTAATCAAAACCTCATTCCCAAGCAGCCCCACCTTCCCTACTTGGCACAAGTCAGGCTGGTAACTCCCTTTTGACACTGGCATTTCAGTAACATTTAAAGGAAAGGGCCATTAGGACTCAAAGCAATAGCTTTTGGTTTTGTTTTTAAGTAAATTCTATCACAGGGTAGGTAAAACTGAAGAAAAATACTCAGAGAAATAACATTCTCCCAACTTTTCTTCCTGGTCACCTTTTCAATTTTTAAATCCAAACACACACAGAAAATGTGTATTAAAATTTTTTTTCAACACACAAAATAAAAAAGTCCCAAACAGAAACAAAGTTCAACCCTGGCTGGAACCATGCCAATATTTATCTTAATCACTTTCAACCAGTAGTCATATTTTAGTGCCTAAAATTTGTAGAGAATCCGCTACAGGTAATCAGGGGACATACATACAATTCAATGTGGAAAATAAGGTACAATAAATATTAAGCAACCTAAAATAGTGGGTGTATTGTTTGTTTTCTGTGGTGTTCAGGGTTAACCTCAGGGCCTCACACATGCTGGGCACATACTCCAGCATGAAAAAATACCTTTAGATTGTTTTCATTTTAATTCAGATAGAGTTTTGCTTTGCTGCCCTCAAACTTGTAACCTTCCTGAATCAGTCTCCTGAGAGGCTAGGATTACAAATGTGCACCACTATAATTGGCTAAGAAAATCGTCTTAATGCTAGTGCAAGGCAGAAATAATTATTTTACCTTGATTAGTGAAGCAAGCGGGTCATTTTTAACCGTAATAGTGCTTTAAAGATTTTTTTTTTTTGTCTTTTCTTCTAGATAGGCTCACTATGGGCCTGCCCTCAAACATGTGACCCTCCATTTTCTTCTAGATAGGCTCACTATGGGGCTGCCCTTAAACATGTGATCCCCCATTCTTAGCCTCATATCATTTAAATTATTTTTTGTGTGTACATGTCTCAGTTACAGTTTTCTTTGTCATCAGCCTCACTTGGAAATGGTTAAGCTAATGGATAGGAATACCTGATGAACATGAAGATTTGGGGCATTCTGGAATATTCTACTTCCAAATATGGAAGCTATTATATCATCTTTGCTTTCCCATATCCAGGCCACTAATGACTAGACAAGTACCATGGCAATCTGAATTAGAGACTGCAGACATGAGAGAGACTGGGTGTGGATTTCCCAGATACTGCTTCAAACATGTAAGGATATTTATAGAAAACAAAATATAAAGTGAACTGCATCTTCAGAACAAGCAGATATTCTTAAATATTAGCATCTAGTAGGATCATAGGACATGGGCATCAGCCTCTGATGTTCTGACATTAACCATAGTGAGTCATTAAATTGCCAGAGCCATATACAGCATAAGTGATGAGCTGACCACACTGCACACACCCAATGTGTCATAGCCGATGATGCTCAAAGTACATGTTCGTAAGCCATCTGGATTCTTCAGCATATAGTTCTCTGAAATTAAATCACCCCGGTGACAGTGCTCATTACGTTCCATATGTCAGAATATAAACCTAGTTGCCATAAATCATGGGAGCCTGACTACCTTTAATTATTCAAGCCATTAAATCTCTAGTGTAAAATCTGAACCACAGTATGGTTTATAGATTATGATCTAGGGGCGGCGGGGGGTAAGGGGGAAGGGTGTACATTTGATAAACGTGTGTTGAATTGGACCATAGTTGTAGCATCAGAAATTATACTTCTATAAGGACACAAACATGCAAGGTGGGGAGGGAGATGGCTCAGTTGGCAAAGCTCTTGGAATTCAAGCATGAAGATCTGAGTCTTGAACTCACGTAAAAAACAGCTCTCACCTGTAACCTCAGTGATGGAAGGCAGAAGCAGAACACTGCAAGGTACTCTTAAATTGATGTAGTCTTTGGCATGCAAATTATACTTTTATACAGCCTTTTCAAAAATAAGTCACAGCTGAGTACCGTCCGCCAAATAGAGTTATAGAGGTGGGAAGGAAGCCTCCTGAGGGGTTCTGATTGTGCAAAGGCAATAGAATTCTTCTCTCCTAAGAGCATTTTGAGTCAGTGCAAAAGCTGAATCGGAACTCACTGCTCACGTTTTCGTCTCCTTGTTACTTTAGAGTCTAAAAATGCTCCAAGATCAGTCATGAAAGGCCTTCTTAGCCAAATAGGAACGCACACATGGAAATGCACAGCACATTAACTTCTTAACACTCATATGAATAAGCTTATGAACTTAGCCAGGCATTTCACTGAGGCCCTGAAGGAACGAAATGCTGATTAAAATTTAAGGGAAGAGAAAAAAGATTTGGTACTTGGCATAGTGCCTAATGCAGTGATTTTTAGAAGTAAACCCGAGAAACAGACACAAGTGTGGGACCTGAGGAACAGACACAAGTGTGGGACCTGAGGAACAGACCCCTGTGTGGGCTGGCACCACAGGCTACCTGTTGGCAGTCATAATTTACCTGCCTCACTTACTCACCTCTCCTTGGTGTAAATCAACATTAGCCACCCAGGCTACAGTAAGTTATATGATTTTACTCTTTTTGTTCTTTATGCTTTAGTATGCAAGCAGTAAATCTAGGATTATACAACACAATCCTTGGCAGAGAAAAGCCACAGAAGTGTTTTTAAGAATTGCGGCGCCATGATCAGCTGCTTTAGAGTTACCTCCCTCGCCGGGAAGTGGAGACAGATTTATGAAGAATGAGACTCGATGTAGGGAGATAATCGAGAGACCAGCAGCCCTCCAACACAGCATAAAGATTTCAAAATGAAAACAGCTAGAATGGACATCGAGGCTTTTCTAAACTTCCCTTATCTGACTGAAACAGAGCTTTATGAGAGTCAGCTGCCACAAATTGCCAGGAAGTCTCCTGTCGGGGAAGCAACTGGCTTTGACTGGGGACATTCCAAGAAATTGTACAAACAAGCCTCATTAGAACCTTCTTCATTCGGATCCCCGAATTGCTTCAGTTACATAAGCCCTTACCCTCTGGTTGCTCAAGAAGTCGGGCATTAGATGCTCCCCCATGCTTGTGAGCATATACTGTCACCCTGCCGATCAATTGATGTACAGTCAGCACCCACCTCCAAAACATTGGCAATGGTGGGCAGATTGTTTTCCCCTCTCCTGACAATGGACTGGGAAGCATTCACAGTTTTCCTATTAGAAAGGCAATAGTGGTTCATGCTCGGGTCGCTGCAGAGGGAAGTATTAGAGTTGAGTCAGCAGGGCTTTGGAGTTCAGTGTGTTACGGAAGGAATATAGACGCATGGCAGTGAATCTTAGCTCTTTCAAGAACCCTTCAAAGTTGAGTGTTCTCCCAGATTACATAACTGTCAAAACACAAGGTGAGCTATGAAATTGTGCATGTCTGTGAGAGTGAGGACAAACAATTTAAAAACAAATGACAGAATTCTACATTGAAAAATACTGACTTCTGAAAAACAAAATAAAAAAGAGGTCATGGTAAGACCATGTTTGTTCTTTCTGTTTCGGGAGAAGAGCTAAAATGTGCTAAGAAAAACAAAAACAAAACCAACAAAACTCCAAAAAGGAACAGGAAAGGCCCCAGGACATTGTATATTGCCTGGTGTGCTTCGATTGGCTGTGAATGAGGCAAGTGTTCTCAGTGAGGGAGGAGCAGAGAGTAAAAAGGATGAGCCAAGGAGGCATCTGAGCTACGTCCTGAGCAAAAGTGCTCAGATGGCCAAGGCGATTACTGAGAAGGGATGTGTGGTGTTCTGTTTAAAGCTGGGTGGCAGGTTGGGCTGTGATAGAAACTTCTTTTGGTTTGTTTCCGACATAAAATGATTGTTTCCCTACTCTCAATAAATACTTAGCCTATGAAAATTACTTTTGAAGAGTAATATACTAAAAGGTTTTATCTAAAAAACTGTCTTAATGTTTGAATTCTTCTCCAGTGGGGCCTCCTTGAATGAAGGCAGTTTAGAAAACAGATGATGTTCTTAAAAACTATCCTCATGAGTTAATATTTTATGAAGTTGTGTTCTTCATTCTGGTTTCCACAAACCTGTGGAGTTACCGTACCATTTCCTGAGTCATGGGTTCTACAATCATCACACAAACCCAAAGCAAAATCATATTGCTTAATTTCTTTGAGTAGACCAATTAGATCTCTGGTGTTCCCTTAACATTCAAGTAATACTTAATAAAATATACCTGGGAAACAAGCGAAAATGAATGCTTTTGAAAACTGAAGACCCTAGGTGCTTGATTTAGAGTTGCCTGTACTTTGTACAACTTCCAAGAGAAGTTGTAAAGCTGTTTATGCTAGAGCTACAACATGTATACATTTTTAACTTTTACATAAGTCAGCCCTTTTAGATTCCTAAAGTCTTCTTGGCTCTGTTGTGTGTCACACACAATTCTTTCCAGTAGATAAAAGTGCTCAGTAGTTCATTGTACAAAATAAAGCATCACCTGCCTGTTGTACCAAACAGGTAACTGTTTAAATGAAGAGGGTTTCCCACCTAAACTTTGATGTATTACTTAAATTATCACCAAAACTGGTTCCTAAAATCACCCAATGGAAAGGTTGTACAGAAAGATGCTTCACAACAGACTAAGTGTGAGATGGAATCTGTCCATACAGGGTTAGACTTTCTAGACAGTAGTTTGCTATATACTGTGAACTGGCTCTCCAGCCCAGGCTTGTCGTTAGCCTCTGGTCCTCCTGCCTCAGCCTCCCAGGTGCCAGGACACACAAAACTGGTAAGTAAGTTAATTGTGTTAACTTTGTGGTGGTAAGAAAGTTTTGCAGTAACTGTAAAAAATAGGAAGTAGACAAACCATTTCTGCTGTTAAACATCAAAATTCAGGAAGTGAAACATAACTAGATCCTTCTTCCATCCATAGTGTGCTCCTTATATTGCTAGAAACAGACCTGGGTATTTTACACTCATTACATCTCTCCAGCCAATCTTCTCAGAGATATGGTTTTTCTATATACTTTTCATCTCAGACAAGCTAGAGAACTTCCCCAAAAACATTTATTAGAAAAATGTACTCCAACTCTTAGGCCATTGAATAGAAGTCAGACTGTAACAGAGAAGACTCCACTGGCTTGTGTGCACAGAATAGAATGATTGAGAGTAAATCTTTAGCAACATTTTATCACTGGAGTGTGAACAGCGTGAACTGTCTGAAAGGGCAACCTCAAGAGACTTCCTTAGGATTAAGGGTAGCAGCCACAAAAATTAGAAGAAAACATGCAAACTCCATTTTGCTAAGTAGAAGGGTGGGGTAAGTGCTACTGTGGGCTGCTGACATGAAGTGAACTGCTGTATCTTCAGAAACCAACACATGGAAATGCTGTTTTTCTTTTCCACTCCAAAACAGAGCAGGGCTCATCCCTTGAAACTAGTAAAAGTAGGTAAAATAAGAAATCACAGTTTCAAATATATAAGCTTACATGAAACTAAGCAAAAGAATTGGCATAACTAATAAAATTTTGGGTCGTGGACTTTAGCTGTTTGTTGCAATTCTGAGAGTGGGAGCAATGAAAAAATAGAATTCCTGACGCGTCTCCCTCCTACTGCCCTTTCTTCACACTGAAGGTCACAGAGTTGCTTCAGTGTTGCTGGGTGGCAGCCGGGGCGATGAAGCGGCAGAAAGAGACTCTTGCAGGCACCTAGAACTTCATTATCTGACGTACAGAAAACTGAGCTCCAAGGAAAGGAAATGAATTGTTTAAGGTCACAAAGCTAAAAATCAGTTGAAAAGGATGTGGAGCGGGAAGAAGTTCTTTTGTTAAATATCCATTGTGAGCATAGCGTTAGCTCTGGAAAAGATTAAGTCAGGCAAGCCAGCAGACGTACTTGGATCTGTTGTTTCAGAATACAGTGAGGACTTGGGGAAGGGAGGAAAGGAGTCTTAGCTGTTGGCTCACAGAGCAAGTAGGACAACTTATGGGCTTTCCATTCTTATGTCTTTGGGCCAAAATCAAAATCACACTTACAACCTTGGTAACCAGAAAGAATCCTGTTCCTGGAATACTTGTAGAAACCCGAGGTAGTCATAAGCTTCTTAGGAAAGAATTCATCCTTTGTTTGATTCTGCAGTGATTCCTGATGAGAAAGGCAAGCAAGACTTGTTTGCTGTCAGAGCAGCCAAAGCCATACTGCAATTGTAGGTATACGCAATCCCTTGGAAACCCCAAGGAACCATTGACTGTGAATGACTCCTCTCTGCATACCATGGTCACATGTGGTCTGTCCTCGCTGGGTCTTCATCTCCTGTGCCAGTTGGCATCAGCACAGCAAACTTCACACACATGCCTGTGCAACTTAGAGCAGGCAGCAGTGATGGGATTTTACGTTATAGATTAGTTAAGTTGGGAATTAACCAAAGTTTCTTTTTAAAACCTCATCAAAATCATTTACAACTATGGACAACGACAGTCTGAATCAGACAGTTTCACTCATTTGGGCCATTTGTTCATTTCAAACTCTAGCTTGCAGTTTCCCTTAAAGACTCACGTTCCCCCAGACCCATACATCTGTTATTGCCCATGCCCAAGGGCAAAGCTCCTCTCTAATCTATTCTGACAAGTAGGCGGCTGACCAAAAGCTCTTGGTACTTTATTAAAATTTTTAGATTTTTGTGCAGACATAAACAAACAAACAAACAAACAAAATCAACTCTCTGACTATCCCCAACTCCAAGTCCTGCCTCTTGAATTCTCTAGAACAAACTTAACTTAGCATTAAAATGCAGCATCCAGAATAGGATCTGGATTCTTCCTGACATTCCAGAGATATGCTTGAAATAAGTAATGCCAAAAGAAGCTAAAAATGGTGAAGGAAATTACAGAAGTGTTTGACTGTCATCCAAAAGATTCTAACAGCGCACTCAGAGTCAAATGCCCCTCTGTTCCACAAGCAGCATGGGCTCTGTGCCTAGGAATGCTAAAGATTTCAATAGAGCAGCAAAATAGATAGCAAGTGGCTAAGTGGTTTTGATTGGTTAGAACATATTCTTTTATGTTCAACTGCTTCATAATGAAAATAAGGAAAGAAAAGAATGAGGAATGATTTACATATGAGAGACTTTATTCCATCAATCTTTTATAGCAAATGGGACATTTCAATACTTAAACACTTGATTCTCAAGTCTCCCTCGTGATCCCCTGTCTCCACTGCAATACAGGGAACAATTCTCCAGGTTATGAATGAGCATGAAATTTGACACCCTTTCTTCCCCTTTTCAGACATGACTCATTGCTCTTGATGCAATCCCCAAGGTCCTGAAGCTCTTCTTTAAAGTAGAGACAAAAGCAACATCTTTAATTCAAACTGGTTTACCCAGAGGATTCTGATAGTTCTTATCCACTGATTTCTTCATGCATTATAAAACTAAGTGCTCTGAGTGTAGTGTCTTGCCTTCCCTTTCCCTGGGGAAACAGATGCCTAAAAGCTGGGAAGGGAACAAGCCGGGTAAACCTTGAGTACACCTTATCAGTTCTACTTAGCTGCTCATTATCTCCAGGAGGCTATTGAATGCTAGCTTTGGGAGTATTTTATTTTATTTTTAAGCTTTGCTATCTTCTTTCCTCCAGACTTGTCTGCCTTTGGCTACAAAGAGTAAGTGATCTGAAGTCTTTCTTAAAAGCCAGCCTCATTTTAAATCTGACTTTTCCTGAGTACAAATTACCATTCCAATCCTTAGATTTGAAAAGTTCTACAGTAGATGTAAAACGTCTTGAAATCCAAAAGTAACTTCTGTGGTCTTTCAAGTAATATTGAAAACTCCACTTACCCATCCTTTAAAAAAAGAATAAATAAAAGTGAAGGCTATGTTACTTTTAGAGAAACATTTTGTCACAAGAGAAACTAGTTTTTGGTTTGGAAGATGACAAGAATGGAAGTTACACAATCATTTCTTTAAGTTGCTTTAGAGAAAGAAAGAAAGGAATGAAGGAAAGAAGTAGGGAAGAAGGAAGGAAGGAAGGAAGGAAGGAAGGAAAAATGGAAAGGCCAGCAGAGGCAACTAACTGCTCCATTGGAGAAGTTATTTCAGCAGGTGTTCATTGCCCCAGGGGAAACGCACCCCTCCTTTGCAGCTTAGCATTTCCATGTTTAGAAGCTTAAGTGTTTTCCACTTGACATGAACCATATGGTATGAGTGAGATACAAATATGTGCAACTACATTTTACTATTAAGTACAAAGAAAGAATGCTGATGACTGTTGCTTGGATTTCATATTGTGACAAGGCAGAACAACTTGTAACCGATTTGAAATTTCCAGCTTCCATCATTTTTTAAATTTTTATCTTTAAATCGTGTACTGTGATACCCCCAGAGAAGTATTAGAAGTCAGCAATTAAAAAAATATTAGTAACTTCTATAGAATATGTGACAGTTATCTTTGATGTAAGTACCTCTCTTAGAATTACTATTGCTGTGATGAAACACCCTGACCAACAGCAACTTGGGAGGAAAAGGTTTATTTGGCTTACACTTTCACATCATTGCTTATCATGGAAGAATATCCAGACAGGAACTCAACAGGGCAGGAACCTGGAGGCAGAGGCCGTGGAGAAGTGCTGCTTACTGGCTTGCTCCTCATGGCGTGTTAAGTGTGCTTTCTTACAGAATCCAGGACCACCAGCCCAGGGAGGGTATCATCCACACTGGACTGAGCTCTCTACCATTACAGGCAGAGCTTATGGAAGTATTTTCTCAGTTAAGACTTCCTCCGTTCAGATGACTCTAGCTTGTGTCAAGTTGACATAAAACTATCCGGCACAGGGTCATTGATCATTTAATCCTAGAAACTGAAGCTCAGAATCAGTGTGTTCTTTTCACCCTTTCCTAACTTACAAATGCAAATGTAATTGTTAAATTATGGGCTGTATAAAAATGGCAGGTAGGATGGACTGGCTCATAGACTGGTTAAAACCAGGACTGATGGAAGGAAGGAAGGAAGGAAGGAAGGAAGGAAGGAAGGAAGGAAGGAAGGAAAGAGGGAGGGAGGGATGGAGGGAGGGAAACATGGAAGGAAGGAAGGAGGGAAGGAAAGAAGGAATGAAAGAAGGATTGAAAGAGGGAGGGAGGGATGGAGGGAGGGAAAGAAGGAAGGAGGGAAGGAAGGAGGGAAGGAAGGAGGGAAGGAAGGAAGGAAGAATGGAACGAAAGAAGGAAGGAAGAAGGATAGAAGGAAATAAGAAGGAAGGAAGGAAGGAAAAGTGGGGAGAAAGAAGAAGTAAATGAAATAAACTGGCAAGAAGAAGAGGGCACTTGCGTTTCTTTTGATGCAATGGTTCCGCATTGGTTCCCTCCGGTAGCTGCTACCTCTGTCTGTGGTCAGTGATTTAGGGTGTGTTAATGTAGAGCTTATTTTTCCATGTCATGCATGGGGTTACTGGTTTTGTTCTTAGAGACTGAGATGCACCATAAAGCAAAAATTCTAGTTTTTAGCATCCTGGATCTCAGTATTTCTTTTGATTTTATTTTGTATTTTTTTCATTTTTCTAATGTTTATTTTTTAGTATATGCAGAAAATATGAACTCTTCTACTAATATGGTAAGATGTGTGGAAAAACCTGATGCTCTAAAAAAAAAAAAAATCTTACACTTGGTAAAGCTACAGCCCTTTAAATGGCCATTGAATTTAATCAAACCCGCATTGATTTAAAAAACAGCTTCTCAGTTTTTCCATTTAGTAATAAATTATAATATTAGACATATTGCAGCTTACTGGCATAACAGAATTCCAAAGAAATAATATAAATATTTCTATAGAAAGTATATATTTTTATGAATATGTTTTCTGGACTTTAGTCAAAATAAGGGAAATTGTAGCACTATAGCTTATGACTGACTTTTTAGTGACGATTAAAAAACATTTTTTAACAATCTAAGTGGTACTAGCAGATTTCTGAGAACTCTATCCTCCGGAGTTAGGGTTGCTTGGCTACGGATGCTCTGAGTGTGGGCACATCACTCAGTCTCCAAGACTTTGGACGCCTTCAGCTATGCATTGGGTAAAAAATATTTACCCAACAGGCCATTATAGAAACTAAACATGATTATACAGTGTGGTACTTGCTGCAGAGAAATAACATAATAAAATAATCTTTTTATTTTAATTTTTTATTATAAATAAAATATAATAAAATTTTATTTAATTATAATGATCAATCTTTACTTTTAAGGCAGTACGCCCCCTTCCAGCCAGATCTGTCGGTTCCTCATGAGCACTCTCTCACTTGATCCCCTCCAGTCAGCATTTTCTTAGTCAGTCTTCTCTCTCTCTCACGGACACCAAGTAAGTTGTAACCGAAAACAGAGTGACATTTGCAGAAGGGGCAGTTTAGGAAAAAGGGTCTGACAGCTCCTGAGAAACAGACGTTTGTCTTGTCTTTTATTTGTGTGGAAGAAAAAGCATGAAGAAACTTTTTAAGCTAGCTACTATAAGACTCCAACTTGATTACAGTTGATGATGTCTAGTTGTTAATACATAACAGAACAGCATAAATAATTTTTGAAGGAAACTTGGTCTTGCTGCTGCTGTTGTTTTGTTTTGGATTTTCTGATTTCTACTGCAACGTAATCGCCATTAAAACGGGGCTTTATCTTAGTCCCTGCAGAATTTCCAGCACAAGTATTTTCTGAAAACTGAGAAATGCTCACTAAGGACCTGCCCAGTGATTACGTGATTATTAAAGAAAGCCTGCACACTGCCATGCAGGAGCACTGTGGTTACACAGATGAGCATTGTTCTGCCGTGATAAATCTTTCTTTATCCTCAAGTAGAAGCACTGAGGGAAGTAATCCACAAGTTAGTCAGACAAAGCAGGCCTTAGTAGTGTGGACGTGACCGGCGCTGGATGATAATGTGACCATTGTCATTCTGGTGCCAGTAATGAGCAAGGAAGGGAAAACTGGACAATCCAGTCAGATCATTATTGTTAAATAGACAGTTCCAGAAAGTTCAATGAAAAAAAAAATGGAGGTGATTCTATAGGCTGATATTTGAAAAAAAGAATAAAATAAAATAAAAAAAAAGAAAGAAAGAAAGAAAGAAAGTCGTATATAATTTAAAAAAATTCTCACAACAAAATTCGGGGCCTTCCCCCATGGATTCAGCTGCAATAAGATGTGCACAGCCTGTTGGGCAGGGTCTCTTACTTTGGATGTTTGGAGCTGGACTCATCTTGTGGGTGTGTGCGGAGCGGGGGATGGGCAGGGAGGCATGCCCTGTGCTGTGGCTCTTCAGCAGCTTTCCTGGCCTCCACGTACTAGCCAGGATTACCCTACCTCATGCTGTGACAACTGAAAAACATCTCAGGCTTTGACAGACTGTGAACCACCCAACAAAACAGAAGAGAGTGAGGGGGCGCCAAGGCTTCGGAAATGGGTGCAGGAGATGGGGGAAGGGATGTAAAAGCAGTTCAGAGTCACATCGCTGCGCTTTAGACAAGAGCTGAAATCTCAGTTTAACAAGAAAACTGAGGGGAAAAGAAAGCCATGTCCATCCTGGCTGGTGAGAATGGAAGGGACCAAGCGTGTGTAAACAGCAGGGTGATGTGACTTATTACACGCTGCATGTATGTTCTCTGTTCAGGCAAACAGCCTCCTGCTATAGAGAGAATGTTGCAGGGAGGCAGAGAGAAAGAAAGCACGTTATTACTCTGAATTCCTAAAGCCAAGTGGCTTTTATATTGGAAAATGCGGGGAAATCAGTAATTTAAAGTACAGGAGTGTCTTCATAAACCTTTGAAGCACCACTTGAGAGATGTCTCATAAAGCAGATAATCTAATTTTCAAAGAACATTTTAATAGAGAAATGGTATCATAAAAATGACGAGCTGCTTAATTAGGAAATTTGAAAGATACAGAATGACTGTAGTAGAATCCACCAAAATCTATCTTGAGTTCAATCAGATGAATGACTCACTAATATTTAACAACAACAAGCTAAAATACCACTCAGAAACGACAAGCCTCTTATAGCAGTACTATTTAGTGCCTGTATATTATATTTAAAATGCTACAATTATTCTGCTATCCTAAGAGGCAGTGCTATGCTAGATGTGGACAATCTTCCACAAAGATACTGTATCCGCCTGACATTTGCTCTACTCCCCCCCCCACCCCCATATTCATTTGTCACCTTGCTGTTAGTCATTACAAAACTAATGACTAAGCAGATGCTTGCCAGCATAGCTATTTTAAGCCACTACCACAACGATCGAGCCAAAGTATGGTGTCAGGGGGAAACAAAACAAAACAAAACAGAACAAAAAAACCAAACACTTTTTAAAAGATGAAGAGGTAGTTGCAAACCCGAACAGAATTGTTTAGTCATATCCTCAAAGATAACTGTAGAGCCCCACCAACACTAAAGCAGAGTCAGCCACACTAAGCCTGGACAATCATGAGCCATACATCAGTGTATGTGGCTTGCTTCAACTTTACCACGACATAAGTCAGAAATACAATGTGACAAGTTTGTTATAGCTGATGATACTGTGACAGCTTTGGTTAATTAAAAAAAAAAAGGTTTAGGACTTCAAGAAAAGAAACTAATTTCATGAGTTAAAACTAAATTAGATCAGGGTGGTGCACACTGGTGGGAGGCAGAGACAGGTAGATCTCTGTGAGTTCAAAGCCAGCCTGGTCTACAGAGTGAGTGCCAGGACAGCCAGGGCTCTTTCACACAGAGAAACCTTGTCTCGAAAAACAACAAATAAGCAAACCCTAAATTAATAGGTAGGTAGTCATTTCATCAACATTATTTCATGCCATAATTTTGTAATGTAAATCTTGGTTCATTTGTCGAAAATTCAGATAACATTGTCAGGTAAATGTATGCTAAAATAATTTCTTTTCAGCATTAACAAAGACATGTGCTCACATTACACACTTCAGTGTTATAGTTAGATGGCTTCAAACCCTAACAAATGGAAACTTACCTAATTCTTATCCTTTTTGGTGATCTTCCTTTTAAAGGAAATACATTGCTAAGGAAATCTGGCCATATGCAAAAGGGAAGAAAATATGACAGGAAAGATCAGAATTTACCTAGGTTCCTCTTCGGAGTTCGCAGTATCTGTTCTCAAAGCACAGCCTATGTAAACTGTGACTTCTAACTGCAAATTCATGAGAGTATGGGGTCCAGTGTGAACTCCTCAACAGTAGAAGAGATTTGACTTAAGCCGTATCATCACACACAACGAACACAGAGAGCGCTTACAGCCTGGGAGGTGTTGACTAGAAATGTTGTCTTGCTTCCTAAGGACAAATGTGAAATTTGAGTTTGTTTGCATTTAGTTAAGTGCCTACTAATTTTATTTTAATTGTGAAATTAAACCATCAAGAAAATATCAGAATGCCTGTCATACTGGCAGTAAGGCTGTCAAGGCAGTGTGATGGAGACCTTGAGGCCAGTCTAGCCTATAGTATTGTCTCAAAATGATAACAACCCAACCAGCAAGTAAAAAGTCCACAGAGGGCTGGCAAATGTCGCTCACTATAGAATGTTTTCCTACTTACCTAGGACCTTTCATACTAGAATAAAGAAAATATAAATAGCTAACAGAGAGAGAAAGTAGAAAATTCTATAGGGGTATCTGTGTGTGTGTGTGTGTGTGTGTGTGTGTATGAGAGAGAGACTATGTAACTGGTATATTTATGTATAAGATCAACATGTCTTTTTGAAGTTTATAAAATATAAAGCTCATTTTACAGTTAGAACCAGTCCAATAAGTTTGAAACCCTTACTACAGATAGAAGTGATGACGCTTTCTTCCACAGCACTAACACTTACATTCCACACGCACAGCCTCTTGCTTCATACATATTTCCTACTCTGAAACCAGGAGGGATCAAGCTGTAGAAAGAACCTCAAATGACAGCGTCTTGACTTTTTTTAAGTCGGAATCTTCAAGTATATAAAAAAGCCCAATTTAGCACTGTTTTATAAGTATTTCCCTTAAGTAAGTTTATTATTTTAGAACTCTTTGTTTGCTGAGTATAAGAGTATTTAAGTAGCTTAAGAAAAGTTAAGTGAATAAAGAAGGGAGTTCTTTAAACCCAGATCTTACCTGGAGAATTGAAATAGAACAACACTCTCCTAAGCCTCCCGGATCTGTGCTACTCTCCTCCAGGGACAACTGAATCACAGCAACCCATATTCTCAAACTCTAAAAGAAAGATCAGGAAGCTTGATCTGCGCACATAATGGGCTGCATCATGTAAGAAAGCTCCGTTTCTTGGCAACTAGAAAACAATCCTTTTCCATTAACCCACAGCAATCGGCTCACGTTTGCTGTTAAACACAGAGTGAAAAAAATGCTTAAAGAATCAAGAAGAGCCTGCTAATAGCTCAAGACCCAGCAGTCTGCACCCGGGGAAAGCGTTTTTAATTAGAAGACTCCCTGTCCAGCCACCTCTTTCCCACGATCACCTGTGAACGCACCCATCTCACTTTGTTGATATGCATTCTTTAGTCAAAGCCCTAATCCTCAATGTTGTGTGTGATCTAAACAACAAAAAGATGATGAAGAAGTCTAGCACAACAGAGGTTTTTGATGTTATCCTGGTCTTGATTATTTTCATTTTGCTTTCTAAAACGCCAGTTGGAATGTCATCCTGATCCTCATTAGGCTAGACTAGTCAAATTTATCATGGGTTAAGTTCTCTTAGCTGTTGAAGATGGCTGAGCTCCAACAGACACCAATCTAGCTTATAGGTATTAAGTGCAGCCATATGAGATCAATCTTACACTATTCTGACAATTTTGGAGAATTCACAGACACCTGTGAGAATCTTATGAGTGTGCGCTCTCTTCTTAAGATGCCTTGTATTCTCACACGTGTATTAGAAATTTCATGTGTCAATAAGGGCCCTATGGAGGCTTATCTAGTTAAATTATATCTTAAAAATGAGCAGACAATATCAGTAATTTCTCTATCTAAAGTCAAATCGAGTGATTGTCTTTTCTTCATTCCCCACCCGTTATCCAGGATTGAGTAAAAGTGTGCTTTTACCGTCATCAGCTCCCTTCAATACTCTCCTTTATAATGTGACTTTCTCTCAAAGGTGTCAGCCTTGTCTTCCTGTCCTTGATGGGCAGCTCTTCTGTAGTGCACCCTTTAAAAAGTACTTAGGCAGTATCTTAGCACAAAGCACTCTCTTTGTTGGTGGGAACTTAAGGCAGTGTTGTAAGCTGGTGAAGGTGATGTATTTGAGTAGACCGTCTGGCACCTTCAACTGAGACTCTCGACAGCTGTGTACACTTCCCATGGGTAGATCTGGCTGGGATAATTTTACAAGTGTTTCTTCAGTCTTCATGCTGACTCTTCCCTGGCTCTGTGACCTCAGGCAGATTTGTTAAATATTTTGTGTCCAAGTCTCTTATCTGCCAAGTGAAGGTAATAATATTTACATCATAGAAGTGTTTGTGAGGGTTGACTAAGGCTACATGTGTAAAGCTTCTTAAAATAATTTCCAGCAGATGTTAAGTGTTCAAAGTTAAAGCATATAATTGATACGGCATTGTTATTAGTAGTCCTGAATTTGGTGAATAATAGAAATATACTTATTACAAGGGTCACAACTTTACTTCTTACATTCTTAAAAATGCATGTCCACTTACTTCTGCTTTGAATGTGGCTGCAAATAGTGGCTGCAAAGCCTAGTATTTATGAGGAACTGCATATTTCTGTGTGGTCACTGTAAGCCCAGTTTCTATAAATTATGATCACTATGCTCTAATTCTCTCCACTTTCAAAGGCAGGTTTTAATCTTAGCTCAGAGCTTCTAGTCCAGTCCATATTATATATGTCTCAGTTGAAAATTTATACCCTGTCTCTGCTAGGAAATAATTCAGAATCACTAGAAATGGGTTAACTAAACCAATCTGATTGGGGTGATTCTGCTGTACGTCTGTTGGCTTGGCAAGAGCAGTAGTCCCTTGGTCATTGCCCCAGTATCTTAATCATGGCAGGGAAAATTAACCAGTGAAATCTGAAAAGAAAAAATAAGCTAACAGGGCATGTTTTGTGTGGAGTTGCTAAAGTCTCTAAGTTGTAACAAGTACCCTGCAGTCCACCGGGTAACCTGGTAGTTTTGAGTGCTGGCTGGTACAACTGCATAGTCCAGAAAACCTAACTGAACAGTAGGAAAAAAAATAACAGGATGAATAGGATATATTGTAAGTTCTGGACAACTTTACCTGTCATTCAATTAAAATTATGCAAAATAAGTTTACATGAAGATATTAGCATATAGACAATAACAAAATCAATACTATTACATAAAAATATATGTTTACTATAGATAACCATTCCATCATTCATAAATGGCACACTCAGATGCATGTCATATAAATGGGTGAAGGCTGCAATTTGACTCTGGAAGGCAGTTCAGTGATCTTCACACAATAAAATATTTTATAAGCACTGAGTACATTTGTTCTTTTGGGAGGAAAGAAAAAACTGAAGTTAAAAAACAGCTTAGTTTCCATTAGAAATATGCTGTTTCTATGATCTAAGATTTCAAATTTCAAATTCCAGGAAAAACAAGTGACCATGGAAATGTTTTAAACATCCAAATTCTTAAACTCCCACCCCAAAGACACTAGCTGAGTATCTTCAGCAAAACCAATGAGTGTACACTTCAGTACCCCCTTGGCACTGATGTCCTGGACTACAGCCACACTGAGAACTGGACATTGAGGAAAATGCAGGTAGTTTGGAGCCTGGGCTTGTCTAAGAGGGGACGTATACAGGATGGTAGGCAGGCAAAGGTGGCCAAAAGGGTAAAACAAGAAGGTGCACCTCAGCTTCCCTGACCAGAGGACAGAATGGAGATGAGTAGAGAGTAACTTCGTGAGGGACAAACAGATGTAGACATAACTGCTATGACTTCCAGTTTTGTACCTGAAATTTAACCTGTGGCATCGAAACCCGAGTCCTTGCTGTCAAAAACCAGGCTGGCCTACCCTTACCATCCCCCACTCCTCACTGGGCTCTACTTGCTGACCTGCCTTGGCCTATTGATCGTCCCTCAACACAATGCCTTCCACTTCCTACACTTCCCATAACTTTTAATAACTACCTCCTCAAAACACTTGGGAAATGAAACACACACACACACACACACACACACACACACACACACACACACACTCTTCAATTCCTGACCACTCCCACAGATTCTGTTTTCTTTCCTCCCAGTTCTCTTTGTCATTTATTAATGCCCTCCATATTGGCACTGCTTGCTTTTCTGTCTGCCCTACTACACTGTGAGATTCAGATGGAGGGATGTTGTTTTTCTTATTTGACGGTGCACCCCTTCCATTTAGAACGGTGCGTGGCATTCTATAGCTGTTATTGAGGAGTTAGAAATGCAGAGCATGACATGAAGGTACAGCCCTTGACCACGGGGTGTGAGGCCTTGGCTTCTGACCCAGCACAAAAAAGAAAAACAAGGACAACAAAGTATCATATGGTTAAAAATTAAACATTAAAAAAAGGAATTATTCAGCATTAGCAATGAAAGTCCAAAGCTATTGAATTTTTAAAAATTCTTGTTTGTCCTTGTAGGAAAAGGTCAAGCCAGGGAACCCTGCCTAGTGCTAGAATGCTCGGGGGTACATTGTTCTCTGTCTTCACAAAGGTAAGCTTGAGAAGTTATTGTTTAACTTCACTGAAAGCTAAGAATTGTGTCACATTAGCCTTGGGGAATGAAAAACAGGAAGCATTTTTGTCAAGGTGCATAGATTTCATAAGTAATATTTTAAACGGTAATGCGCATGATGTTAAAAGAATTGTTTTCAAGTATAGCAAACTGCGATGAAATGAAAATCAGTCTTTGTGAAAGCTTTTAAGAGAACACAGAGACTTGTCATGTACACCCCATGTCTTCACAGAGATTTGTCACGTGTGCCCCGTGTCTTCACAGAGACTTGTCACTTGCGCCCCGTGTCTTCACAGAGACTTGTCACGTGCGCCCCGTGTCTGTCTTCACAGAGACTTGTCACGTGCGCCCCGTGTCTGTCTTCACAGAGACTTGTCACGTGCACCCCATGTCTTCACAGAGACTTGTCACGTGCGCCCCGTGTCTGTCTTCACAGAGACTTGTCACGTGCGCCCCGTGTCTGTCTTCACAGAGACTTGTCACGTGCGCCCCATGTCTTCACAGACACGGCCACAGCACATTGTTATTGTTCCTTGAACAAAACTAAGCTAGCCTATAGTAATAAAAATAATTGTTCTACTTAATAATTGTGAGAGTATTGCCTTTAAGTGGATTTGATAATCAGATATCTTTTGTTCAAATGCCTACCATAAAATTAAAAACAAAGGGGCACCTCACCATTCTATTTGCAAAAGAAGAAAGGTCAGCTTGCCTTAGAGTCTATCCTTCAGCTCTTAACTCACTGTAAAGTTCCCTTCTCTTTGTGTTTCATATCGAACCTTCCTCCCACGTTAAAATAAAAACAATCCTGTAAGTAGGTTGCAATGGCGGTAGCCAGCTATCTCCCCATTGTCTGTACCTAGTAGACACCAAGCTTTGGTCAAATGACAGACCTCTGCCTTGAAATGTGGAAAAGTGTTAAAGGGAACCTGGGAGAGTAACTCAGACAGCCAAGTGCTTGCTGTGTGACCTGAGGACCTGGCTCTGATGACCTAGAATCCATATAACAAAGCCAGGCGTGATAGCACACCTATATACACAACCCTGGAGAAGTGCACACAGATTCCGGAGCACATTAACTGGCTCCTGGCCTAAGGAAGTGAGCTTCAGGTCAGTGAAAGAACGTGTCTCAAAAACCAGGGCAGGCAGCCTGCAATACCACTTTCAAGGTATTGGAAATAAACCTTGTATTGAAATTGAGTTGGATGGGTACAACGCCTCATATTAGGGTAGAAATATATGTATAAGACCAATAATAACTTACAACCAACTCCCAATGAAAATAAGTATCTGTGACCCAAGACAACAAACAGAACCCCCCTTTGGGGAAATGGGACATTGTTCTCTTAAGGTTTCTTCAGGCTGATTTTGGGCGAATAATACCTTTGAAGGGACGCAAAAAAAAAAAAAAAAAAAAAAAAATTGGGGAAAATGGTTAAACAAGCCAGGGACAACATTTGTGCTCCAGTTTCTAAATGTTGAGACATTCCAGACTTAATAGGAGTCCTGTGTGGGACAGTCTGAAATGCAGGCTGTTTAGGATAATTAAGGAATACGAGCTAACTTTTAGTTGAGCAAATCATGGTAATGTGAACTATTAGTCTATTTTTATCACAAGAATATATGTCCTAGGTCTAACAGATAGATATGATTCTATAGATACATAAGGTAAAATAGTTAGATGAGGTCTTCAAAAGCCTCAGGAGCCCACAGAATATGGCATTTAAAGATGTTTTTATTAATCTAAAGATTCTTTGACAACAAGACAGGTTAACTCCTGGCAACACCTAGCCTACCTCAAAGAAGATGATGAGCATCAAAGAACCTCCTTATGGAGATGGCTTCAAATATGACAAACCAGCCCCATGGCAAAATGTCCTCGTTTCTGCCACAGACAGAATTCTGCCTAAAATGGGCAAGCTTGGGTGCGGGTGGCCAAACTCTGCCAAGACAGGGTAAGCAAGTCCTTAGTAGTTCCTGCCTCACAAATGTCTGTCAGATATATTAGACCAGAAGGCTGAAGATGGTGCTCCAATGTTATAGAGAGTTCAGGCAATAAACTGTCTCTATCTTTTTTTTTTTTTTTTTTTCATTTTGGAAGCTGCTAACCTGCGCTTCCAGTTCACTCAGGTAATTAAGTTTTATTCCTTCTCAAGTCTCTGATGGGATTGAAGACGAGATAGTTTAGTCTGTCAATTAAGTTTAGTAGGTTAGGGATTAAGATGTTTTCAGATCAGGATAGATGTTTTAAATTAATAGAGATGAGATATCGTAGATATGGATTTTCATTCAGAATTTTAGACTCAACAAGATAGGAAAGACGTTTACTTCAAGTTTGCCAAATACAAATAGCCAAATCACTAGGAATATAACATTTATATAATTCCTGATTGTTTTGTGGTTTTTCTTGCTGCATGTAGTTTATTTTATTTATGTGTAATAATATAAATGTGTGTGTTAAAAAGAAATATAATAATAAAAATAATAATAATAAATAAAAAAAACAGGATAGAGTCCAAGGAGGACCAACACTCAAGGTTGTCTTCTGGTGCACACACCCACACCCACACACCCACCCCACCCCCGACACACACAGTATGCAAGCTGAATTGGGAGCAGAGGGGCAAGCATGTTTCTGACTTGCTGCTGTGCTTCTGTGTGCTGTATGCCAGAGACAGGACTTGCTCGAAATGATAACTGTCTGCATGTGCCTCCCATCACTGTGCTGCTGCTTCATGCTGCTTTGAATCTTTAAAGTCAAGGTCTATCATCAGCAGATCTGTAAGTGAGCATCGCATGCATACTTCAATTCCAGTGGTATTCCCTAAGTGCTCACAAACATCCTTCCCTCCCTCCCTTCATCTGTGTTCTCTCTCTCTCTCTCTCTCTCTCTCTCTCTCTCTCTCTCTCTCTCTCTCTCTCTCACACACACACACACACACACACACACACACACTCACTCACGATGCACACAGCATATTGAAAATGTATGTTTATTTTCATCTAACTTTTACACCGTGACTCTGCTGTGGATGGAGAACTGATAGGCGAACTTCACGACTTATCTTTTTTACCCTTGAAACAACCATATGTGGGCAATATGTTTATTCCTTGTTACAAGGATGGAAAATGTGTCATTGAGGGGTAAAGTAAATCCCCAAAGTTAGAGATTCACCAGAAAGGTTTAAACTTGATTTTTTAACTAAGTCTGAAATCCACGTTTTCAACCAGCTTTCCTCTGTTCCTGACTTGTCCAACAAACAATTCGTTTTGAACTGCTGCTGCTGCTGCTGTGTGTGTGTGTGTGTGTGTGTGTGTGTGTGTGTTAAATAGTCACATAAATTAAAACACTTGGTAAAGGCACTGCTTATGACTCTTTGAATGAATTTCATTAGTCCTAGTAATGGAGGGGGTGTTTAAACAGCATCAAGTGCTTAAGGAAAAAAAAAAAAAAGCAAACATTTTCATACACGGTCTTTTGTAATGATGTTCAAATTAGACCTAATCCTTTTAGCCTAGAGATGGAAGAGTGACATTCTAAACAAATCTCATTGTGTTGTGTTTGCTGCCATAACAAGGTATTTAAAGGATGAAATTCTTGCTGGCAGATGACTTCTTGGCTTCCCTACACATGCACCACAGAGTTTTTTGTTTTTTTGGTTTTTTTTTTTGCTTCCGAAGTTCGAACACGGAGACAGACATTTCTCAGTAGATATTTCCACTTAGAAATAAGGTGATCAGCTGGGTAGGAGCATTAAGGAAGAATAAAAAAGTCTGTTTTTAACAAGCATTTTTCTAGCTTATGACTCAGAATGATAATTTCAAAGTATACTTAGTGAAATGTATCCCAGCTTAAAGTCTAGGAAGTTGGTCCCAGAATAAAATATTCCTATAGTTCTTCTCTTCGGAAAGTGAAAGCACGTTTTTATACTCAACACCGGACAGACAAAGACATGCAGCTGGATATGTATGGGTGATGCTGGTCCCTACAGTGTCGTTCCTGATGCTTTAAAACCATTTGCTTATCATAAGGCTTTTACAAGGTTATCATAACATCCTATATTTTATAGTTTAGAAAACTGTTTTTTTTTTTAATGTAAACAAAACATCTAATGATGGAAGACTGTCTCTTAAGCAGAGCATTTAAAAAGTACTTTAGGAACAAAGACCAGGGTTGGATTGTTGCTTTTAGACAAGCAGGTCCTTATTTCATCTAAGATGACAGGGGAAAAGCAGTGGTCCGTCTTCTGGTGGATCTCAGAGGTAGAAATCTCATTCAGTGCTTCATTGTTTAAGCATCATCCCTGTAATTCCTTTCTTCCTACTCAAATTCACTACTTTAGCAATTATCTGTATGGGCACTGTCATAGGGTGGGTTTGCAACTATGTTGACAATAAAGTATAAGAAAAATTATGCTATACTACTGCTAAACTATGTCAGAAGTGGTGATAACATTTCCCATCATGGTCAAGAGGACCCTGTAACACAGCATCCTGAGTTGTCATCTAAAAGCCCAACTGCCAGGAGCTGCAGTGACATGAGGAGCTGCAGTGACGTGAGGAACTGAGCTATGCATAGAGATAATGGATGAACAACTCTAGCCGACAGTGAGATGAGTTGCTAAAATGTTATCCATGTGAGGCTAGTAAACTCTGCTATGACTGGAGCTCTCGTTAACACTGGTGACAACTAAGGGTGCCCATATGTTCTGCTGATTGGAATCATCCCAAGAACTGCAACCAAACAAGGATCACTGAATGTTGCTTTATGTGAGTAGATTTTGGAAGGATTTACTAAATACTAACAGAATTTTCTTGCCTGGAATTAAGGTCTTCACATGGCCAGAAAGCCTCACACAGACTCTTCACTCAATGCTTAAGGCAGTTTAAAATGTTATTAAAGTCTGGAACATAGAAGATGTTGGATATTTAATGTTTGAAAAGTTGAGGAATCTTTCCTCATAGGAAATAGAAATGAACCTAGTGAGCTAGTTGAGCTGGCTAATGACTCTTCTGGTCTGTGTTGGAAGTGGCAGCGCCTTTCAGCATCATACAGTGAATATGAATGGAAGCTAGACACAAAATTGCCCAATTTTATCAGGGAGAAAACAAATGAAAACAAGTCAGGGTTTGATAGGTTTCAAAATAAGATTGCTTTTTATTTCTAGTCTCCTGTAGGAGAAAACTCTCAAAAATATAAAAGACTAGAATGCAGTCCAAAGGCATAATGTCACGGTAAGCAGCACACATCACATATGTGACTATAAAACCTTTCTTAACATACCAGTATGATTTAAAGTGATTTCTTAATAGACATTCAAAACTTTCAACTGCTTTTTCATGATGCCTCTCAAAAAGTTCTATTTAAAATAATAGCATTTTAAGAATTTTAAAGACATGTTTTCTATCCCTAGCTTCTAAGGGTTCCCATGGTAGAAATCATTGACAATAGCTCTACTGTTCAAGCAAAAATTATCTTGAGCATTTTAAGCTAAAAGTAGGATATCATTCTATTTCATAACCTAGGTGAGATCTGTTTTCTCAGATGCTTACCTCTGTGGACACTTTGTAGAAGAAATGTGCTTTTCCTGTTGAGTTGGAGTCCATTTGATGTTGTACATAGGTTAAGTTAGCTATGCACTACATAATAAAACACAGAAGGACCTGCTACACTATTAATCACAAATCCCACATGGTCCCAGGAAGCCCAGTCTGAAGAACAGATAAAAAGGTTCTCATTGCAGGGCACAGTTTGAGATTTAGTAGTGACAGGTGTCTAAGGCAAGGATATAAGGGAAGGCAACACTAAGCTCTGGGATTGGCATTCAGAGGTCCTCATGACCTCAGCCCTGCTGACTTCACTTGCAGGATGAAACTCTGACCGCACTGAAAACCGCCCCTAAGAATGTGGTGCCAGAGTGCGGCTGGGACTCATCATGCATGCACTCGCCCACCATGTCCTGACAGGAAGAAGAGTACCTCTCTGGAAATGTGCTGATAGTAGAATCTTTGCAATGACCCATGTGACGAGGTGCTGTTGAGAAGTTTGGAAATTCAGGCTTAGTCAAAGCGTGTTATTACAAGAGCAGTGTACAGCGAAGCGTCGTTAGGGAAGCTGTGAAGCTCACGGGAACGCTGGATTCTCCCGGTTAGAACTGACTCAGAAAGCACAAAGAAAGGGATCTCAGGTGTTTGTACAACCAAAGCAAATAGTGAGTTGAGCTGGGGGCATAGGGAGAACTGGCATTAATGAGAATAGTTAATAGTTTTTCCAGTTAGTAAATTTATTTGCCAGTAGAGTAACAGAGTGTGGTTTTTAGCCTTCAGCTAGGAGCGAAAACTCATAACAAACAGGAGCCCCAGGGGCCAACCATGTCTACTAATTTACTTTTAGTGTATGAGATATAAGTGATCAGCTGTGGCTATCTACATAAAATCCACCTTTAATTTAGGAGGTATCCAAAGCTACCAACTTAAGTGAAAACATTTCCTTGCCACTTTCCAATTTTGGTTGTAGAAAATCATCCTTTCTAGCAAATTACACTTGCTTTGGGATCCTTTTCTTAGCCAGCCAGGACCAAGGTCAGAAAATAAGAGAACAAAGGAGATAAGTGATCCTGTCAATCAAAATTGTTTCCTGGATCAACTGGATAGTTCCTCCCACTGAAGGCTGGAATCACAGGGAGGACCTGGGAACCAACCAACCAACCAACCAACCAGAAGCTGATGTTTTTGGCCAGCATAAAGATGTCATCAACCCAGAGTGAATCCTTGACTCAAAGCAGGAAAGGCGATGAAAGGACTACCGAGAATTTTACTGTGCCGGCCGTTATTCTGTAGTGCTGGGATGATAGTTAAGCTGCAGTGATTCAGATCCCAGATGTCCATATGTCAGAAGAAATGTCTAATGATGTGGGGAGAGTGTGATGGCTTGAGGATAGATGGCTTGCCCACCACAGGCTCGAGTGCTGAAAGCTTGGAATCTCTTGTGGTTAAGAGGAAAGACTAGTGAGCAAAATTAGGCCACAGAGCTTCTGCTTGAAAAGCTGTTTATGGCTGTCTTTCCAGTGTGGATTTGGTTTCATGGAACTACGTTAGTACCGAACATTATTGGACTTTCTCTCATTATGCCACCCTCTCTCATTCTGTGATTCCATTCACCATATTTTGACTCTTGACACCTCAACACGTGTGGTTGTGTAAACTAGGATGTTACAACTTCCAGAGCCAACTCAAAGGCCAATCCTCATCCTCAAGGAAAGAATAAGCGGTCCTAGCGAGTTCCATGTTGTCTTTGTACATATACCCAAAGAAGAGGAATTGTCACAGAAGACGACCAAGTAGCTGCATTCTCTCCTCTCATCATTCAGTGTCCTGTGTGCCAGCCAGGACCTGTGAAATCAACTGGAAGCTTAGACTCTGAGGGCCTACAGCTGTGTCCTACTTCAGAAATGCTCCTTAGCACAAGAAAGCTGCCTCACCAAGGCTGGACCCTCTTCCTATGACACATAGTGTGTGAAAAAATAAAGGCCTTTCCTGATTTTACAGTTCAAAACACCTGTAGATATCTAGTGTGTTTTCAGAGGCACCTGTGGACCTGTGGCTAGCTGGTGCACCTGCAGAGGCACCTATGGACCTGTGGCTAGCTGGTGCACCTGCAGAGGCACCTGTGGACCTGTGGATAGCTGGTGCACCTGCAGAGGCACCTGTGGACCTGTGGATAGCTGGTGCACCTGCAGAGGCACCTGTGGACCTGTGGATAGCTGGTGCACCTGCAGAGGTACCTGTGGAGTTGCCTGGGGCTGTGCTTGAAAGGCTCTAACAGGCCCATGCATCGAAAACATGGTGCCTGCAGGCCTTAGCCTGCCCCCTTTCCTCTCCTTCACTAAACCTTTAGATTACATTCTTAAAGCTAGCCATCATAGTTTATTCCCTTATTAGGGCACTTCCTTATGCCTGACTAAAATTTCAAGGTCCAACTAGCAAAGCATCAAGGTCCAACAATTAAAATTCATTATTTGCAAGTGATGGGATAACAATTGAGTTGTAATCTGAATAAATTAATAAAATTAAAACAAAAAAATCATTATTTGGCTACACTGGCTAATGCGCCTAATCAGAACTTCCCAACTCATCCCAGCAGAGACTTTCCCTATACTCCCTTAAAAACCACTTCTGAGGAACCACTTGTTGTTGTCTTTGCCCTATCCAGAGGAAGCCCTCACACCATACTGACCCCACTTGTCTCCTCATGGGTAATAAAATCCCCTTCGTGCTGAGAATTTGGAGTCTGGATGTGTTCTGTGGTGACTCCAGGGCCCCTTCCATGTTCTCCTCACATGTCAGGTCAGCTTCTATTTTCAGAGGATTAGCAATAAGTCTCTTAATTTAAATATTTTAGTGTTAACCTGATATTGAAACACTCTTCTAGATGTTGTTCAAAATTAAAATAGTGACCTGATCCTCAAGGAGATTTTTAACTTAAAGGAAAAAAAAAATAGACTCTAGCCTATTTTGAAATACAACTTGTAGCCCCAATTTTTCCCCATTTTATTTCAACACCATTTATTAATTTATAACATACTGTATATTTTACCTTGTAGGCGTGTGTTCATTTGCCACCTACTGTTAGAATACGAACTTCTGACAGCAATTTTCATGTCCCCTTGTACCCTGCATCTTCCTTCCCTTCCTGCTCTTCCTCGTGCTGCAGCATGTCACAAATCTCCAGCATGACTCATTGTACATAATGGGTACAAAATTAATATTTATGGGCTTTTAAATGAAGAAGAAGACAGCCGGATGTGGGGGCACACACCTTTAATCCCAGCACTCAAGGAGGCAGAAGCAGGCAGATTGCTGTGAATTTGAAGCTAGCCTGGTCTACAAATCGAGTCCAGGGCAGCCAAGGCAGCCAGAGCGACCCTGTCTAAACAACAGCAACAAAAGATGACAAATGTGTAATATGTAATATATAGGCTGAAGGGATGTGGCAATGCATCAGTGAGAAAAGAAACATCTGATTTAGCTTTGCTAATGTTTAAAGTTAGAGGTCATGTGTAAAGTCCCACTGCAGCGAACTCCATGGTGTTCTCCTCTCAGAATGTGTAACTACTTTCAACAATTCAGTGTCTCAGCATTTTTCTCTCATGTGTTTATTTCTGTGGCAAGCCCCTTAGGAATGTTTTACTATAATTTTCATATTTCTGTTTTGCTACATGACATGATAGACATCCCTGCCTTTTTCTGTGTGGTGTTTACACGGGTACATGTGGGGCTCACACCAGGACTGAGCTTGGCAGTATTGTATGTCCTCAAGCATCCATGGAAATGGTATGTCAAAACCAGGTGTGTATAACCTCTTAGCGGGGTTTATCACTTCATATTCTAAAATGAATAAATAGCTCAAAACTATTAAAACACCCATAGATTATATTCATCGGACAATTCAGGATTAAGAATGAGTGCCGTGGTTTTAGACTACTGGGCGCAACCCCTTGCTCTGCCCATTACTAGTTGTATGCTTTTAGCATGACCTAACAGCTATATTGGCCTCATTGTCTCTTTGCGAGCACAAAGTGATCCTGCCTAGTCAGACTTAGGAGAATATGTGAGTTGGCAGGGATTCAAGTGGTAGCTACTGCTATTGTTAGTGTTTATGAAGTCCTATTGTAAAATATCAGTTATTGAGACCTCAAGTAATCCCTTTACAATGATCTGTGCTAAAATCTCAGGCCACATGACATAGCAGGGTAAACTTGGATTGACCATATGAAGTTAACCTAATGTAAGAGAACTTATCTTCCATGGAAAAATCCATTTCTGTTTACTCATTTGTTCACAGAGATAAGTGCTTTCACTTTGTCAGGTAACACACACACACACGCTCACACACACACGTGCACACATGTATATATATATGTATATATACATATATATATGTTCACACAAACATGCACATATGTCTATACACCAAGACTTACACACACATGCACATACATACACACACATAAACATGCATACATGCACATTCACCGACACATACACACAAACACACACACACTCACACACAGAGTCCAGTGATTACCTGCTTTAAAGAAGTATGTTCATAAATTTTGTCACACAGAGCACAAATTCTGACACCCCATCCCCCAAGCTGTCCTCTGCTCTTGCTATGGGCATGATTCTGTGGCTTTGAAACCCCAGTAGCCCTGGGCTCCTCAGATTCCAGCTGGCCCTGCTCTTGTTTCGTATCAACCAGGCTCCCCCTGCTCCCAGCAGCTTCCTTCTGTGTCCACCTTGCCGAGGATTCAGCCGCTCTGGTCAGAGTCTGCTCTGGACGATGCAGGCCGTTCTTCTCAACACCATGGTTTGAGATTTGTGGTTTGTGTTCATTGTCAGCTTTACAGGACCCTAGATCATTAGGAAAGGTGCTTCTCGGCCTGTCAGGTAGGGCCATCCACCCTAACTGCTGCATTGAACAAGAAGCCATGAACGGAGACCCGCAGCACTGAGCTCTGCCCACTTCCCGCTCTTGCCGTCGTGGCTTCCCAAGGAGAGTGGACCGTACCGTGAACTGTGGGCAAATATAAGCCTTTCCTTCATCAAGTTGTTTTTGTCAGGTAGTTTATCAAGGAAATAAAAACAACTAAGCCAGCATATTATTCTATGGGTAGCTATGGGGTGAAAGCAAGAGCAGAGATAACAGGAAGTGGGGTAAAAGGTCCTCAACTCACCATAACCAACAGAAAAGACACAAAGGTGACCAATATACATAGCACAAGAGGATCCATGTCCTGAAATTCATGCTTTTTCTTTGAATTTGACCAGAGCTAGATTTTGTTACTTATGGTTTCTCCAAAGTATAGGTGACAGTTTTTACGTTTAAAGGTTTGCCCACAACATAGTTCGGTTATTAAACCTAGTAAAAAATTATTGACTTGGAGATAAATTTAGGTTTGAATTTGTTTGAAAGGACCAAACTGGCGATTTTTTTCACTGGCATCATTTTCCAGACAATAATAAGCTAGCACACTATTTAAGTCGGCCTCACAAAATGGAATGCCATCTGCAAGTGTTTTTGTCAGCGTGGGAAGTGAGTTTGCTTATGCGGATGGTCTAGAGTGCGTTGAAATTCTTCTAGAATGCTTTTATGATAGCTCACCAACAGCTTGTGCCCTCCTGATAGTTTTTTTTCTGGAGCAGTTTCTTCTTCAGAGTTTGAAAAGTGCAATTCATGATCATTTACTGACTATTAACGTTCATTTTGTTATGAGCCTTGGAACACTTTGGGCATAAGAATTTAAACATTCAAATTTTCCTTTTGGGGTGCTTTTCTTTCCAAATTAGTGTTGGTCAAAACTTTAGCATGGCAAAATAGCACTGACATTCTATACAAGAGTAATGACGTCCTGGGTTGTACCGCAGGCTGAGTTTTAAAGCGCTGAAGGAGACCAGGCACTCTTTGTCCTATGGATGATGAAACTGGGCCTCAGTTGTTGAGGAGTGCATACTGTGTAACTGAGAGTGGGTCCTAACTAAGAAAAGCTTGAGTGGAGTCCAGATACAAAGGTTGAATTTTTAGCAACTGTCCAAACTTTGCTTAAAGCACTCCTTAAGAAATAACCACGCCCCCTCCACACCATAGATTTAGCTCCCTTTTATTATCTGTAAACTTTCATAACATTAACAACATATGACCAAAGATTTATCATTGTAGGAAACTGACAAAAATCAACAGACATGATTCACTCATCAGATATTTATTGATTATGTCACGGGTTACCTAAGACAAGAAAATACAAGACATAGCTCTTATCTTCAGGTACTTTTTAAGTACTTTGGAAACACAAGTGGTTATGTTACAAGGAAGAAAGGCGGCCCTAGCCATTTTACTTCAGTACAGAAAGCAGAATAACAGTCCTAGTTTTCTAACAATATTCAAGATGCTCCACAGCCTCTTCCCTGTCAGTTTGTTTTACTCGTTTTTTTCCATGTCCTGGGCTTTTTCACAATCCTCCTGCAAATTCACATATGCACAAGGCCTGGTGGCACATAGGTTTGAATTTATGTACAGGTACTTTGTCTGAGACTCCTTCCATGCTAAGCCTGAAGTGTATGAACTTAGAAACAAATCTCATGCTCTGGTCTCACTTAACCCTAGTAGGACATCAGTAGAGCTTATCTTTATAGGAAGCAGATACACAGGTAACAGACACTGTTGCCCAGCATCAGATTGTCCTTTAGTTATGAGACTGGCATCAGAGTCTGATTTTAAAAATCTGCTCTAACCAAATGAATTGGGCTTTGTCGACAGCTGAGCTGTAAGAAACACAAAACCATCAGTGTGCAGGGTTCTACCTCGTTAGGACATGGGAACTTTCTTTTTTTGTCTCCTCTGAGTTCTACCTGCCCCAAAATGAGTGGCAACAAGAAGCTCCATGACAGGCTGTCTGAGCATGAGCAGGGAACACAGAACGTGTGCTGCAGAACCCAGTGTCAGTTTGGATCTGATGCCCCAGATTCTGCTTCTGCCGTTTCCTATATATCCCACGCATGCCTCAAATCTCAGATTGTACCCCTTTCGCCACACATCGTTTCCTTCCACTCAACCTCAGCTCTGCTCGCACCCGTCATTGAGATCCCCACCCTTCATTTCTGTTCTCTCCTGCTCAGCTGTCGCTCTATTCTCCCCTCCAGATGCTTCATTGTGTTGCAGGCTCTATCAAGTAAGCCGGAGGAGGGGGAAGGGTGCCAAGGGATGGTCAGTTTTGTAACACAAGCTGCCCTTTCAGGTCCTATGCTCACTCTCGGGAAGGACAACCATTTCCTGGGTGTATCAATCAACCAGAAACAATATATCAAAGTGTGTGCTGTGTTCCAGGAACTATCTAGCACATTATCTCTTCAATGCCAAAACACAATACACACTGGGCCTCTTCCCACACTTTATCCAGATCTTCCTCTTCTTCTGTTTGTTACTTTATCCTTTTTGGTTTTTTTTTTTTTTTTAATATATAAAACTCTAAGTAAATAAAATGGGTAAGTACAACTCAAGCAGGCTTATGCATATAGAAACTGTAAACATGCGTAAAATATTCATGAGACAGACAGGGTATTAGCTACATTAATGACTTCTGTGTCTTTGTACAGTGTTTTCTTCAAAGTTATCCTAAGGGGCAATGGTGGATAAGATGCTGCATTCCTTAGAAAGCATAAAATGAATATATGCATTAAGAATGGTGGAAAGCTATTTATCATCATAAAACCCCATTGATATTAACAACTGTAAAACTCTTATAATAGAAAAATCCTTATTATCTACTTTCTCTAGTATAAATCCTGATAAAAAAATACAACCAATAGCATCATATGTCATTTAACTATAAAGGTGACTCCATGTTGAGGCTGCGTTTGTTATAGACTTTGCTCTTACTGCCCTGAATACAGAGGTTACCCAAGATTCTCCATTACACAGCAAAACCAAAAGCCAAACTTGAGCATCTAATTCTGGATCTTGTACTGTTCATTATATGATATTAAACACAGATGTGTGTGTGTGTGCGCGCGCGCACACACACACAAACACACACACACACACACGGGGAGGGGAGGATTCTGATAGCTTCTTTCCTATGATAGTGTTCAATATTGCAAAATATTTGTCTTCAAGATAAATAAGACTGTTTTGAAATATTAGGGATGTGTCTAAACTTCCTAAATTCTTCTGTTCTAATTCTTTTCATATATTCCTTCTAGCAGATTGGTTTATTTCAGCTTGAAAATTCTGGTCTTATAACATGGATAACAGTAGCAATTACCTGGGAACTGTCTCCAGGAAGAGAGCAAGCCCTTAAAGCAGCATTTCATCCAGATTCAAAAGTGTCACTCTTCACCACCGTTTCCCCAATATTCACATAGGGACGGTACAGCGGCATGTAAAGCTTGAGGAGATGACAAACAAGTCAAACTATTTCAGTGCAGCACATTCCAGTTCATTCCTTGTATAATAAAGACACCGGTGACAATGCTCCTGTCATCAGTATCTCCTCAAGTGTTGTTAGTCTTCTTTAGAGTAACTGAAGAGTTTGACGTGGTTCTGTTACTTCAGTCATTGACAGAAACGGGCACATGACATGCATGTAGGTCATGCCAGTTATTATCCAATGGAGCCAAGCACATCATGAATTGGGCTGAGTAGCAAACAATTTTCATTCATTTGCTCTTACAACTGCAGAAATGAAATAACCATGTTTGTATGAATCGTGGCTACACATGGAATTGAAATTTTCTTTTTAAACAACTGTAGCTTAGAGACACAATGTACTAGAAAATATTTTTGAATAATTCTACAGTAACTATTTCCTTACAACCCTTCATTAGTGGAAAAGGCTGTGAAGACATTGAAGTTTCTCTCTTTGACCCCTCTCTTCTCTCTCATTCCTTCTTGCAGTTCCCAGAGAATTCTGCTAAGAATCCTGAGATGATTTTTCTTCCTTCTTTGAATGTTTAGCAGTCTTGTCTATACCATATAACAATTCAATTTCTACATAATCTTGTGGTCTTAGTTTTCCCAGATAGACTGGAAGTGCATTAAAGGCAAAGTCTACACATGTCTTACAGTTTCCATCCTCTAAGTGTTTGTCCTTTACGTCAGTACTTCTCAACCAAACAACCATTTTACAGGGTTTGCCTAAGACCATAAAAACACACTGCCAGGTGCAGTGGCACACGCCTGTAATCTCAGCACTCAGGAAGGCAAATGCATGCAAGTCTCTGTGAGTTCAAGGCCAGCTTGGTCTACAAAGCCAGTCCAGGATAGACAAGGCTACACAAAGAAACCCTGGTTAAAAAAAAAAAAAAAAAAAAAAAAAACCAAAACAAAACAATCCCCCCAAACCCGCATAGATATTTACGTTATGATTCATAACAGTAACAAAATTACAATTATGAATTTCTCAACATTTAGAAACTAGACCACTTATCACATACCCTATTCTCAAGGCTCTGGATCATTATGGAAGAGGGCCAAGAATGTTCAAGAAGCCAGTTGATGGATGAATATATAAAAACGTGTTTTCTGAACACAGGGAAGTTGCACATATGAACTCACATCAGTTAAGACAGAATTCAGAAGACCTGTAAAAGGTCCCAGCATAGAGAAGGGAGACAGGCACAAAGTCCCACCTCTAGTTAAGGAGCTGTTGGCAATTGATGGCTTCCAGGTTTTCTTTAAGGGTTCCCCCTCTAGTGGGTTGCCCAGTGGAAGGCCACCCATCCTAAAGTATATGGGCAGCCTCACTTGTACCTGATAGGTTAAAAAAGCATATGCATATAGTGTATTTGTCTGTGAAGTTCTCAAAAGATTAAGATAAAGATTAATACATTTAAAATTTAGATCTGGAGATTCATGAAGCTTAAGAACCTGAGATGGACACATGCTTAGATTTATCCCTGTATTCATTCAGTGAGTTGCATGTTCCTGTTATCTCCCTTTGCCTCTGAGAAGGCTACTAGAGTAAGGGCTGGTAACAATAAGGGCTGTAAAACTACCAGCGAAAATATTATTTTTAAGTGAAGCTACTACATTTGACAGACTTAAGGATGAAAACCGAACTCTGGGAAGAGTATAGAGGACACAGGAGGAAAGGCCGCAGTGTTTTCAGAGAGCCAATGAGCAAACTGAACCAGAAAGAGAAATAGTAAAGTGAGTTAACAACAATGGGCAATAGTTCGAATTGCTTTAGAAACACTTTAAACCAAAATGAGTCCTGCTGCACACTGACCTGAACCTCTTCAGTGTTGAAGCGTGACGATGCATGAACGTGTGAGCAGCCACGTGCTGTAGAGTCACGGCTGGAGCCTGGCTGCTGCTGAGCTGGCTGAAGAACGGGTGGGAGAGACTTGGCGCTTGCATGTGGTGTATTGTGAATACTTCCACCCCAATTGCTTAAAAAGTCTAGTTGCTTTTTATTTGTTTTGAATATTTTTAAATTTTTACATATATATTTATATTATTTCACATATGTAAAATAAACTACCTATAGCAAGAAGAACCACGAAACAATCAGGAATTATATAAATGCTACATTCATAGTGTTTTGGCTGTTTATATTTGGAAGCCTTGAAGAAAACATATTTCCTATCTTGGTGAGTTTAAAATTCTGAATGTGAATCAATATCTATCATATCTCATCTCTACCAACTTAAAACATCCATCAAGACCTAAAAACATCTTAACGTCTAAAACAACTAAGCTTAATTGTAAAACTAAACTCTCTGGTCTTCAACCCTATCAAAGACTTGATAACGAATAAAATTAATTACCTGAGCAAACAGGAAGTACAGCAACTTCCAAAGTGAAAATAAAACGACAGAGACAGTTTTCTCCTCGAATAGTCACCCAAAACTCTCTATAATGTTGGAGCATCATCTTCAACCTTCTGGCCCAGTACATCTGACAGACATATTTGTGAGGAAGGAACTACTGAGGACTTGCTTACCCTGCAGAGTTTGCCCATTGACTTTGCCTGCATCCAAGCTTGCCCATTTTTAAGTAGAATTCTGTCTGTAGCCAAAATGAGGACATTTTTTCTCAGTGGCTGGCTTGCCACATTTGAAGCCATCTCCATAAGGAGGTTCTTTGATGTTCATCTTCTTCTTTGAGGTAGGCTGGGTGTTGCCAGGAGTTAACCTGTCTTCTTGTCAAAGAATCTTTCAAACAATAAAAACATCTTTAAATGCCATATTCTGTAGGGCTCTGAAGACCCTATCTATTTTACCTTATCTATCTATAGAATCATGCCTATCTGTTACACCTAGGATGCATATTCTTGTGATAAAAATAGACTAGTAATTGATATGACCATGATTTGATCAACTAACAATTAACTTGTATAATTTACTGTCCTAAATAGCCTGCAATAGCACTTTCAAAGTATTGGAGGTAAACCTTGTATTCTACTTAAATTGTGTTTTTTTTCTCCTTAGAATAAAAGTTTATTATCTACATTGGAGGATGTGTTACCTGCTGGGCAAGGCAGGCACATTTGGAGGCAAACTGGTGTCCTTTCCTTTTCTTTTCTTTTTTTTTAAAATTTTTTATTAATTTACTCTTGTTACGTAGGGCAGTTTGTGCTCAGCTCAGTGGTTTGAGCATCTGGTTTCAGTCCTTGGTGTCTACTTAAGTTGTATGGGTACAATACCTCATATTAGAGTAGAAATATATATATTGTGTTTGAAGAACAATCTTACATTTGAATTCTATACCAATGTACCAAAGTTAAACTTATTTTGCATCAAAATACAAAATTCCATACTAATGAATTAAAAATAACCTTGTGAGGAACAATTAAGGCCTTAAGTTGAAGAGAAGACTCAATAATATACTTTTTGTCTTATCATCCCTATATATTTCTATATTCCCCCTTCTTTCTTTCCCATCCTTATCTTCAAACATAAGAAAGAAAGATAAAGGAAAAGAGAGACATTCCTGAGTCCAACCTCATTTTCTCTCTGAATAAGACCAATAGTAACTTATAACCAACTCTCAATGAAAATAAACATCTATAGCCTAAGAAAGCAGCCAAAAATCTACCCAACCTCCCTTAAGAGAAATGGGATGTCCTTCTCTTAAGGTTTCTTCTGGCTGATTTGGGACAAGTAATACCTTTGTTGGGGCCCAAATAAAATTTAGGAAAGTGCTTAAACAAGGTAGGAACAGCATTTGTGGTCTAGTTTCTAAATGTTGAGAAATTCCAGGCTTAATAGAAGTCCAGTGTGGGACAGTCTGCAATGCTGGACCAATTGGGATAGGAAGCTTTCTTCCAAGCTGTTCTGGGAACTGTCCTGTTCTGATGAGGAGCAGCAACTGAATCACTTGATGCTGGAACATGAAAGATGCAGGATGTCAGTGTCTAGCATGCTGAGAGGAATGAATCCTGTCAGGCCTGATCCAATGCCAGTGTCCTGTTCTTTTGTTCTGAAAAATGTAACTTCTCACAAGCGTTATACGGTCCTAAAATTATAAATGTATGACATGTACAGGATGTACAGAAGAATTAAGTCTGGTTCTCTGCTTGTTGTATGAGCAGAAGAAAGACATCCGTAAATCTTCATTCATGCCATACAAAGAATGGCATCAACCCTAAGTCACAGGGATTCTGTAACCAACAAGAAGCATTGTCTGTGCATAAACATTCATGTCTCAGCTAGTCTCAGAGCTGGGGATTAGCAATATAAGTTATCTGCTTGTTCTTCAGTTCAAATTCTTTATACCCCAATTGTAGCCCCTCCCTCATCGCTTCCCAATCCCACCCTCTCCCTCATGCCCCCCTCCCCTAGTCCTCATAAGGAGAGCCCTCCTCCCCTAATATCTGACCTCAGCCCATCAAGTCTCATCTGTACCACCTGTATCCTCTTCCTCTGTAGCCTGGCAAGGCTGCCCAGATGGGGGAACTGATCAACATTGGGGCCAGAGTCCATGTCAGAAGTAGCCCCTACTCCCCATATTGTGGGACCCACAGGGAGACTGTGCTGCCTATCGACTACATCTGAGCAGAGGGTCTAGGTCCTCGCCATGCATGGCCCTTGGTTGGTGCATCAATCTCTGCAGCAACCCCCTCCATGACCCAGATTTTTTTAATGTATATTTTATTTATCATAATTTACTCACATTACTTCCTGATTGTTATTCCCTCCCTTTTATCTTCCCATTCCTACCCTCCCTCCCTCTTCTGCCTAGTCCTCTCCCCTAGATCTCTGGCAACAGCCTATTAAGTCTCATCAGGACAGCCTGCATCCCCATCAACTAGGCCCTCTTGCCAAGGGGCAGTGGCCAAATCATGGACACCCAAGCGCATCTCAGAGGTCCAGCAGCAGTCCCCACTCCCCCGCGTGGAGAGTCTGCAGTCTGTCTGGTACATTTGCTTCTCACTACAGCCATGCACATGGCAAACCCAACTGAAGGTCAGTGGTCCACACACTGAGATTGGACTGGGCCCTGCGTCTTCAGACACTTTCTTTCTTTGAGCTGCTAGAACTTACTGCATGCTTGCTTCGCATTTTCCTCAGGAAAACAAAGGCCATGTAATCCTCCTCCTGCATCATGAGGGCTCAGTAATAGGAGACACTTAAAATGCCGACTGCCAATCGCCTACAAAACAAGCATTCGATTAATATTAGTTGTTGCTACCATTATTGTGATGATGCCAAATATTAAATCCTAAATCAGGACTCATCAAAAAGGTCTCAGGGAAATACTTTAAAAATCTAGATCAGTGCTAATGATTCTTTGAACTCAGAGGTTATGTGACATATACAACTTAGAAATTTATTTTGAGTCTTTAACGGAAGAATAGAAGTGGATTTTAGTTACTCAAATTTCATGATGTTTTTGTCCGTAACGTGTTTTGTGAGCATGTAGAATCAGCGTTTCTCACTTCTCTTCTGTGGCTCATCTGTGTATCACTCAGAAGTTGCACTGCCTATGCGCTCAGGAGTCAGCATGTCCTGGTGTTTCTTCCTAAATTTATTCGTTGATCCACAGCATCTTAGTATGAATCCCTGTGAAAGCTGAGCTAGTTCTCCCTATGGAACTCACCTTTCATTATGTCAGCCTTCTACATGAAACTTCTGCGGCTTAGCTTCCTAGTACACCCAACTGATTTTTCCTCTGAGTACAAGTATTACTTAAATATACAGCAACATGTAAATCATCTCAACAGCTCGTGTTTCTCCTCTGAAAAGTGTAAGATGGCCTAGGGAGAAACAACTTGAGTTAGAAGCTGTCTTTGAAATATTGTCAGATTTAACACCTTTTAGCTGACTCTATGATCCAGGATAGGAAAGCACAGAAAAAGAAGAACATCTGTTTAATTGCTGTGTACCTCTGAATGTTTTTTTAAAATCAGGACCTTTCATGTTATTCTTTAACATTTGTGAGATATTTGAGAAAAGTGATACTTGTAATTCTCTTATGTTATTTCTGGCCTTTCTAATTATAGCTCACGACTAGAGAAAGCAGATACTTCATCTTCCAACAACTATGATTATAAATTTTCCTTTTTCTATACTGTGAGTTAAAAAGAAGGTTTCTAATAAAGTAAGAGATGTTTCAAACTGTGCAGCTTGGCATGTGACCAGAGAAGAGATTCCTGGACATGCTATCACCAAAGAAGGGAGGAAAAGGCAAAGGAACAGCAAAACACATCTTCAAAGACAGTCTAGCTGAGTGCTCTTCGCATCCAGGTACCTCGAGATGTATTTCTTGGGCTGGAATCTAGATTTAAAAGCAAGATAGTCACTGATACTCCAACACACACCTAACACCAGGTCCTTTATATCATATCAGTAGTTAGAATACGGCCACATGCTGCCTGCTTTGCTGAAGAAGTTTTGAAACTTTGAGTATGAAGAGGTGCAAGAACAGCCCTCCTCCCTTTCTCTGTGTTCGCTTTCCTTAGGATTCTCTCCTGGATTCTTATCCTCTTGGTCTGCCATATTATCATCAGGGTGTGTCATCTACACTTAGGGCTTAAAACAGACTGACACACTAAGGGCTTTTGGCTCAGACACCCAACTTTTTCTTTGAAATATCTACCTGATTGTATCAAAGCCATTTCAGTTACATTTAAGTAGGAATGATACTCAGCCGCCACCACTCTTCAAGGTCACCTTTTTCCCTTAAATATTGTTTATATAAGTTAGGGGTTCTACTATCTGTATCCTTAGGAATCAGTGTCCTGGAATACTTTTTCCTAAATGTATAGGTTACCACTGACACATCTTTGTAGGAATGTTCATTAGTTTTGAGTTTAACTGTTATATCGTTCTTAATTGATTTCCTGTGACCAGCTAAGTCCGGATGGAATGAGATTCTGGGCATATCAACTCTGCAGAAAAGCTTTCCATGGATTGGTTTTCTAGCTTCAAAATAGTTTGTCTGAACTCCTACTCTGACTCAAAGCTTTCATGATTTGGCCCTTGTTTTCCTTGCCAGTCTCCTGCTGACGGCTTGTTCTTATTTTAGTCATGCTAATCTATTTTTACATCTTCACACCAACCTCTCTCCTCCCATCTCTCACATTGTCCTGCTTAGGACCTCATTTCCATCCTAAAATGACTCGCATTATTCATCTTACTCAGTTTAAATTGCTTTTTTCAGAAAATTCTCCCTGGCTCCTAGATGACTGAGTACCAAAGTTCCTTAAGCACCCTCTGCCATTAATGCTAGCTGTGTTTTATAGCAGGACTTTGAGCCTGTGTAAATCCCCAGCATCTAGCCTAAAACAAGGGCACTTATGAGAAGCACAGCAAAGCTCTGTGGGGTGAATGGATGGCCAAGCATCTGCTTCTGCATATTTTTGTATGTTTGAGACTTGCCAGGTACCAGTTAAGCAGCATCTAGTCTTTGAATTGAAGGTCAAAGGTTAGCTTCTCCTAACTATTCTCCTAGATAGTTCTTAAAATGCAGATAGCAGGGCTTCAGGGTTCTTGGAGGGAACTCCTGTAACCTGTGTTTAGGTGCAGGAGCTGTGTTGTGAATGCATCAGTTGGGAATGGGCTACACAACTCTGCATTTTGCCTGGGCTTTGGGTTTCTGTAATGGTTTCCATCTGTTGAAAAGAGAAGTTTTCTTGATGAGGGGTTAGGATTATACTTATCTGTGGGTATAAGGATACGTGTTTAAAATGTAGTTAAGGATTCTGGTTTAGTAAAGTGGCTGTTATAAGTTATCCTCCAAGATCCATGACTTTATTAGTCCTGAGTAATTGGCTAGGGTTCTTTCTTGTTGGGTGGGTCTTAAGTCTAGTTAGAGAGCTGTTGATTGTCATCAACAACATATCTCCTGCTGAGGGACCATTGCAAAAAGAGAGAGTGGGAAGATTGTAGGAACCAGAGGAACAGGAAGTTTGTTGTGAGCTATGTGTCCCAGATTCCTATGGAATCTCACAAAAAAGACTGCCTAAACATGAACTGACAAGGATGACACTAACAGACATCCTAACATGGAAGGTGGAAAGCCAGCCATACACAGAGAAATAACTGGCCGCAAAGGAATGCAGGGAGCTGGAGAAACAGGCTTCCTCAGGGTAGAGCACCTTGTCCATTACCAAGTGGTCAGCCTGAAAGCACATGCACACCAGTTACATTGTACAGTCAGCAGCTTGTTTCTGTGTGGCTGGAAATATACACATGTACACACATATCTGTAACAACCATTTTTTTTTAAAAAGGAGACGGTGAATTAGGAAGAGCAAGACGAGGTCCATGGGAGGGTTCGGAGGAAGGAAAGAGAAAAGGAAAGTGATGTCACTGCATTACTTCTCAAAAATGGTTTTTAAAAGTTTTCACATAAATTTCAGAAGAACCTGCTTTGAGTTTCCTAGCGAAGTCAAGGTTAACAGCAAAGCATCAGACAGTTCAAGATCAGTCTTAATAAAATAAAAATAAGAAAGGATAGGGAGTGTCAGGTTTTTCAAGTATCTATCCTATATATTGTATTTCCTTCCATGTATGAAAGTTTTAGAAAATATAAAGAGTATTTAAAAATGGTGCTTGTCCTAGCCTCTGATTTATCCCCATAATACATACGGGTAATAAATCAGAATAGAGAAGGATTCCCCCACCTCAGAATCTGCCATGGTGTTGAATGGCATCAAATATATCATGAAAATACATTTTGTATTAATAGCTTAAAAAGGAAGAAATACTGTCTGGCCCATGAGCTGCAATTACAGAACTCTAAAACAAGCCTGTTTGATGCCCCCTCCCGTTCTTCCGCCCTATTAACTCAGGGTGCACTTCTGTGATGACTGAGTGGATGGAGATGTTGTGGCTTCTAAGCACTGTGGCTCCTTTCAGATAAGAGGAATCTTAGGTTTCCTTCCGCTCATGGGGCAAATGGTGTAACAGAGGGAAGAAGAAAGCAAGCCATGCACTCCTTTCTACTCTACCGTAATCTGTAATTGTGTGCATTATCCAGTGAGGCCCAGGAAATTAAGGATCCTTGAGCTTTTCACACTAACACCAACAGGAAGTTCAAGTGATTGCACAAATTATGGTCTCAAGAAGTAATTTTGACTCCTCCTTTCAGACCCATCAGAAGAGCAGCATAGCTGTAATTAGAGTGAGCATGCCTCCATATTTGCTCACATAGTCCTTGTCTGACCTATTGTCCACAGCTGGGCTCACTATTCATGGGGGAGTTTTGCTCTCAAAAAGTCTTTCAGATGAAAATTTCATGGGCATTGGGATATAATCAGTATTTTTCAAGGCATAAACTCACTATTTTTTCTTTCTCTTTTTTCATGTATGTATGTGTGTTTGCATGTTAGTGAGTGAATTATGTGTGAAGCTGTACATACACATATATGCATGTATGTAGAGAGCGGAGGTTGATGAGTGTCTTCCTCAACTATTATCTATTTGTTTACTGAGACAGGGCCTCTTACTTGGACTTAGTGGTCACCTAGTTTACAGTCTAGATAGCCGGTTTGCTTAGAAGATCCGCTCTCTTTGCTCTCAAGTTCTGAGGTTATAAGCAGGGCACCACACCAGCCCGTCACTCATATGGATGCTAGGGTTTGAACTAAGTTCCTCGTGGTTGCATGGCAGGTGCTTTACACAATGAACTATCTCCTAAACCCCCTTTCTGGTGGTTTCATTGGTTTGTTTCTGTTTGTTGGAATTCTGAGAGAGAGAGAGAGAGAGAGAGAGAGAGAGAGAGAGAGAGAGAGAGAGAGAGAGAGAATCTACTTGTGCCAGGCACTGGGATGGTTCTTTTCTATTTGTAGGATAATACATCCTTCCCAAAATATTTATCAAGTAGATAATACCGCTGTTTTAAAACTCAGGAAACTGGTTCAGAACTGTTAGGACATTGCCCAAGGCCACAGCACTACATGGTAGTAACAACTTAAGTTTTCTGGGCCACTGGAAAACCACTCTCTTTCCATTACAACATTTTGTGATTCAAAATGGAGCATTGTCCACTCCCCGCCCCATGCCACTCCCACACATAAAAATAAATAAAACAGAGGCCTGGGTAGCAAGCACTCTCTAGTGGCTGCTTGCCAGACAGAAGTTGTAAGTTTAGTGGCTATAACGTATGGCTAACTCAGCCAGACCCTGGGGGAGAGTGCTAATGCTCACTCCATTGCTTCTGTAGTCTAAAGTATGTTCTCTCGCTCCCTGAGTAAGGAAAAACTGCTTTGGGAGAACTTGAACTTCAACTACTCACTTTTCACTCTGTAAGCTCTGGAACCTGAGCGGAACTCCTCCCCTGCCGGCTGCCCACTGCTACCAGTCTTTCCCACACCCTAGATATGAGGGGAGATAATAAAGCCCTCAAATAGAAATTTCCAGATTGTGAGTCATGGCTTACTCAGCCTTTGTTACAGAGAACCTGGAAGCCTTTGAAATGGACTGTTGATCTTGGCATCCCTAGCTCCCTTTACTGCTATCAAGAAATAAGTTACATGACTAACTAGCTTGAGAAGTTGCCTCTGTAATGAGTATATTGAGAATGGCTGACATTAGAGGTGTTTAATATGTGCTCTTTAATATGCCTTTTACATAAATAAGTACTTATTTCTGTGAACAATGTTTCCTTAATCATTGCTACATTGGATTAACAGAAATAATCAATAAATGTTAACATTAGTACCAGGTATTATGAGCTAAACATTGTATTAAGAACCTAATGAAAATTATTTTCTCTCTCTTCTTTGTGTGTGTGTGTGTTTGTGTGTATAGACATATATACACATATGAAAAGTAAATTCAAAACGTATGTTACATGAGTGACTTTATACATGATACATAATGTCTTATACATAGTAAGTTCTTAAGTATAAGCTTAAAGAAACAAACTGCTTATGAAAACAACCATAAATGTCAACATGGCTCCTTAACATTAGTTATTATTTTGTATACATACTTTATAAAGATAATTTCTGAAACAAATTAGTACTATGAGATGCACCAAGGCATACAGTATGTAGCTCTCAAGAATTATTATAGTCAGTTAAATTATATAATACGTATTGCTATATAATATCTTAGCATAAATACTATATAATTCTTATTTATATATAACAGAAATAACAATATGGCCCGATTAGGCCTGGCTGGCAAGTGTGTAAAATTAGATAATGCTTATGGAGCATAGTTCCTACTAATTCAAGTTACCCTATAAATTAGTGATAACTTCTGCTTCTAAGTTGAGATTTTAGATTGGACTGGGATGCAAATCAGTGGTGGAGCATTTGTCCAGTATGCGCAAAGCCCTAATTTCAGTATCCACTACTGAAAAATAGAATGGATCTAGGGAGTTACCAGTTCCGGTCAGGAGCAAAATCCTTGTCTGGTGTTACAGAACTGTTTGAAGTATGCACTTGCAGTTCAGTGAGATGACTCCATGGATAAGCACGCTTGCTGCCAATTCTGACAACTTGAGTTTAATCCCTGGAATCCACGTATTGGTAGGCGAGAACTGAGCCCAACATGTTGTCTTCTGACCTCCATGTGCTATGGCCAGTGTGTGCCTACGCACATTCATACACATATACACAACAAATCAATGCTCGGCAAATGTTTTAAGATGTACACTTGTTTGATCACGGAAATGTTGTAATATCATCATCATTAGTAGTAGTAAGTAACTTTAAAATATTAGCTTGAAAGTTTGTTTGGGAAGGCAAAATTTATAGTCTACAGTTTTTCAAAAGCAGATTCTGAAGCATTCTCCAGGAGGAAGAAATACTTTCTTTTCCCCTTTTTCCTTTATTCTTTCAAAAATGTGCTTTGAGTCAAAATTCTAGAAAGGGAATTACAGCTCAAGTCTCTTTCTCCATCTAAGTCAGGAGTTCTAGTCCCTGATGCAAATCATTCTGTGCTTCTTGACTATGATTAGTCAAGGAAGAGAGGCTTGGGCCAATCAGCAGCAAGGGCTCTCCCACCTATTAGAATTTGTTCAGAATGGAGATGTAACATTCTAGTGCAGACTCAAGAGAGAGTTTTTGGAAGGCTGGTAAGTGCTTTTTGTCCTTGTGAAAATAAAAGAGCTAGATTCCTCTTTTGCATATAGGTCCATCACACCAAGCTAGTGCAGAGGAAGATGCTCCAAGGGGATAATGCCTAACAAAAATGTGAAGCTATGGAGCTGGGGAAGCAGGATTTAGCCAACTCAAGGCTGAATGGATGTTGACTTTGAAGGACGATGAGATTTCTCAAGGTTTAGCCCAAGGGAAGCAGCACAAGTGTCACCTGAGAACTTCTAGGACTTTCTCCCACACTGGAAGCATCAAAGACAGGGTGGGGTGAACAGCTCAAACTTCAAGATGAGCACTGGGCAACTCTGATACAGGCTATATTTGGTGTGTCCCAATTTGAGTCACATTTTCTTTTCATCTTCCAAAAATTTATCAAATGTGACAACAAAGCTATGCAAATAAATAGTGTTATAATTAATGAGAAAGATCACATCCAAATATACTCAAATTGACTTATGATAACTTAAAATGAAAAAATCTAAGGAAAGAAAATCATCGTGGTGTAAAGTGGCGTGCTTAAATACAATGCAGATACACAAGGCTTTGGACCCAGCCTGCTGAGGTTCTTAGTCTATCTTCTATGCATACCAGTGAGAGTAGAGAACCATTTTAGTTTCTTCCTTAGTGACATATGGTAGTAAATAGTGCTGTTTAGTACATTAATTAAGTTAATAAGTAGAGAGTAATTAGAACTTTCCCTAGTTATATCCAAATTACTCAGTAAATCAATGATGATAATGATTATTATATATAGGCAAAACATTCACTTCCTCAGAGAGATCAAAGGAACAGGCCACACCTGATTAAGCTGACCACATTAATAGTCTCTCAATATGTGGAAATGTTGGTGTCAAATTACTCTCACAATGGCATTGTGTTCAAGTTATTTTATTATGAAATTTATGATTCATTCAATGGCTTAGTTAGAAGGTACAAACAATAATAATTTTATGCAAACAAACATAAGTAATAAGACTAGGAAACAAAAGACTAGATGCTAACAATGTAACTACGTGACATGTATGCATTTTATACAATGAAATTAAAGTTCATTTTCATATATCCTGTATCTTTAAAAATCTTTGTTAATGAAAATTAATATCTGAAAGAACATGGAGATTCAGACAATCTCAAGGTCTTCATGTTGCATGTCCCACTCATGACGTAGCGATGATCAGTATTGCATCATCCATCCTTCTGTTCCAAAACTCTGGGTTTGTGTTGTTGCTATAGTCAGCTTCAGATCAAGGCCAGCTACCTGAGTTCAGAAGAAACTGGTACCTGCCCCCAGACTTCAAGGGCAGGTGTCTGTTGTGGATACTTCAGGGAAGAACTGAAGCCTAAAAAAACGTGGTCGGCTGCTCAATGAGACAGCTTTTCCTGCCCCAGATCAACCTGCCTCTGTCCAGATCAACCTGCCTCTGTCCAGAGAGCTTCACAGTGAGAGTGAGGAAATGGACTACAAGGCTTGACATTAGAAATCCCATGAAGGGGGACCTGGAACCAGCCTAAGAGCTCTTCCCACACTGGCATTCTTCAGAAGTTAGTGTCTCCTGCCTAGGCTGAGCAGGGTTAGGCAATCATGCAGTTAGGAACCATGACAGCAAGCAAGCACAGCCTAGGACGTTAGCAAACAGTAATTTGTCATCAAGAAACAGAAGGTACACTCACTCTTGTCACTATTTTGCAACCATTCGTCGTCCTCTCTACTCCAGTCTTAAACTAAAAGGGAGAGGGAGATTTTGGAGGCCGATATAGCACAGCTGCTAAGAGCTTTCTCTTTGACTTGCAGTCCAATGCTGCAAGGTGAATTTCAGCCGTTAAGGCCATAGAATACTGTCATGAAGTCTGACCACAGTCTCTCTGCCTCTGTCTCTGTCTCTCTCTCTGTCTCTCTTTCTCTCTGTCTCTGTCTCTCTCTCTCTCACACACACACAACACTAACCTCAGCATCGAATGCAGAGAAAACATTAAGCAAACACAAAGCTCTAACAATGTTCACTTCTTGAGATGTCCTTACGCTACTGGCTTCCTTATTAGCACATAAGGCTATAGAAGCAACAGATGACATGGGATCCAAAATCCTCCCAAATGAATGTGGTTTCTCATTCTTTTGGTGAAGGGAGACAGTAACATAAAGATGTTTATTTCCAGACGTTGACATTTTACTTATTTCTGAGATACTGGGCTCCTAGGGACAAATAATGAAAGGAAATTGGTATATTTAGCAAAATGGTTACTTAGTAGCCTTCAGTTGAGGCCTTCTTTGGGCAAGCCAACAGCAGGACCAGAAGGTATTCAGAGTGAACTTGGCAACTCTATGATACTCCCAATGCGACTCCTCAGAGACTCTGACACACACTGAGTTGACTTCAAGACCCATTTATATCATCTTAAAATGTAAAGGAAACACCTTAGGCAAATGTTCCTGCCAAATCCAAGCCTTTCTTTTCTCTATTGCAAAGTCTGTAGTAGAATCACATAGAATGCTAATCACCTTTGTACTAAGACAAGCTTCTGAGCATCAGGGATAGACTCAACTTCATGTACTTGTCTCCCGGCCTTACTTCTATTGGTCTTCTGGGCTGGTCCTCAGCCTCTCAGCCGTTCAAACACTAGGAGAAAGGGAAGTCCAGGTAACATAGTCAGATACTCTCATTTCATGTAGCCTCCCCCTGTTTATAACCTCCAGGGGGAAATTATACCCTTTATTAAGAATGCTTTGGTATATATTATTGAAAGAAAAGACACTTAAATACAAAATGATGTCTTATAAAATGAGAAATGATGGAGATTTGCCAAAAAACAAATGTCTATGTATCAACAATGCATCTGTGTGTCTTTACAAGACTCACAGGTAGGATAAAATATGCAAGGCCGTCAAGCCAGTTCTGGAATCACATCAAGTTAGAAAACAGAAGTGTTCTGAACAAATGGTCCATTTATTGAAAGAAACCTCCTAGGACTGGAGAGGACAATAATTTAAAGGTTAACAAGGGTACTTGCTAATTAGGGTCTTCTTTCTTCTGCCAGAATACCTTGTCAGAAAAACCTCAATTATGCCAAGTGTCTAAAGCAAAGACATCATCTCATCTGTTTTGTGCTTGGGAAACTATGATCAGTGAGGTAGAATATAGGATCCTGAGTTTGATCTGAGGTTTTAAAATTGAAATGCGATGGAGATGGTGAGGTGGCTCAGCAGTTAGAAATGCTTTCTGTGGTGAGGTGGCTCAGTGGTTAGAAATGCTTTCTGTTCTTGGAAATAACGCAGGTTCTCTTCTTGCACCCACACCAGGTTGCTCACAGCTGCCCGTAACTTGAGTTCCATTGGACATGATGCCTCCTCTGCTCTCTTCAGTTCCATAGGACCTGACGCCGTCTCTGGCCTCTTCAGGGAGCTTATGTGTAGAACACAAAAACTCATGCAGGCACTAATATAAACTAAGCAGAATGGATCATTTGCTTCCTAGCTAGGCTCAATTTTCTTTCTAAAAAGTGACAGTTGAACCTTTACTCTGTTTCCTCAACTGTGTGTTCGATTCCACAGGTAGTAATAATATTCAAAAGAAGAAACCTTATGTAGGTTCTTTTCATAAAAAAGTTAACGTGGAACTTAAAATGTATATACAATGCATGGCTTAGGGTCAGTTTCCAGTACTTGAACAAATAACCACTGGATTAATCCTCATTTTTTTCCCAAATTAAACAACTTGAATTGTATGTGCCCAAATATTAGGGAATATGAAGATTTCTCAAATATTGAAGGATCATGTTTTTTAAAAACAATTCATTTTGGAGTGGTGATGCATGTCATCTACCCTAGTACTTTGGGGCCAGAGGCTCTAAGTCCCAGCATTACACAATGAGAATCTGTCTCAAAATAAAATCTAAATATATTTCAAATAAATTTACTTACAATATAATTTCTATTTGTTTGGATGTTTTTCCAATTCTCCCTTCCTTAAGGCCTGTCACAAGACTGAAGGGGAAATGGAGATTTTTAGAGAGCATCGGGATGCACTCTGAAAGATCTAGAAGGTGCATTGACAGAAGAAGATGAGCATTCCGATAAACAAAACAAGTTCTTTCTAGAAAGAAAGAACATTTGGCAACTATTTACCACTAATCCACTCCAGATCTATGGCGCTGTTTTGATTTCAACATGCTCTGGTCCAGAACACTGGTTTGATTATTTCATAGTTCAAAGAAGGAAGCCTCAGCGGCGGAGACCCATCAAGCAGTCGAGCAGCTCTTTCCACAGCGATGGCCAAGTCTTTGTATACAGTTTGCTAGGGCTTGAATTTTGTCCTTCAAAATTTTGCACCCTGGAATCCTAAGCCACTGTCTCTCCAAATGTAACCTTATTTGGACACAAGGCCTGTGGCAGATGTAAATAGTAAAGCAGGCGTTGTTCTGAGGAAGGCGAACCCTGGTCCCGTAGAGCTAGCGTCTTATTAAAAAGGAGAACTTGAACTTAGAGCCTGGCACCAAGGCCCAGCATGTGAAGACCAAAATGACACAGCCATAAACTGGGGGGAACAACATGGCATTTAGAGCCTGTCCAAGAACAGAGCCTTCCCTGGAGCACTCAGAGCGAGCACGTTTGTGGTGACACCCTCACTTCAGACGGACAGCCTCCATAATTGAGATAACAAATCTAAGACGCCAGGCTTATGGTATGTGGTTTTCAGAACCCTCACAGTAGGACAGTTTTACAAACCTTTTTCCTTTTATTCTTTTGGAGGTTGTGGCTCTGTTAGTATAGCAGAAGGGTATCACAGGAAAGAAGTGCGAGGCGGCAGAGGAATGGCCATGCCCACTTCCCACCTCCCATTTGGTGTGCCTCCATCTGCCCTGCTCTCCCAACTGCCATTGTAGTCAGAGCCACATCGTTGTGGAGGAAATTTCTACAGGAGAACTAACTGCTGCTTTCTTGACTTATGGAAGCATGTCCAGCCTTTCCTATGAGACCACTGACCACCTGGCTATCAAGAACCCACCCTCTATTGCTCTTCTCTTGTCTGAATTAGTTGAGAAGTCCACCAGAAATTTTAGATCAGTGGTTCTCAATCTTCCTAATGCTGCGACCCTTTAATATATTTCCTCTTGTTGTGACCACCAACCATAAAACTATTTTCATTGCTACTTCATAACTATAGTTTTGCTGCTGTTATGAAAGAGTATATTAAATATGATATGGCTTTTAAACATCTTATATTTTTTTATAGATATATACATATATGAGGCTTTCAGGGCATATTTACATTTTCCAGTCAGGTGAGGAAGGACTTCGAAGCACTGTAGCTGAGTAAAGTGGGAAGACTATGGGTAATCTTAGAAACCACCAGCTGGTTTTGCAAAATGACAGAGGCACATTCCCAGCAGCAACCAATGAGAGATCCTTTTTCCACATACTCTGCAGCAATTGGGGACATCCATTTATAAATCTAACAGGTTTGCAAGACAATATAATTATTATCTTGATTCTTAATTTCTATTGATAAACAATAACGTACCCCTTTTCATAGATGTGCTTACTATTTGGACATTATCTTTGGTCTTCTGATGTATTTTATTAAAATAAAATAGTTTATTGTTAATATTTATTTTTATGTCACATTCTAATTCAAAATTGGATATTATTCTCGAGGGAAAAAATGATAAAATTTATGGTGTTGTATTCCATATAATACCAGTTTTGAGATTATTGGCAGAAAAAAATCTGTATTAAGTGGGTGATTGATTATGAACACTTAGTGAATCTATTTTATTGGTAACCTATGTGTCATCTTAAATGCTGTTAGAAATGTCCGGTCTGTGATCTAAGTAAGAAGACAGTGACCAACGGCATAAGTGACTCCTCTGTGCAGGAGAGGCCAGTAGGTGCCCTGGCTATTATAATCCCCTCCCCTGCCCCTGTAAGTCATCTTACCACAGGTGGCTAAGGTTCCTCCTGGGCTGTCGTACCTGCTGCTGCCTGCATCCTGCGGCCTTTCTCATTATGTCTCTCCTCTGCAGTCTCAGAGAACCAGGAGCTCGTGGGCACCATGTTCTTTACTTTGACTATCCTTCCGCCGACCATAGTCATGCTGTGTTTCCTTTATCTAGATCCTTCCTTAAGCACATATAATTCCTATTGCCTTCATTATTATGGAAATTGGTTTCCCTTGTTAATTTGTTGTTTTTTTTTTTTAATATTAGGTCAAACTTGGAAAAATATTGTTTCTTGGATATAATTAAAGTTTGTCAAAGAAAATTAAATAGAAAACACTATGGCTTTATCATTTGTCTTTTTATTTTAATAGTGTATATTATTTAACCAAGTATATAGACATATGCAATCAAACTAAGTCACTGAAATGTTTTATATTTTTTCCATACTTCTTCAATGTCAGATCTCTATATGATTCTTATAGTGTATCTCAATTCAGTCCTCACAGATCACATCTTTTTTAAAAATATAGTTTATTAATTTATTCATATTACATCTCAATTGTTATCCCATCCCTTGTATCCTCCCATTCCTCCCTCCCTCCCATTTTCCCCTTACTCCCCTCCCCTATGACTGTGACTGAGGGGGACCTCCTCCCCCTGTATATGCTCATAGGGTATCGAGTCCCTTCTTGGTAGCCTGCTATCCTTCCTCTGAGTGCCGCCAGGCCTCCCCATCCAGGGGACGTGGTCAAATATGGGGCACCAGAGTTCATGTGAAAGTCAGTCCCCACTCTCCACTCAACTGTGGGGAATGTCCTGTCCATTGGGTAGATCTTAAAACAGCAATTTGGACTACTAGCTACAGCCTAAGTTAAACCCTTTCTATCCTTCTACTAGGGAAGGTATCATAAAAAATAGGGTTTTGAAAAGTTTCTGCTCTTCTGTCTTTTCAAATAGACACATCCTATAGTCAAAGTGACTAGGCCTGAAAACAACAAACCACCAGAGGGTTTCGCTCAGGATATATTCAACAAGCTCCCTTTTTCCTCGCTGCTAAATGTATCCTGTTGTACCGAGAGCAATGAGCATGCCCACTTCGCACTAAGCACTTTTCTCTCCAGGGAGTGTTCTGCTTATTTAAGTTCACCATAGATCAGGCTAAAAGTGGTCCTAGCATAACTCATATTCCTCATCACAGACAGCCTTAGCTGTTTCAGGGTATATGACTAACTAGAGAAAATACACGTAGCAGGCAGAGCTTATGACACACAGCCACCACCTGCACAGGTTTCCAGTGTTTGAGACACTCATATTGTCCTGTGAGTGAATCATTCCTTTCTATGAAAAGTGCAGAACCACCGCAGGAGCACCGCATGGCTGTCTATGAGTGTGCTTTCAAAACGATGAGTAAGACAAATGATGTGCGACAGGAGGGCAGGGTAAGTCACAGACCCACGAATAACACGTCCAAACACAGAAAATTAGCACCATGTCTAACAGGAAACACTTCAGGCTTCAGTTTTTCAATGCACAGAAATTGAAGCTCAGGTCTTGCTCCCAAGGCTTCTAAGATGATCATTGTCTCCTCACTATGTCCACTACCTGACTCCAGCTGGGAACAACACATGTGCAGTGTGTATGACGACGAGACCGTACATGCGCAGTGTGTATGACGAGACCGTACATGCGCAGTGTGTATGACGAGGTCTGTATCTGAGATTCAGCAAATCTTTATTACTGAGCCATGAAAAAGAAGAGCAAAGGATCTGTGGCTAAGTGCTGCTAAGGTCTTATTTTTTAGTAGAATGTGTAACTGGTTGTGTAGACCAGGGCCTCACCAGTGTGTAAGCCAGCCTCCTCTGGAAGGCCAAGCCTACAGGACCCTCCCACTCTGGGTGGACCCAGGACTGGAGCACAGCTGGAGCATACTCAGAGCCTCTCAGGTGTCGTAGCATCTGGGAAGGATCTGTGTTGGAGCATGTGAAGATGACACATTTAGAACTGAGGAATACCTTTGCAAGTACATGTGGCTACAGAATTGAGCATGAGATCAATTATAAAAGGTCTCCAGCAATTCTAGTGCTCCACTATCCTGTGTTACTCACTGAAGAATCAGTTCTCCCAAACAAATAAAAACAGCCCCAGGATCTTGGCAAACCTCTATTTCCAAGCTTCTAGAGTGTTCTGCATATATATTGTTCAATAGCCCAAGTTTTATGAGTATACTCATGTGTGTGAACTTTTTTTCATGGAAAAGTAACAGCAAATTATAAATTACCATAAATATTTGCCACACTAGCAGATACATTAGAAAATGTTTCCCCCTGATGTGCTTTTTGTTTTGTTTTATTTTGTTTTTTATATGTTTTTACATATACATTTATATTATTACACATATATACAATGAACTACCTATAGCAAGAAGAACAACAAAACAAAGAGGAATTATATTAATGTTATATTCATAGTGTTTTAACTATTTGTATTTGGTAACCTTGAAGAAAATGTTTTCCTGTCTTGGTGAGTCTAAAATTCTGCATGTAAATTAATATCTATCATATTGATAGATATCTCATCTCTATCAACTTAAAACATCTATCTAGACTTAAAATAAAACATCTTAACCCATAAAATCTAAGCTCAATTCTGAAACTAAACTATTTGGTCTTCAACCTCATCAGAGGCTTGAAAAGGAATAAACTTAATTATCTGAGTAGACAGGAAGTGCAGGTTAGCAGCTTCCAAAGTGAGAAAAATGACAGAGACAGTTTGCTGCCTGAACAGTTACCCAAAATTCTCCATAATGTTGGAGCATCATAAGCCTTCTGGCCCAATATATCCAACATACATGTTTGTAAGGCAGGAACTATTGAGGACTTGCTTTCCCTGTCTTGGCAGAGTTTGGCCGCCGACTGTGCCTGCATCCTGTACTAACTCATGTCACTGGCTTCTGTCAGTAGCCTAGTGCAATCTCCCAGGACATTCTGCCTCTGTTAGTGCAAAGCTGACCTATTAGGAAGGAGTTGGCGTTCCTTCTGTGTTTTCTACTGAGTGTGAGTGTGGGTCAGTGACTGGGAGTGAGTGCTGTGCGTGTGGCCTTGAAGTGTGGGCTTCTCCCTTCATGTGCTCTGCTTGCTGACTGCAGTGGCAAGCTTCTGAAATCCACTGTCTCTGATAGAACCGTGCTTGGCCACAGTACATGATCATGGGTAACATGACCGTCCCTGGAGAAGAGTAACAGTCCTGAGACATGAGGTGGACTCAGGATTAGTCTACAGAGCACCACAATAAACATCCATCATTGACATTTACCCCTGATCTAGTTCATATCCATTGCTTTCACAGGCATTTGTATATTTTGTGATATTAGTTTATTACATGGATCCATTTTCTGCTTCTCATCTCTCAGGTATATTTTGAATAAATGAGATTTTGGCTGAGAACATTTCTCCATGTCTCCTGGTAAGTAACATTAATAGTATATTTCATTTAGAAAGAGTATTGGCATCTAGTTCTGAAATAATTACCAGTTTGAAGTGATTGAGCCCTCACCATATTAAGTGCTTTTAATTAATTGTCTCCTATGGTCCTATGGTATATGTACTGTTTTTTTATTCTTGTTTGACACATGATAGAAGTCTGAATCCATGTTAAGTAACCATTCAGAGTTTGCAAACAGGTTGGCTGGCTTTACAATTGGAAATTGTTTTGTTAGAACTATTTCTTACTTATGATGTGCCTGCTAACGAAACCAAACAATTGAAACTTTAGATGAAGGGAGATCCTAGCATTCTTTCACCCTGGTCATGTGAGGCAATTAACAGAGAAACTGGATGAAAACAAGTGAAAGCATTGTTCAGCAGCAGCAGCACAGCTCTCCCAGGACGCCCAGGGCACACACAAATGCAGCAAAGGCATGAAGCTGGAAGTGAGAGTGATTCTCAACCCCATCATACAGAGTTGCACTTGCAAGACATTTAAAAAACATTTCATCTGTATCTAAGTGTGTGTGTGTGTGTGTGTGTGTGTGTGTGTGTGTGTGTGTGTATGAACACCACATATATGCAGCGGTGCCTGCAGAGTCCAGAAGGCATGTTGGATTCCCTGGTCCTGGAGTTAGGTGCTTTTTATTTGTCCCATGTGGGTCCTGGGAGTTGAACCCAGGCCTATGTAAGAACAGGAAAGCTCTTGATTTCTAAGCCACGTCTCCGTCCCTTCTCCTTTATTTTACAAACGTGCACAGGGTTTCAAGAGGCCATTTTCATCCAGGTGTCTAGTGTTCATTAGGTGTATTTCCCTCTGTACCCTACTGTAGCACCATCCAGGTGTCTAGTGTTCATTAGGTGTGTTTCCCGCTGTACCCTACTGTAGCACCATCCCCTCTCGCTTCCCCTAGTCTCCTTTCTTCTCCAGTCTCACTCCTACTATCATGACATTAGCCTAAATACAAGTTTGTAATTGAATTCAAATTTACTCACCAGAACAGCTGAATGGAAGAGAAAGTCACAGAATTGCTAAGCCCTGAATTGTTATTCTGTGGCTTGCATCCTGCCTCTGAAACCCACCTATGTAACAGCAGTATTGGCACCGCTGACTATGGTACCCTGGTGCTGTGATGATGCCCTCTGTGCCATCCTGTTGCTGTCTTATGTAGCATCCTCTGTGTCTTTCAGTCTCACCAGTTCATCATAGAAGTAAGGCAGATATACCTGACTTAGTAATAAAGTCATGTGAGAAACAGATTTAGTTATCCACAGTACAGATTTGACACCAATAACTTAGAAGATTGAGTAGTGTCACACAGGAATGGGTGGCAGGTGTGCAGCTTATATTCTTCATTGCTGTTGTTATGGAAGAACTGACTTCAGTGGGCCTCTTAAATCTTGCAGATGTATTCATAGAAACCATTATGGTCAGGATAAAAGCTTAAGTTGAGTGCTGTTACTTCTAACAAACTATTGAGTTATATTTAATTAGGAATATTAACAAGATTCAGCCTTGGAGATTGAGAGACTTCCATTCCTCCTCAGTCTGATTTGATTGTGTGGTGGTAGGGACCATTTTTGGAAGAGTCATCTTTTTCATTTAGACCTCTAGAAGCTGTTTTGGGAATTCTTGAGAGCTGAGGATACTCTCTGATAGCAAGGATAAGTCAGTTTCAGACCCCATCCACGTATGTGTGAGCGTGTGTGTGTGTGTGTGTGTGTGTGTACTTTCATTTAAAACAATGGGACAGGAATACAATAAGCAGCCAGTCCCAGACTAAATTCTAGAGGTAACTGGACAATCACATTTGTGAAATTGACTTAGTCTGCCTTGCACCTGAAGCTATTTGGAATGGCGTAAGGACTCTAGTCTAGTTGGGTCTATGGATCTAGAAGTGACCACCACAGTGGTTGTTGATTTCTTTCCAGAAAGTTTCTGTTCTTCCTAAATGGTCTTTTGAAGGAGACCATTGAAATCATAGAATAGTCACCTAAGTTATGAGAATTAGAAAACACTGAAGAGCAGGTGCCAGTGGTGATCACCTCATATCAGAGAAACCTGCCTGGCATGCACAGACATGGCAGGAAACAGCAAAGGAGACTTGCATGCCTGGATTCACTTGTTCTGCCAAATTTCTCTCTATAGTGTCCTAAAGTCAAGTTCAAATTTAGAATTCTCTGCCACCACCTCCTGCCCACAACCCACTTCCTCTTCTTTCCAGGTTGACTCTGTCTCATATAAGGAAGGAGCTTCTTCCGCAAGGGTGACCACATGTCCAAGCTCTACACACACACACACACACACACACTATTACCCTGAGCTGGGCCTTGTTCCCACAGGGTTTAAACCTGGGCATACTGTAGGTCTATGTTCTGGTTCCTAGACAAAGCCCAGAGAAGTCTGAAATACTTAAGGGCAGGAAATCCCTGCATTCTGGGCACTCTGCAAGTTAGAACAAGGAAATCTGAATCCCCACCTCAGGAAATTAGCTTGATTCAGAACAAGAGTCCTCGCCCACAGCTAAGAGCAGAGTGCCAAGAGAATGCAGTTTTCTGAAATTCTGCCTTCTGAGTATAAGCAACAACATAATCAATAGTGGCTGGGAAGAGTGGAGGCAGGAGAGAGAAAACAAATAGATCTGAAAGTTTCTTGTTACAGACTACAGGCCCAGAGAACACGTGCTGCTGGGTGACTTGCCACAGGCTTGGGTCACAGAAAACATATGACAGCAGCAACATGAAAGAGGGTATATGCTTTGAAATCTACATCCCTCAGGAAATATCTCACATTGTACCTGACTTCCTTTGTCCCACATTGCCACCCTGTCCACAATCACATTAAAATTACACAGCTGGGTGAACATTCTGGATACAAGGCTCTTTGTTGTAAAAAAAAAAAAAAATACAGTAGAACAGCAACCTCTGGGGAGGTCAAGTGTGTATGTGTGTGTGTGGGGGTGTTGGAGCAGGTACAGTAAGAGTTGTGCACATATTGTGTGTGTGTGGGTTGTTGGAGCAGGTACAGTAACAGTTCTGCACGTATTGTGCAGTCAGTCTTGCTCTCCTGAGTTTCAACTGCATGTACTTTGACAGATTTTCTTAAAAATTAAAAATTACACAAATCAGGTGTCCCCTATGGAGCACCCCAACTGAACTAGATGCCTAAACCTTCATCACAGTCTTCTTCAAACCACAACGAAGACCATAAGTAATTTCTTCTGACACTGGCAGAACCTAGTCCTAGGAGGTCTTGTTCATCCCTATGGCCATTTGCCATCATAGCTCCATCAAAGGGCGCCATCATGTCTACGTTAGGGAAAGGAAGCTGGAAGAAAGAGGAACACAAACTGCTTAAGGCCCGTAATGGGTGAGGATTTGCACCCTAGTCTAAGTCACGCTGTGTCCTTTCCCTGTGTTTGTGTTCCTCTTGTGCTTTATGATATAACCACTTAGTGCGGTTGCTGTTTTCTGGAAGAAATAAATTGTTTTTACTGTTGTTATCCTCTGACTTTGAACATGCAGTCACTTGGAGAGCGTTAGCGTTAGAAGGAATGCCTAGGTAATGTGAGTCCTTTGACGTGGCAGGGACAGCACTTTGTACAAGATACACAAGCCCACATCCTTGATTTCTACATTCTTACAGTTTTGGATGTGTTTCCATGGGAATGTTTAGAGACTTGTAAGGACACAATTCACCAATCTTGAAATAGTTAGGTTATATTATAATATGATGTGTCACCGCCTTAACACCCTGTTTCAACAATGAAATCTAACATTGTGTAAATGACAAGTGAAAACCTTTGAATTATAAGATCACAATTAAACGTTCATGAAAAGTATCACTTTTCAAACCATAAATTAATGACATTTTTCTCAAAAGAGTGAAGAAATGTAAAATATTTTTAAATTGGCAGAACATAGGTTTTGAGGAAAATCTTTGCTCCATCATTACAGTGTAATAATCTATGTAAGTACCCTATGGATAAATTACTGAAACAAATTATAATACCTCTGAAATTTATAAAACAAGAAAAAAAACTGTTGCAAAATGTATTTCTTACTCCTTTATGCAAAAGGAATGCACTGACTGGGACAGCTTGTGTCTAAGAACTAGCTTCCCACACGCTTCAGCTGAACACAAAAACTAGATTCAAAGGCAGTCTTGCTTCCCAGCCATTCCGCTGGCTCTGTTACATCATCACCAGGCAATCATCATGTCAAAGAAGATGAGCACAGCTTGAGGATGTCTTTCTTGCCATTCCTGGGAGGGAATGCTTCAGAAGGATTTTAGTAAAAGACTAAATAGATTAAGAAGCAAAGCAGCTTGTTTAAAGGAAAAACACATATTCAAATAACCACACATATTTTCAAAGCAACGTGTGATTTATTATTCAGTGTCACTTGAGCATGATGCTGCCGTTCTTCATGCCACAAACCAGAAATCTCAAGAGTTAAAGCCATAGGCAGCTGCTACATTCGTTTCCTGTTTACCTGGTCCCAAGTATGGAAGGACTGATGCTAAGCAGCTTTATTCCCTCCACTCATGCCTACCTGCTCTTCTGCCTGGCAGTCTTCCTCCTTCTATATACTTTTTGTACTACGCATCCCAGCAACCCCACATTCCAATATCTACTCAGCTTACTTCTCAGAGCATTGCAAAACATCACTTAGGATATTATAAGACTCATTCCAAGCTTTGCCTGAGTGAGTCTATTAAGAAATCCTCAAAACAAATTTTTCCTTTTGAAAACTATTGCAATCTGTTTCTCTCTGAATGTATGTGCTGAACTTAGTGCTATTCTCTCCTTTCTTATTGTGTCCTCAAACTCCCTTCCTATAAAGAGCAGAACTATAGCTGAGACTGTTAGTAGCAGGGACCATGGAGACTGAAGAAGACACCCTCTAACTAGACGGAGACTCTTAGTGGAGGGAAGAGTACATCAACCCACCCACAAAACCTTTGATTCAAAATTTGCCCTGTTTACAAGACATGAAGGGATAAAGATAGAACAGGTAGAGCAGAGATTGAGGGAATTTCCAACCGATGCCTGGACCAAGTCAAGTCCCACCCCATAGAAAAGAGCCAACTCCTGACCCCTAACACTATCAATGATTCTCAGCTTTGTTTATAGACAGGAGCCTAGCAGAGTTGTTCTCTGAAGGCTCCACCCAGCAGCAGTTTGAAACAGATGCTGAGACTCACAGCCAAAAACTGGGTGAAGCATAGGGAGTCTAGTGGAAAAGTGGGGGAAGGATAAAGGACCTAGAGATGACAGGAGCTCTACAGGAAGACCAACAGAACCAACTAACTAGAGCCTAGAGGGGGTTGGGGAGACTAAAGCACCAACCAAGGACCATGCATAGACTAGACCTAGATCCTTTACATAGATGTAGCCGGTGGGCAGCTCAGGCTTCATGTGGGGCCACTAGTTAGGGGAGTTGGGGCTGTCTCTGCCATGGAGCCTGTTGCCTGCTTTTCTATCACTTCCTTCTAGCAGGATTGCTTTGTAAGGCCACAGGAGAAGAGGGGGAACTGGAGTGAATAAATACATTAATTTAAAAAAAGAGTTCTTCCAATGACTCCTTTCAGCAGCTTAAACACATCTCTGTCCTTTCCATCTTCACACAAACATGCACGCAGCCTCATTGTTAGTCTACTCTCCCTCAGTCAAGTTTTGTAAACCTTGACATCTCAAGTTCTGTTCAGAAAATGTGTTAATGTTTCAAATGTGTAAATGTACTTCTGAACCAGATCCAACCTGCGTCCCACTCTTGGCAAGGTCACCCACAGTGGCCTCATATTGACCAAACTGAAGGACATGCGTAACCCGGCTCTTATTTTCCATGTGACATCCATCGCGGGCATCACTGCTTACTTTTTAGAGTAGCTTCCCTGTTTCGTCTGTGCCATCCTCATATGGATTCTCTGTTTCCCTACGTTCCTTCCTAATCTCTTCATGCAGCTCTTCCTCCTCTGCTTGGAGTGTAAGTGATGGGATTCCCTGGGAAACTGCTTCAAGTGGCCCCTCTTCCAATACTCTGTAGGCAACCTCAGCCACGCCAATGGTTGGGGTTCTGCTGGTGCAGACTCCTCCCAGTGTTCTAAGCCCAGAGCCATTACCCAGGGAACACTTCATCTTCATTTAGACACAGCACAGTCACTAAATCTCAGCATACTTATGTCTGAGCTCAGTTTCCCCTAAGTCTTCTATTTTCCAATGTTTTCTATTGTAAAAAACAAGCAAACAACAACACAAAACAAAACAAGTCATCTTTCTTATTCCTCTTGCCAGAAAGCAAAGGTTGCACTGCGACCCTTACACAGACAACAGCAAGCCCTTTGTTCAACATTTGGTTAGTGGGTGTGTGAGTTACCCAGGCCTGCCATTACAAATTACCACAACCTTGATGGCTTAAAATAACATAAACTAATTATCTCATAGTTCTGGAGGCTGGATTTATGAATACAAGGTGTCAGCAAGGGCGTGCTCCCTTTGAAATCTGCAGGAAGGGATCCTTCTTTACTTTTCCCAGTCCCAGGTGGGAGCTTCTTGGCCCATGACCGCATAAATCTATCTTCCCACTGCCTTCCGCAGTGCCTCTACTCACGACTCCTCTTTCAAGGAGCCGGCCTTTCGACGAGGAGCCCACACTGAATGCACAGATTTCATCTCAACATTCCTGACAAACAACACCTGCAAAGACTTTTTTCCCCTGGGAAGGTCACATTCTGAAGGGCATGAACTCTGGGGAAGCTATATTTCAGAACTAAAAGTAAAGATGGGAGCATATTCACTTATTCTCATTTATTTCCACTAACATAGAGAGCATTTCATGGATGATCATGAAACCCTTTACACATTTCCGCAATATTTTCCAAACTCTAAAAAAAATTTAAAGTTAACAATTTATTGTTCAGTGTATGTGAAAAATCTTCATATTGTGATAATGAAAATAAAAATCTGGTTTCCACGACTCCTGATCGGTGCCTAGTCCAGTCATCATCAGAGAGGTTTCCTCTGGTAGCTGATGGGAGCAGATGCAGAGACCCACAGCCAAAGATTAGGTAGCGAGAGAGTCCAGATTGGAGATCTCCATCAGGTCCCTCCCCTCAGAGCTCAGGGAACCCTGCAGAACAGAGGAGGAAGAATTGTAGAAGCCAGTGGGGTGGATGACACTAAAGAGAGCATAGCCCAACAGAGTCAACTAAGCAGGGTGATAGAGGCTCACAGAGACCTGAAGTGGTGGCCACGGAGCTTGTATGGGTCTGTTTTAGGTCCTCTGCATGTGTGTTGTCATCCTTGTTAGCTTAGTCTTCTTTTGGGACTCCTAACAATGGGAGTGGGGGTGTCTCTGATACCTATGTCTGTTCTTGGGACTCCATCCCAGCTCCTTGGCTGCCTCATCCAGGCTTGATATGAGAGTTTATGTCTGGTCAGCTGATATTGCTGGGAGTCCAGCTCTTTCCTAAATGGAAATGGAAAGTGAGTGGATATGGGAGAGAGGAGAGATGGGAGCAGGAACTGGGAGTTGTTGAGAGAGAGGAAGCTGCAGTTGAGATATAACATATAAGAGAAGAAGAAAAAATAGACGTACTGGAAAAAAAAAAAAAAGAAGTGATCTTAAACTTGTAAGGGAAGCTATGGAAAGGGGGAGAGGGTGGCAAATGGCGGAGTTGAGGAGTCTGCTATGTTTGAAATACACTGTATGGAATCCAAGGTCAATAAAATAAAAGAATAAACATACAAAAAAAAAAGAAAGAAAGAAAGAAAGAAAGAAAGAAAATACTATTTTCCCAGCGAATAGCATTACAGCTACTTCAAGTTTTACTAATAGTTGATTTTACAGGTTAAAATTTCAGCTCACTGGCCCCAAAAGTATGTTTGAAGACAGGTTGTTCACAGTAGGAAGTTGCTTTTCAGTTTTTACTCTGTACTTAGAGACATGGCCTTTACTTATAATTTACTAAGGTCTATTTGGGATCGGTCCTGACATCTCAGTCCTTAGCTTCCACATAGCCAATCAAATCCTCCAAGTCTCCCTCTCAAGTCCACCCACATCTCTCCTTTCACTGCCAGTCTTCCTCTGATCCACCGGCTTTGCCCACCTGAACATCCCCAGTAGCCTCCCCCGCTGGAGGCTGCTCTTTCAGGAAGCATTGGTGTGGAGTTTTTCTAAGAGCAGGTTTGCTCATTTTATTCACCTATTTCACTGTCATCCCACACCCACCTCTCCATCCCGCCCCGCCTCTCCCTGTCCCCTGCTAGGCAGGGCTTTCCTTCAACTTGCCAGGCTGTCTAGCCCACCAGTAGTCCTTTACACCTGCTGTTCTACTTGCTTGACATTAGTCAAGAACTTAGAAATATTTGGTCTGGAATCATGCAGTTCTGTGTCCAGTATTCTACATTGTCACTTACGAACTGTGGAGCCTTCTAGTAGCCAAGGAATTTCTCTGAGCCTCAGTTTCCATGTCCTTAATGAGAATGGTATTCATTTCCTGTAAGGATCATATAATGAAATGGATATAATTCCTTCAAGTTGTACAGTCCTATAAAATTTCTAGTTGTAGCCACTAGAATTTTTCTAACAGCACTCTTCGGCTGAAGCTGGTGAGCTTTAATCCAAATGTATCTGAACAGTATTATTCTGACAAGCTGTGTACCCCTGGTATATAAGTGCTAAGAGAGACAACTTTTTCCTCTTAAATTGCTATGTGCTATATATGTGCTTGTTATGATGGTTCATCAAATATATGTTTGTAGCGCTTTTTGAGTCAAGTTCCAAATGATCAGAATTTTAGTTTCCTCCCACATCAAACCTGGTGTGCAACAAGGTGGCCCCTTCTTGGTTTGGCTGGGATTTTTAGTTTTTCTCTACATGTTTACTGTACCGAGGATCCCACAGCTAAACGCTCCATTGTATAATGAATGAGTGTTAATACACAGTGCCTCAAGACCCACGAAGCAGGTGCTTTCTATCACTCAAGGCTTCAGTGCCTTCTTAAAATCTATGGAAATGCTGGAGTCTGGAGGCAGGAAAGATCCTCTTCCTTACTATCTGACAGTGAGTCTGCTGTCTGTCACCTGACAACACAGAGTAGGGCTGGCAGCTGAGGAAGCTGGCCTGGGAGATTTGTAAGTACACTGTGCAAGTTGAAAGTAGACCTCAGCTTCCCCAGCAAACAAAAAGACGAGGTCAGCAGCCTTCTGTGTGAGAACAAACATTTAGGGTGTGAAATGGGAAGTAATCCCTCATCCATCCCAGGTGGTGTGTGGAGATGTTTCAGTGGGTTTCCATAGCACAGTAGGCCAGGCCTTGTGAGTTGTAACTCTTGTTAAGTCTTGGCTGCCTCCCCAGATGCAAATTAACTGATGCAAATTTGGCCTCTACTGGCCTTGTTCTGCTGGACACTACTTTGAGATGCAACAGCCCTGAGGATTCTGGGTTCTAGTGACACACGCCATAGCATCACCCTCCCAAAGATTGGTCTAGACTGTCTCAGAGGAGCGACTTACTGTTCTGATGGTCATGGTAAAGCCTGAGCAAAGTCCTGCCACAGATTTGCCCAGGAGGAAGGCAGTACCCATCAGGGTCAGACATGAGTTTTCTGCCTGGCAGGAGCCTGAAGGAGCGACACCGTGGCAGTCAGCCTTCCCCCCTCACCCTCATCCACACACTAAGTTCTCAGTGCTGTCTCAGCAGTCCAGGGGCACTGGTTCCCACCTCCTCTCCTCAGCTTTCCCCCTTTGAGAACTAAAGGAGTGTTTCTTTCTTTGTTCCTTAACTCTGTCGTTTTAGGGAAAGCCATTTGGTGATTGGCTAGTGATTTCTCGTCTACGTTCATATTGTACCTTCTTGTTAATTGCCTTTCTAGAAAAAAGTGAGCAAATTCTCAGCTCGGTGTCTGGTTGTGTCACTTCTGGCCGGCCTCATGTTATATCATAGTAAATTATTGACGGAAAGCCTGGAGCCATGGCTACAAGGAAAACATCAGTGTGTGTGTGAGGTTTTTACAGCATAGGGCTGGGGTTGTATGCCTTTGTAGTTCCGTGTAGGATTCTTTACCCCCCCCCCCCCCCCGCCCCGCCATAAACACTCCTGGCTCTGTCCACTCAGTGATTGCTTTCACCTGAAAACGCCCTCCTGGGGCAGAGTACTGTCCAGAAGGCACGGTGGAGGTTAAGGGTGTCCTTTCCTTGGAGTTACAATTCAGTGTGTTCAGTTTCTGCTCTTTCATAAGAGCTCAGCAACAAGTAATATGCTGTAGTGTATGGCTACTGTTTGCTTGCTTTTCTTAGTTCACGGTTTGAAGCATGCACTTGTTTGTTTGCTCTTTTGGAGAGGCCTTCTCCGTAGCATTGGTGGTCTTAGTGGAGGAAGTGGAACCTTCAGTTAATGTGTACAGTCCTTCGTCTTCGGAGGGTTTCCCTTCAAGCTGACTCTGGGTCCCGTGTGCACAAAGTTCAGCTTTTGTTTGGAGAGAATGCTCCAGCTTGGAGAGAAAGAGCAGGAAGTGGGGCATTCCAGCGCCTAGGCAGCAGCTTCTGCTTGTCAAGCCTTCCTTGACAATAAAGTCACAGTCATTTAGTAAGGGCGTTTCTGGGAAGTGATTTACAAAATGTACTAAGAGCAACAACAACAACAACAACAACAGAGTTTATTCTTAAACTGAGAACAATATGAGCACACCAAGAGAAACCAGGTTGTAAAACGAGCTATCCACTCCGTGTGTCAGGGGGGAAGGGCAGGAGGGAGACTGGAAGGAGAAGCTGGCTACCTTCGGTGGGAAGAACCAAGATCAGGCCTAGAATTGTTCTCCATGGATGTCAGCTGTTGTTCAGAGGACGGGAGGGAGAGTTTTTAAGTGCAACTCAGGTTGAGAAGACTGGCAACCGAAAGGCCAATAAAAAACTGCTCCAGAGTTTCGGCCACGAAGCAAACACGGAGGACAACAATAGCCCCGGCATAGGCTTGTGCTTCGTGAGTGAGGAGCGAGCCGGAGAAGACACAGCAGGAGCTACCACAGATAAAACATTCAAGTGTCTGAGCACCCAGGTCAGAGTCAAGGGCACATCCTCCCTAAAGTGTTAGCACCTGTTCTCTGCTTCTTTTCTTCTATCTCTGGGAAGGTCTTGCCATACATGGGCCATCAACCGTCTCTGACAAGAAGACGCGTACAGCTGGCTAAGCCTCGGCTCTAGTCTTCCCCCAGCCGTAGCCCCTTCCCTAAGAATGCAAACACCCTTTTGCCTTTTGCGCCATGGTGCTTAGTCTGTGGTTAACTTAGTGTGGCCTGGATTTAGTATCGTTATTATTCTAGTATTTTAATTATATTCAAACTGTCAGCATCATCGAAGAGAAAAGATGGCAGGAAACGTACTTCTGATCATAAGCATGCTTCATCATTTTAGCGTTCCCCAGGGAATTTACACATTTCTGAATCCCGTGCTCCAGCCAGGTCAAGACATCATTCACAGAATAAAAATGAAAGCTGTCAAGCTCAGTACAAAGCACAGCTGCTTGGGAAGTTATTGAGGTTTTCACTTTTGCTTTCCTTTTTTTTTTTTTTTTTTTAAGCAAGAAGGGATAGTCTGTCTAATGAGACCATTTATAGGGTCAAAACATTTCCAAGTCCCCCCTCCTCCTCGTTATTATGCTCAAAATGGTCGCCTGTTCTTAATGACTCACACTAACCCTCCAGCCTGCTAGCCCGCTGCTTTGTTGTTGGGAATGCCATTTGCGTCTGAGCTAGGAAGAAGTCCAGTGTCAAATGAAAAGGGTTGCTCCTTTTCATGAATTAGCCGTTTTTAACCCCATCATCAAAACACTGAGGACACTGCTAATTCCCCAAATCTTTTCCAGCCTGACACCAAGTGGACTCAAGTGAGTCACTGGACCCCTTTATCTCTGAGTGACTCACGCTGCCGAGAGCCAGCTTTATGGGTTTGAAACTTAGCTCAGCTTCACTGCCTCTTTTGTGTCTTCACAGAGCAGCAAGGCTCAGACAGACTCAGAAGTGGTATTTAAATGATGTAGCTTGTTCCTGGTTACACTCTAAAAACTTACCTCCTTGTTCAATGCATCTACCACACACTTATGTGATAGTTGCCTTTCCATCTTAAAAGCACCTTTGGCATACGTCTGGGACTTTATAATCTCTGACATAACCCAATTATATACTACTCTCCTAAATAAAGAGTAACGTTTATTTTGTTTTTGTTTTTTGTTTGTTTGTTTTGGTTTTTTTGTTTGTTTGTTTTTTACTTAAAGGAAGATATAACTTCATTGTCAAAACATCTCCTCTAACAGTGCTGGAAGTCTGATAATAACTAGCAATGTTCAGACCAAACATCTTGGTCTAATGTTTTAGAAGAGAATTGCATATGTCAAAAATGAACCAGAGAAAAATGGCCAAAAAAAAAAAAAGTTTACGTTGAAGTCTTGATTAAAATAAAATGCCTAAAGTCCACAATATTTTCTCAAACAAGGTAAATAAGCTCTTATTTTATTAGAAAATATGTTAGTCTTGGACAGAAACTTCAAATGGTCTTGAGAGTCGTCTTCTTTAAGCCATTTTCCTTGTATAGTTGATAAAATCATGTTTCATGAGTATCCAAGCAATGCAAAGACAGCACTCTGCCAATCTTTCTATTTCTAGATCACAATCAGTTTCAGCTGAAGAGCCGTGAAGGTAAGCATTCTCCACCTGCTCAGCCGCTGTCACAAGTACAGGGCTAACCAACCCAAACAGATTCCATGACCCATGCAAAAAATGGGTTTTTCTCATCCTTCCTTATGGTTACCTCTGTTTGAATCTCAAAATAAATACTGAGTATTAACAATTCCTTACTGGCATCAATTGTCAAATTCTTATATTTGAGGCTCTGATAGTAATGTAACCTCTGCTCAAGAATTTGACATTACACTTTTGATATGTAGTGTATTAAAATTTTAAATGTCTAAATTGACTAAAAGGGGCAAGTTGTTAAAGTTGTGCTTTCTCAAAAGAAGAATAAGGGATTTTAGAATGCTAACCTGAAATGGAAAATAAGCAAACAGGTGCTTGCTAGCTGTATAGCCTCAAGCACCCAACTCTGTAAGCACCTTTCTAAAACACAAATGTGTGTAGAAATACCACAATAGGAAAGCCAGAGCAAGGCCGGGATTAGCAACATAGTCCTCAACGGTCTTCAGGAAGGAGAAGATAGTGCTGTGAGTCCCAGGGTGATTTTGGGTGCTGCAGTTACCACGTAGGCTTACTGGGAGTTGGGGGGAGAAGGCCACTCAATTAGCTCTTGGACCAGCTAGGTTTCAGTGATCTAAGTCAACCACCGGAGTATCTAGGGCTGTGTAAGATTAAACAGATGCACTAATGAGAAAAAAAAATAATGTGAGATGACAACAATCGAGTTACTGAAGTCCTGCAAAACAGGATGTTCTCCCCACACCACCTCTTCCTCTCATTCACTGAGGCTGACGCGTTACAGAGCTTTGGTGCTTGGCAGCTTGTCATCCCTGAGGGAACTTGGCATGTCAGCAAGGTAAAGGTGTGCATTGAAATGACTTTTCTTTTTCACAGAGGTTTCCAGGGTGATGACAGAGAATACACAAGCCTTTTTAAAATAAGAAATAAAACTTAGAGTTCTTGAAAAGGCCTATCTATTTAAGAAGGAGGAGCCAACATTTATAAGAATTAGTATCATACATGTATAAAGGTTTGTTAGTATTGCTAATTCTTAAGGAAACTTAATTATATAGCACTAAGGGAGAATTTATAATGGGAAGAAAGATCTAGTAAGCATACATCAAATACTGGAACCTAAATAACTTAGGTACATGTCAGTATACAGTCAACACTGTATTATATAGTCAACAACATTGCTGAGTGGCTGTCTTCTGTAAGATAGTATGAAAGCTACATGGTGTTCACTAATACAAAATATTCTGGCTTTCAAGTCTAGTTAACTGATGGAAACAAATAACCTCAAATTGTATAATATTTTTTGTGTAGTGCTGTACCATTTGTGGACATAGCATTACAGAGTCACTAACAGAGAATAATATTGCTTTGGAGGTTTTGACGACAAATTCCTGGCACATAAAACACCAGGCCTGAGCCTTAAAGAATGAGTAGTTACTGATAAGTAGAAAAGAAAAGCCATTATAAGAATATGAAATCACACTGGTAAAAGAAAAGGCTCATCAGCACAAGGAACAATAAGTGACTTTGCAAGAAGCTTAGGACACAGCAGAGTGTTGGGTAAAACACAACGTGGTGTGGTTTGTAGAGGATCCTTTTCTTCATAATGACTATCTTACATGCTCCCAGGTAGGGCAGGAGGTAAAAGCATCCAGGAGACTTACACAGGGGAGCAGCAGTGTCACGTTTACATTTTAGTTGCAACTTTTAGGCTAGAGGGAGAAAGAACAGTTTACAACCACTACACCAATTGCAGTAAGAGACAAGACTAGAAATAAGGTTGTAGTATGAATGGAGAAAAGAAAATAATTCAAGAAGCGCTTAGCAGAAAATCTAGACAGTCAAGACAAATGAGCTAGGGAATGCAAAATGAACTTTTGGATTTATTATGTGGTCAAGTGAAAGCCTAGTGAAATCACCAAAGAAAGAGAATAAGAAGAGACAATGAAAAGGACAAGATGAAAATTCAAAACAGCAAGGGACATTTGAGAAGCCAGTGAACTAGCTAGTGGACAATGACTAATAGGAAATAATGGAAAGTTGGAAATCTAAAACTTGAAAGGTGAGACTATTCAGATGATAGAGAGATGTGTGATACAGAAGATAGATAAGTAGATAGATGGATGGATAGATTGGTAGATAGATAGATAGATAGATAGATAGATAGATAGATCCAGAAAGAGAAACAAAGAGAGAATTAATTTGCAAGCAGTTGTTGCATCAATCGAAAGGAATCTTGTCTTAATTCACTTGGACTTTCGTAATAAAAAGTACCATAATGGGGAAGTTTATATGCACCAGAAACACATGGCATCTAGAAAATAGAATATTAACATGATAGAAGACGTGGAATCTGGTGGAGGCCAATCATAGACCTTCTGTCTGTCTTCCTTTAGTGGAAGCAGAAAGATAGCTCTCTGTGGGTGCTAAGCACATTCAGGAGGGCTCCACCTCCAAAGGCCCCACCTTCTAATACCTTCCCCACTCAGGATCGGATTTCAACACATGCATTTTAAGTATGCGGAACCTGTCAGTCAGCCTATCCCTGTCAGAAGCTTCTAGAGTCAGAACCCTGGTTGGAAGGCATACCTGAAGGGACTCCTACCTTTACATTGTGGGTAGAAATGGTTTCGTGCAAAACATGGTCAGGATAGTGCAGGAAAAGTTAGAACGATGTAGCTTTGTTAATATTGAGAAGAGAGAGCGTTGGAAAAGTGAAAGTAATCCGCAGCAGAAGCCCAGAAAGATAAAGACCAAAAACTGAATTTCCGTGGATTTCAATTGATAAGGCCTTGGTGAACTTGGAGGGAACTAAAGCCTCAGTGTGATGGAAGAGAAGGTCAGGAGGATATTGAAAGAAGCAAGCAGAGCAACTCTCTTTTACAGAACCGTGGGGAACCAGGTGGAAAGGGGTGCTCACTCATACATCGCTATAGAAGCGGTTGACTTAGGCACATTCGTAATGAGAGGAACATAGTAGATATGTTCTGTGACAAATAGTATCAAATATATGACAGATTAATAAAACTAACGCTTTGTTGACATTCACTTGAAAACCTACTTCCTTCTATACCAAATCTTTCTTCTGTGCAACTAGCAACTTTCAGTTTGGACTGATTATGTTTTTCCTGACTTACCAGCCAACATTTCTGTTGGCACCAATAAGCTATGAACACAAGCAACATAATGGTGAAGGGAAAGGGAGTCGGGGAGACAAGGCCTGTATAATGCTAATCACTTTCTGAAAGGGTCCGGGTTGGCCATAAGGCTCTGAGTGTCAAAGCCAAGTTGGCTGTGTGTTCTTGGAATACGTCCAAACTGCAATCTCACGTGCTAGGCAGCTAAACTTTAAAAAGTCAAATGTTCTCCAGATCCAGTAAGGGTTTTTATTTCCCATCCTGTTGGTAACTAATGGCACAACAGCAAATTCTTAATGGTCTTACCTTCCAGCAGAAGGTGACACCTAACAATTACTGCTCAGCCTCATATCTTTGGGTGGCATCCCTCCTCAGTGAACACCCAAAGGTGGTGAAATCAAGAACCTGTGACAACACTGCTGGGTGTAAGCGCTGCCTGTGTCTGGTCTGGCAACTTTGCCCAGTTTCAGGTAACAAATGCCTCCTGATGATGAGCGTGCTGATGCCAAGGCACACGAACATAGCGAGCGAAGTGTCTCTGATGCTTGTCTGCTGGTTATGGTTATTGCAAATGTCCTGCATATGCAAGTAAAGAAGAACATTGAAGACATCTTGCTTTTGGTTCCTGAGCCTTAAAATGTAGATGAGCATGAGTATATACAATTTCATATATAAGAAATACCTACATAAGAATTACATCTGTTATATTTTTAAATGCTACATTAAATACTTTTAGAAGCAATATAGGATACCCAGAAAAATTTTTTTAATGTTGCAAAAATGTTGAGAAATTTGTTGATGATGCAGAATATAATTAGTAAATGGAAGAACATATAAGACTGAAAAAAAATGGTATAGTCTCCCCACTACTTTCAAGACATATATAGCAGTGCTTTTTCTTAATGATAAGGTTAAGTATCCAAAACAGATTGTTAGAGATTAATTTAGACTGCACAAAGGGCTGCCAGATGTGTGCCTGTGAGCACAGAAGCACCAGCTGAGCTTACATCTTCATCCGCCCTAACGTCTATCTAGCTCTGATGCAAAGCTTCAGCCCCAATCCCGTCTCCTTCAGAAGACTTCTCGATAAGAGTGCACCTAGGTTCTGTTAAGCATACTTGCACAGCTTGAAACTGAGGTGACTGCCAGGAAGTTGTGATGTAGCCATGAATCAGTAAGGTCTGTTTATTTTGGATCTTCACGGCAACCAAGAGAAGACTTTCAGGTTAGCCTGCTAAGAAGCATTTGAGCTGCTAGGAAATAGGACCAGACTGAAACGGATGCTATATTCCCTACGTCTCTGAGCTGGTGGTTCTTTAACTGCTGATGACAGCTGAGATCTGGACTAGGCTTTGAAATATTAGGCATTGGGAAACGTTTCTAAAACTCACTCCTATGGAGTTATTTAACATGCTTTATGTGTTTAGCATTAGAGTTATGCTGATTTAAAAAAAAAAAGACAGAAAATAAGATACTAGCTTGACAGTAAACCCTGTGTGTCTGTGTGTGATGCTAGCCATCATACCTGCAGCTCTGCACATGTTCATCAAATACTCTACCACTGAGCTATAAATGCACCACATCTTCCATGTTTATTTTCGCCTCAAAGTCCTCACAGCAATCAACAAATAGCAGCTGACTATAAAGAACAGACTAAATACAACACATAGACATAGAGAAACATAGATGCACGCATGCACACACACACACAAACACACATGCAGGCACACACACACACACACACACACACACACACACATACACCAAAAGCCATGGTGGTTCACTGGTCAAACAAGAAGCAGCGAGTGGCTCTGGCTTCCTAGGAACACAGTCACTCTTTTATCAGAAAGGTAGACACACATCAAAATAAAAAGCTTGAATCTAAATTCTACAACACTAGTGCCGGTGGTGGCTCAGTGGGCACCATGCTTGCACAAGCAGAAGGACCTGAGCTTGGATCCTCAACGGCCATGTACGACCTACGTGGCAGTGTGAGCCTGTAACCCAGGACTGCAGAGACGGACACAGGCAGATGGATTCCGGGGCGTCACTGGCCAGACTTGTTCTAGGCTCACTGAGAGGCCTTATAATATAAATAAGGTTAAGAAATGATTGAGGAAGGCATCCTAATATTACCCTCTGACCCCCACAAGCACCCACATGCTGTGTGTGTGCTCCCCCACACAAATGCACAACTTACTTAAGTTTTAAGTATGATCTAAATTATCAAAAGAAAACTATCCTTATGGAAGTAAGCTTTTAGAAATCATGGCACATTTTTCTGTTTCCAGCATCTAATCATACATAGATTAGAATAACTATACATTGGTACCAGTGATTCACTGATTTAGATGCTAACTGTAAGACATCTTGACATGTTAAAACTCAGTTTAAACCACGCTTACAAAAAATAGAAAACTAAACTAGAAAAAATATTTTTTTCTGAGAGATTCTCTCTTGAAGGACTAGAAAAATTATTTAAGGAAAAGGAAACATATTTTTAAAGGCTAAATTTGTATTCTTAATATTTACTAAGAGTCTATGCTATGCTGGACTCATTGAATGTACCAATGTCTCTCTGTCTACAGCCAGTATGCTAAAGAATTAACCAGTGTGTAATACATATACACACATGGGCACATGCCGAGAGCTGGCTACTGGTTACATAACACACTGTAGACTGTCAATTGCCAAATCATCCTCATGAATTGTCTGCCTCCTTTAGAATGAAGGACCCCACACCTCCTCTTCCATACTACTAGCCCAATGTTTACTCCCTACCATGTATTCCTTGATACCTTCCTACCTGGAAAGTCCATGAGTCCATGTCATGAGTATAATACTCCTGATCAAAATGATAAGGCTGGCACAGAACAGACTGTGAAGTTGGCTGGAAATAGGAGAGGGTTTCTGAACACTTGGACCAAACAAAATAATACACAGTAGAAAGAAGAGCCTAATCTTCGTTCACACTATTATAGGCAAAAATGTGAAATTCTACTATGCTGCCAAACCATACAATGACTAACCAGAAAAGCCAATAAAACATGACAGATCCTGTGGACTGGGTAACAATGAGAGCTTAAAGGCCTCGTTAGGTATATCCTAAAGGCCTCTTGTCATCACCACATTGGCCTGTTATTAAAGGCCAGGACAATCATAGCATTGAAGGGTCTTTTTTGTTTGCTTGCTTTAAAAGAGCTCCTTTATTATTTGAACAATATTGTATGATATTTTTCCACACTGAAAATATGGATGCAAGCCAGGCACAGTGGCACATGTCTGTAATCTCAGTATTCTGGGAAGCAGGGGCAGGCAGATCACTGTGAGTTTGAGGCCAGCCTGGTCTACAAAATGAGGCCTGTACAGCCAAGACTACACAGAGAAAAAAAAAAAGACCAGAAAAACAAAAAGAAAGAAGAAGAACATATGAATGCAGAAAAAGAAAGTCCTTTAGTGGCTCTCCTCAACACTGAAATAATTTGATATTTGTGTAAAGCATTTTTCAAACAAGGAAGGCTGGGTAAACCACGGAGAAACAGGAAGCCGACAACAACAATCCTGTAATTGTTCATCTAAAACTGAGAGACTTAGATTCCAAGCACAAAAATGTCACTATATCTGAAAGACAACCTAGTGGCTTCAGGAATATAAAGAGATATATTTATGCTGTTGCCTAGAGGCCATTGGTAGAAGGAAGATTTACAGTATACATAATAACATTCCCTGTTTTGCCTTCTCACGGAACCTAGGACATGCAATTAAACTCGAATAGCCCTTAATTATCTCATCCCCTAAATGGAGATATTTGTATCTTCTCCCTCTGCTAGAACTCAGTTAGATAGCCAGTTGAAAATGTGTCTGCAGACATTTTATAAACGGAGCCAGTGTCCCATTTATAAGGAGGTTTGCCTCTTTCTGAATTGCCCTAGCTTTCTGACACCACCAGTAGTAGTTGAGTTCAGTGTCAGTAAAATACTAAACACAATACAAGCAGCACTGCCCCTCCTCCACCTTGCATCTGTGGATTTCTCTGCAGGCTTCCTCCCATCCAGGACCCCACCACAAAGAGCATAAGCATAAAAGTAGTTGTAACTAGAAGAATAAAGCCAGCCATGGTGTGAGTTACTGATTCCTAACATGTCCTACCTTTTCACTGTAGAGAAGGGACAGAAGAGATGGAGTTGAGTTTAAGCCGAAAGCTAACAAAATTTATCACCCTGTTTTTATCCTTTAGAAGGAACCACTTTTTTCTTAACTTGTCACACTCAAATAGATGAGCCTAGCTAGCTTCCGATCTCCTTTCTACCCTTAAATTAGCACTAGGCCTTTCTTCATGCATCCAGATCCTTTAGCTCTGAAGGAAGACAGCGTTGAGAACATCTGTCAGCAGAGCCCTTGAGCGACCTGTGAAGCTTGAATTTCTTGGTACATAAAACATGAGCAGAAATTCAAGGCAGTGAAGAAGACCATTTCACTCCATGTTCATTATGTTGTGGCGGACATTGCTGATGAAAGAGACAGGGTTGTTGACAAGTACTTAGTCTGTAATGTCTTTTCACCTTGGATGGAAATTTCTAGGGCATTGAGACCACTGAAAGAGAAACACAATGGGTCAAAGTAAAAGTTAAAATAATAAGAAGGAAGTCCATAGAAAAGGGTCAGTATTAGCCTTTGCCTCCAGAAGTCTCACAAGTGGGAGAGGCCTTAATGACAGCTGCAAATTATGTCTTTTGTCAGTCTTGATACTGAATTGTCTAGTACTGTAATCTTGTGATCATTGAAAGTTTTGGGGGGGGGGGCTAGGCTGGTGCTCAGGTGATCATGAGTTTGTGTAGAGAAACACACATCTATGACAGCACATATACCTGGAAAACAAATGGCTGGCGTACATCAGGCTCTTACTGTTCACAGTCAGTGAAGCATATGAAAAGAAACGTGGCATGTGAGGGCGTATAGAGCCGCCTTCACTAGGCCAGTCACTCTGATAGTCACATTATTTGTGTACTTCCCTTTCTAACACTTTCCCCTGAGCAATATTATTACCACTATTATCAAAAACACTTCTTGTCAATTGCTGTTCATTTTCAATTAATGTGTACTATGTCTTGCCCAGTCTTTTCTCTAACCACTTCCCCCCGCCCCCGCCTGCTCCAGCTGGCACTGATTACTAAATCCAGAGCCTCCAGTCTGCCCACCAAGTGCTCTACTGTTGAACTATATCCCGAGGCCTTCTAAGATATTTTGCTGAATTCTTTGGGTCCATATGTGCCAGATACTGGAATTACTCCACTAGATCAAACCTTGCCTGCCCTTGGACAAGCTGCATCACTCCCTGTGAATCCCAGAGCTTAGCAGGTCTGTAGCTGAGGACCACATGCATCTCTGCATCAGATTCCTTTTGCTCTGTGAATCCCAGCACCACCAGCTTTGCATCCCAACAAAATCATCCTTCATCTCATCTTAGCTACCCTCCCCACCACCACAACCTCACCCCCATGTACACTCCACTGTCTTCCCCATCACTCTTGCCCGCTTTCTTCCTGATTGCCCCTGGATGAATGATTAGTATGCATGCTGGTGGGAGGTTCTGCAATGCCTCCAGTTTGCACCACTTGGAGTCAGGTAACTAATAGGAAACACACACACACACACACACACACACACACACACACACACACACACGACTCACAGAGGCCTATCTCTGTGCTCTTCTCCCATGAGGAGACTTGAATATCCTCTACTCCCTAGAGCCTTGACATTCCCACCGTGTGATGCATACGTCCAGGCTTGTAGCCATACGTAACATGCATTCCAGCCCCTGTGTTGTAAGGGTCCTTCTCACTAAAAGAAGACCTTAATCCTTGTTCTGGTTAGCTCCAAGCAAACTGTAACTATAAAGCTGCTTGGGTTTTGCTGGAAAACACAGAAGTCACTACATAAAGGGGCTAGCCGGTCAATGACTCTGATCTGTAATAGCTGTCAAGGGTCTTGATCCTCTCTTTTGCCTTTGAATACTCCGTCAAAGGGATAATACAGCTATTCCTTTCCTTATGAAGTCAAGGCTCTGCTTCCTGGCATCTCCTTTGATCAAGCCACATGTGGTATACACTGAACTCTCGCCTCTGACCTCAAAGTCCCCAATAGCCAAACTGACATGTGCAAAGCAGTATAGGAATGCAGTTTTCTATGCAGTAAAGCATTAGAAATAAGACTATTGTGTGTCCATTACTTTGACTGTCCACAGCACTCCCACACAGGATCCTGAGAAAGAATCCCCTATCATGTGGAGAAGCTTTCCATTACTCTAACAAATGTCACGCCCCGAGTCCTTTCAGCAGCTGGCCCCCTCATTTTATCAGCACTACATCTGAGGCAAATTTCTGATATAGAGACTTTGTTTAAGGTACAACAATAAAAAGAGTTGAGGACAGAGCAAGGAATATCACTGTCACTCTTTAAAAGCTCCTTTCTATATCTCTGCTCAGCTTACAAACACTACATCAAAAGCTTGCCTGACTGAAACACTTCTAATCCTCTTCCTGATCTTCCTCTGGCTGTGTCAGAACACCATCCCCGGGGAGCCACGGCATTGTTCTTCCCCACCAAGCCCATTGCTGAGGGCACAGCAGAAAATAGAGATAGAGGTATAATTGCCCTGCCTAAAGGTAGGCAAACAAGAGATTGTGTTGCAGTGATTTTTTTTCTTAACCATTTGCATAATTGCAGTAGTCTTTTGATTTGCTTTTCCAGTAGAAAACTGGCGCCTAGCCCTGCAAATTGCCTTTATGAAAATCTGGAAGTCAAGAAGTAAAAACATGCTGCTCCAATTAGCCTAAAACCCAACTGACTCTGCTGTTGGCCTAAAAGAGAGCTGTCTAACGAAAAAGGCACTGCCTATCAATTTAGAATCGGGACCTGAAAAGGACAGGCACGGCATGCTGTTCTTTTTCCAGCTGAGACAGTGGCAGGGGCCTGGTCATTGTCCTTCAAGGTCGTTGCTTGTGTTGTCCTCCTGTGATAATTGTGAAACACGCTGCAGTAAGGGGAGCTGGTGAAAGACTGGAAGAACATAACTTCATTGCAGTTATGCAATCCGCTCTGCCCACCCACTGAAAGTTGGGAGGGAACAGAAAGGCAGCACTCACCTCTACCAGGGAAAGGGCGGAGAGTCCTGTAACAGAAGCATGTATCTATTGGCTGAGGAACACACACTCTGTTGTGTGCTGGCCGTTGCTCAATTTGTTTACATGGTAACTCGCTTATTTATGCGTCTGCTCTTTGTTCCCTGGTGAAGATAGATGATCCGGCAGAGCGAATCTTTGTTTCTTATGAGCTCACCCTCCCCTGCTGTGTGTGCCACACCTGTAATTATAATTATGGCCCACTGCTCAGGGATGCTGCAATTCCTTCTTGCAGAAACCTATCTCCAGTTCACAGGCCGAGTCACTACGCAGGGGAGAGAATGCCTGAGTCGATGGAATCTGCTTCATTAGTGCCTTCGCTGGTTCTTCTGGCAGCAGGTAATCTTCTAAGATGTGTGCGGCCAACAGTTTTCAGAAAGATGGATTTTCATGCTTCTGCATTTTCAAAGGAACCATGACGTTAGTCACCACAACTGGGACACTCTGGACAACTATAATGAGGCTAGGGATATTCAAAGTCAGTTGATACTAAGATAATGGAACTACTGATGTGTTACAGGTATGCCACAGAAGGAGGGAATCTGGGTAGTCACCAGCAGCACACGATGATCTCAAAATTCATTACAGATTGACTTTATTTTGACAAAATCTTTTTTTACATGTCTCAACACTAACAGATTCTGTAATGCTAAAATAGTTCAGCACTGTAAATAGCCTACCCTTGAGATACAAACAGCCTGATGGTTTTTCAAACTCGCTGTCATCTTGATGAAAAAATTAATAGAGAGCTTTCTTGTTTCAATTATAAGGACATGTACAGATATGCAACTTTGTTCCCGAGATAATGGAACTTCTATATTTTCTAAGGAGGCATACCTTCTCTTTGCTAGAGTGTTCTTTCTTACACACAGGATAAGAAAAGCATAGTAATCGCTGGATTTGCGGGTAACAGGGTATAACATGTTTGTTGTTCTAGTCTCAAAATAGAAGTACTGGGTCTCAAGTTCCCCCTCCCTCCTCTCTTCCTGGTCCCTCCCTCTCCCTATCCCTCCTCCCCTCACCTGTGCAACCCCCTTCTCCTCAGAAAAGGAGAGGCCTACCATGAATATCAACCAGCTTGAGCATATCAAGTTGCTGCAGTAGGACAAGGTGCATCTTCTCTTATTGTGGCCAAAGGAGGCAGCACAGTGAGGAGAAAGGGACGCAAAGGCAGGCAACAGAATCAGAGACGGCCACTGCCCCTGCTGTTAGGAGTCCCACACAAAGACTGAGCTGCACAACTGTTGCAAACATGCAGACGGCCAAGTTCTGTCCCAGGCACGCTCTCTGGCGGTTCAGTCTCTGGTGGGCCCAGCTGGGAGTTTTTAATCTAGCGAAAACAGAGGAGATTTCCCCTCCACCCAACAAGGTCTTAGTTCTAGAATCTGAGCCCAAATGCGACAGCCTTCAATCGCTCTATTGTATTTCAGTTTAGACAAACAAAGGATTTAGTCAAGTGTGGTAGCATGTCGGCTTGTTATTCTGTTGCAATTTTGAGAATTTTCTCTGCTGTGTCAAAATACATCACAGGAAAACTGCAGAGATAAAACTTAAACAAGTAAGTCTGAGTGAACAAAGACAAACTTTTCTTCAGATTCTTGCAAACCAACATGATCCATGCAATTTTGTTTTTTCATAAAAAGGCAAGTGCTTTTCATTTCAATGTGAATGCCATTGAATTTTGGGCTAATTGCAGCAACATGTCTTACTTCTTGGCTTCTAGATTCTTACAAAAGTAATTCATATGGGCTTTCATTAAAAACAAAATAGAAAAAGATAAGGAACATAATTGAAACAAATAGCAACAATTAGCCCAATTTATCAACTGGCATCTATTATGTTAAGAAAAAGGCCTCCAGCTGGAATGAGTAGGTTGCGTTAAATCTATATTCATGATAGGACAGGTGCTTTTGAAGCAAAGCCTACAAGTCCCTAGGGGAGAATTTGTAGGGTTTGACATTTGCCATTAGTGTTGCCTCAAACAGTGGTTCCCTGCCTGTTTCCTGGGCAGTTAGCATCAGTACCACAGCATCAGGACCACATACTAGACATGGATTTTCTCAAGCCATGCACCCAGCTTTCTCATTTAGATACTGTGGTGTAGCAGAGTCACCTTCTCACTTCAGTACGCCAAGATGGGAGTCTGTTACTAACTAAAGTTCAAGAAATGTTGGCATAACTCTAACCTGTGTGCTTTCAGGTTGGCTTCCTGTAAATTACTCTCCACAGTTTGCAGCGCGCCTTTTGAAACACTGATTTCCTAGGGAACTCTTTGCAGGTTCCAGTTGCTGTGGAGCTGAGAGATTCATACCCTGCAGACATGTTTCTCTCTGCTTTCCCTGTTCACTCTTACCCACCCCCCACGGAAGCATGGACACTCTCAGCTCAATACCTCCAAAAACGCCAGTCATTTGAGCTCCTTGAACCTCTGTAGAGTCCAGATAATTTTCTCTCTAGTGTCTAGGTGTTATCCTCCCCTGAAACGTCATTTCCTCTTTCTTCCACTCACCCTCTCTGCTTTTGTTTTTCTGGACAACTTATTTGGAACTTTCTTGGACATCTCCCAGAAGCACCGCCTTCCTTTCTCAGCCATAAATGTTGCCTTTTTTCCAATGTTGCCACAAAGAACTCTGTACACAGTCATTGCCACCCTCTTAGCCCTGAGTAATAATTACCTGCTTGTCCCACTCTCCCCACTGAGCTATAAGAATCAAGATGGAGTGATCTATCACTGACAGTCTTGATAGACAAAGTTCTATAAGTTTTGGTCCATAAGAAGCAGTTACTGAGTCTATACTGACTGACTGACTTAACAAATGTGTGACTGAGTTTATTAGAACCACAATTACAGCTGAGAGGGTGAATCCGGGGAGGAAAAGTGATCTGTCAATTCTCTGTAATCTGTTAATCTCTCTGTTAGCTTGTTTCTAGGTAGTTTTTTAATCTTAAATTACACTGGTTTTCAGACCGAAGGAAAAAATTACCTATATTTCTTAGCTGTTTTTGCTATATTGAGAAAACTGGGACTAGGGATCCTCTTGGATTCCACTTATAACTCTTTAATATGATTTACATTTTTGTGAGGTTCCTAAGGAAAGGGGATGGCCATGGTCAAGACCGAGTGACATTATACATGTTTTCTTGCTGTGTGGCCCATCTATTGGCTGCATGACGCAGAAGCACTCAGATCATGGCTCGATGCCACTGCTCTGTTGGCTGGTGTCCTAGAACAGAAAATCACAGTGGGTAGGAATGTGGGCTTTGTTTTCTACAATGTACAGAGAGAAATGCTTCCTAGCCTATGGGACCAGTGGAATAACTAAAGACAGGTATTCCACAAGGAGCACTTAGGATAATGTCAGGTAATCAGTGGTTGATAAATACAAGCAAAAATAACCCCAGCAAGATAATAAGATACTGAGAAAGTTAGTAAACACACTCAACATGGAAGATGGAAAAAAGTATCAATATCAAAATACAAATTCATATTTTATACTAAGATTTTCTTCATGCTTGCGATTTATTATTTGTTTTATCTGGCAATAGGGCTTCTCTGGTACAGTTTAGATCCCCAAAATTCAACATGTAATTCATTCACTAAAGGCAGGGTGTTTGAACATTTTAAATGTTCCTTTGCAAAGACTAAGTACATTATCACTATTGTGGATCGCAAACAGTTGGAAGATCTTCTAGTGTATATATGCTGTACACAGGCTCCAGTGTGAGGATGCAGCAGGCGTTTCCAGGCCAGGCTCAGACTCCTCTTGCATATTTAATCTGTGGTCAGCTCATAATCATTCTCTCCACCGTTTGGAATGACTCAGCATTAAGTCTCCCCTTAGTCTGTGTGAGCGTTCTGCCCAGTCAGGCTTTCTGAGGCAGAGCAAAGAAAGAAACAGTCTGATAATGAAGAATGGCATTGAATGAATTTTCGACTGTCCTGGCATGATTAAGATTATTTAAAGAGTTAAAAGGGGTGGAGCTAAGGGGTCAGTGAACTAACCCTGTGTGTATAGAAGTCAACTATCCTTTTTATGCAAAGGTCCTTGCTAGGTATGACACAGTGGATAGTTTGCATTCTGCCCAAGAAACATACTGGACTCTCACACGAACTCTGGTGCCCCCTTTTCTGACCACATACCCTGGATAAGGAGGCCTGGCGGCACTCAGAGGAAGGATAGCAAGTTACCAAGAAGAGATTCAATTACTCTAAGAGCATATACAGGGGGAGGAGGTCTCCCTCAATCACAGACATAGGGGAGGGGAGAAGGGGGGAAGCGGGAGGGAGGGAGGATACAAGGGAAGGGCTAACAATTGAGATGTAATATGAATAAATTCATAAAAAATTTTACAAGAAAAAAGAAACATACTGTACATATGAATACGTATGTATTTTTAAAAAGGATTTCTAATTCCAGTTTTCTCAATAGAGTTCAAACCTTTCTCAAATAATTAGCAGATGACAAAATTGATCACAAAATTGTCAAATGTTTATTGACTCTAAATCCATGCTTATTATACCTTCGGGGATTAGACAAAAAACAATCAAATATATTCTCCTTATAGAGTTGACACTTGAATTCACAAACTTTTGGTCCCAACACTTTCTAGCTGGGAAGGGTCATACCATCTCTTCATACCTTGCTGTCCTGTTCTATAGCTTGCAGGTCTGTTGCAGTGTAAATTGCACTCAGGGTCTGTGAAGATGGAAGTGCCATCCTCAGGCTCACAGGGCTCAGTGGACTTTAGGTGCTGTGATACAAATCAGGAGGTGTCATCTACCCCTGAGGTGTGATTTGCAGGAGAATCTTCATCTATTCCATCATGAGTCCAGCTCCTAAAAATTGAGAAGATGTGGGGACACCACACACACACACACACACACACACACACACATGCACACACACACGCACACATACACACACACACACTACACACACAGACACCACACAGACACACACACACGCACGTACACACGCACGTACAGACACACACACACATACACACACACTGCCATCATGGGCAGCTCCTTGTGTGTGGCTCCTCCTATGCCGCAGTTCTGTCTCTGTCGTTCTAAGCTGCACACACCATCCCGATGCCTCTCTCCTTCTATGTGTTCTGGCTTTACTCCCAGCTGCTTTCACAAGTCCTCCTTCCTCTGTGTTTTCACTTCCCATTTCCGTCCTAAGTGAACTGTCAGCACCTCAAAGCTAGGTAATGATACTACTTATTCCTGTTGCTGTTACTGTTATCAAGCCCAATCCCATGCATGTTGCGCGATGGCGCTGCACAGCTTTATTGGGCCATGCTATCAGTGGTCATGTCCTTGGGATTGATGCAGATGCAGAGATGACTTGGGGAGGTGCCAACCTGTGTAGCAGGGTGCTCTGTGAAGGACTGGCTAAAACAAAACTGTGAAGTTAAAAGCAAAGCGATGAGCCTCCCTGACATAGCAGAGAACAACACCACAACCATCCTAGAACTTGAACACTAAGGAGTCCTCTTGGTTCTTCAAGTGGGGAGTCCTAATAAAACCAAAGGAGGCATAGCATCGTAAACTTATGCAACAAATTCCCCTGTAGGGCCCTAAAGCCTGGAAATGAAAACCGTTACGATGGGCTTGAATGTGCTATAACCTGCGGATCATATTAAATTATCTTTCTATGACCAACTTCCATGCTGGTCCCAGAGTCAAGTCACAAATCATCCTTCTTCCTCTGTCAGCTCTGGGAATATAGGCAGTCTTTCCTTGTTATTTCATACATCTGTGTGGACGCGTGCACACTGGAAGCCCACAGCTAAAGAGAAGGAAAGGGTTGCATCAGCCAGAACAGCAGAGGGGCAGAGAAGGAACACTGAGGCGTGTGATCTCAGCTACTGGCATCGCACCTCCATGGAAGTGATCCAACCTGTCCCGTTGTAGCGGAATGCCACATGCCTCACCTTCTCCCTTGGAAAGTCAAGGCTAATGCGCTGCTTAGCTACATTCTCTCAAGGAAAGCCTTTATTCTACAGTATAGGGACGACTGAGAAATGACCTAGCATTTCAGCGAAACAAACCCTAGCCTAGACTTCTAGTCGGCCAGGAACTGTTAGAGGCAGCCGTGTCACTGCAGACAGCTACAGGTAACTACATCGCCATGTGTGAACTATGCTGTTTTCTATCTCAGACGTACTTAAGTTCAAATACCCCATGCCAGAGGAGGACTGAGGATCACACAGGCTCTGACTTTTTAACCATAGCTTTTAAACTAGTGACTTTTACATATAGGCTTAAAGGAGGATAGGCATGTATAACTTCGCTTCTATTTCCTTCCCTATCCCAGTTAAAGATGACAAATGTAGAATTAGGACTAGAATTACAAAATTTGGTTGCTATTTTAAATGACAGTTTTATTTGTGCTTTAGAAATATATTCGTCGTAATTTCTCTCTTTGACAGTCTCAAGGCTGACTTGTATTTTAAAAACATATTTGGTTTTTTTTTTTTTTTAATTTACTCACTTCACATCCCACTAGTAGCCCCCTACCTCGTCTCCTCCTGGTCCCACCCTCCCTTTCTCTTTACCCCCTATGCCGCTCCCCTAGTCCTCAGAGAGGGGGAACCCTTCTCTCCTACCAGCTGACGCTAGCCTGTCCAGTGTCATCAGGACTGCCTGTATCCTCATTCTCTGTGGCCTGGTAAGGCCACCCCACCAGGGGGAAGTGATGAAAAAGCAGGCAACAGAGTCCATAGCAGAGACAGCCCCTGCTCCCCTTGCTAGGGAACACATATGGAGACTGAGATGTCTATGGGTTACATCTGAGCAGGGGGCTAGGTCCTCTCCCAGCATGGTTGTTGTTTGGTGCATCAGTCTCCACAGGCACCCTGGGCCCAGATTTGTTGGCTTTGTTGGTCTTCTTGTGGAGCTCCTATCTCCTCCATGCCCTTCTATTCTCCCACTCTTCCAGAAGACTCCCTGTGCTCTGCCCAGTTTGGCTGTGAGTCTCAGCTTCTGCTTCGATCCCATGCTGGGTGGAGTCTTTCAGAGGAGATCTATGGTAGGCTCCAGTCCTGTTCCCTCGCTTCAACTGCTTCCAGAGTCGATTCTATTTGTCCTTCTGCGTGAGAATTAGGCATCCTCCCTAGGGTCCTCCTTGTTACTTAGCTTCTTTAGGTCTGTGGATTGTAATATGGTTATCCTGTATTATGTGGCTAATATCTACTTATAAGTGAGTATACACCATATGTGTCCTTCTAGGTCTGGGTCACCTCTCTCTGGATGATCTTTTCCAGCTCCACTCATTTGCCTGCAAATTTCACGATGTCCTTGTTTTTAATAGCTGAGTAGTATTTTGCATTTTTAAGAGTTACAACTGTCTCATTAGATCTGTGCTCTCTTCCTTCGGAATAAATCAGCTGTAGTTTCAGAATGCTGGGAAGTTGGAGGTGGAGATAGGTTTGTATGTAGACAGGACTAACCAACCAACAAAAAGTAAAAGCCCAAAGAGCAAAATAGACACAGTAAAGAACTGTGGGCCTTAATGGATTTGTTTAGTGGATTTTCTCCAAAAAGCTAAGATAAACTCATGACTATGCTCATTTGAAAGAAACGAAACTTTCATCGAAACGTTTATTTCTCATCCTTTTTAGAGTTGAACAATTAATGTCCTTTCTTCCTTCAGCAAACACACGTACTAAACTGGGAGCAGTATAAAGTTATTTTGTATAGAGTCCCTAAGAATATGACAAAACAAGCTCTTCCTCTTCCTCCCTTCTTACCCCTTACCACCCTTTCTCTCTTCCTCTGTCTCTGTCTCTGTCTGCCCCTCCACCTCTCTGGGGTACCGTTCCCCCTTCTTCTCCCCCATGCTCATTTAATAAAGCTCATAATATTCTTTTTATAAAAAGAAAATTATAAAACATAACAAAGGTGAAAAACATTTATAGCATGTGCCCATAAAAAGGGGTTCCTCCCTCTCACCCTCCCAAGAAAAGTCAGCCCTTCAAATGGAACACACTCCATGCCAGGGTCTACAGATTAGCCCCATATCTGCTAAGATAAGAGGCTCTGAATGGCAACTCCTTACTTCTCCTTCTGCATAGTTCCTTCTGTGCAGCCCTAAACAACAGTGAAAATCCACCCAGAAACAGGATAAGGCATTGGAGACTGTAAGCAAGTTTAGCCATTGAATTCACCACCACTGTATAAACAAGCCTATAATGTGTACATGTGATCATACCTCTGAGTACCAGTAGAGAGACAAGGAAAGAGAGGGTTTGAAAGAATAGCTATACTGTTCATAGAGGCTCCTAATGTCTCATTAGAGCAGTGGTTCTCAACCTGAGGCCTGAGACCTGTGTGGGGGTGACATATCAGATAGCCTGCATATCAGATATTTGCATTACCATTCATAACAGTAGCAAAATCACAGTTATGAAATAGGAACGAAATAATTTTATGGTTGTGGGTCACCACGAGGCGAGGAGCTGCATTAAAGGGTTATAGCATTAGGAAGGTTGAGAACCACTGGATTAGACCATTATTCTGAATTTGAACATTTTGTTTTGCAAACACATGGGGCAAGGAAAACTGTACCAGGCATCCTTAATAAACACAGTGAGGTCTGCCACTCCCCTGACAGCATGTGTAGCATGCCAGCGAGCCCCTGGCTTCATCTTAAAATGGATGAGACAGACAATGATTTCACAGTGATGGAAAGAGGCCTTGTTGGACATCATCTGTGCTCCTGCAGGTCAGGCCAAGGGCTGGATGGTCCTCCCTTTGATCCTTTCCCCTCTTCTGGCCCCATGCGACCTCCTGTTGACTTAGAGGGTTTTTGTTGTTGTTCTTGTTTGTTTTGTTTTGTTTTGTTTTGTTTTTGCTTGCCCTCTTTACCTTGCTGCTGATCTGGGCATGCTGGGTTCTGTTGCTTGAGAGCGTCCTCCTCCTGTGTTCAGGTTTTAGTCTGTAGTGTCAGTGCTGCCTTGAGGAGAGGCAGAACGCATGCTTAAGCCTTGGAAGAACTCGATCTTACCTGTCCGGTGTCTTTCCTGGTTTTCTAAGAACAATTGGTTCTCAGATAGTTTTATCTGCTGTCACACGTGATTAAATAGAACATGTTCATTGACCTTTGCTTTTGTATTCAATTCCTTCTCAAGCAGAGTGTTTCTCAGCATTTAATTTAACCTTTATGGCTTGCAAAGTCTGGTCCTTGTGACTTCCCAATCCACCTGCACTACAAAATCTGTCAACTGACTGGATCTTGACTCTGTTGATTGTTCCAGTGCTCTCTTTGATACTCGGTGATGTTAACTACCAAAGTGAACAATGGCAGGGACCTGGCTTCAGACAACAGGGCTACCAAGTTACAGTCTCAGTGAGCAGAGAAGAAAAGTCCAGGCTGCAAGCTCTTGGTGAAGGAAAGAAAGCAATGCCCCTTCAATATGCCTGGGGAGGAACTGAGACCTCAGGCCCTGCTCCCTGAGAGACAGAGGAGTCACAAACTGCACTAGCACATGGCGAAGACAAGTGGATGGCGTTACTGATGTACATTTTAGAGAAAGGGCTTCTTTGTTCTTTCATTAGTCACAAACGCCAAGGAATGAAGCTTTAGATCCTATCACATGACCCCACAGAAGAAGGCTGTCATTCCCGGTTTCTTCTGTTGAGCACCCATTTTAAACCCAGGACGTCCTTCTCTGCATCAGCGCTAAGGTCCCTAGGCGTGGAAGCTGCCTGTAAAGGTTTCCTAAATGCAGGCACAGGCTAACCGTCTATAGTACCCTGCCTGAAATAGGTGCCAGTCACAGACAAAGTGCTTCCAGAAGCACCTTCATCGTTGAAAGTAAGCACTTCTAATTTTAATCCTTAAAATTCTTACGCATAAGCTAGGTGGCCTTTATTATCTGAGCGGATGGGAAGAAAGGGCACAATGGAGAGTCTGGGATCTGCATGTGAAATTGCCTCTAAGGGAAGAAACTTCTACAATAGCTCAGGGGCTCAGGCACTTCTGCATTGTGGCAGTAACTGCCAGCACAGTGATACCCAAGCTGCGTAGAAACTCACAGATGTCACCACCCACTTATCTAATGAGCATCAACAAGATGCTCAAAGCACCCTGATACAGAATACAGTCCCTGTCCTGAAGTTTCTAGCCTATTGCTGGCATATAAATAGATAAGCATTTACATCAGACTAGAGCAGCGACCAGGTTGAGGGTTGTCGGGATGAAGAAAATGGGCACACTCTTAGTACAGTGTCTCTAAAGAAAAGGCTTAACCCAGCATGGTACAGCAAGTCTGAGTTAGTCAGGGGAAGGAGGGAGAGGGTGTTCCTGGCAGAGCAGGAGAGTCTGTACAAAGGTGAGGGAGCACAATGGGCATGGTAACTTTGCGACATGAAAGTTATTAAGGATAGCAGGAGTGTGCTGGCACCAGGGAGTGGCAAGGCAAATAAGGCTGGAGCTGAGGGCAGGATTGAGGGTCATTAAAGACGGGGTAAATAAACAGAAATATGTGCTGTACATTCACAATTGGATCAGGAAGACTTGGTGATAGAAAGCTGTCAGTTTCCCTCAAACTAGGCCATGAATGCATTGCAAAACCCTTAGCTCAAGCCTTTGTTGTTGTCTGTTTAGATTTGATTTGGAACTTGAGAAGTAGATTCTGAGATTTAAGCCAGAAAGCAAAGGAGCATTGAAAAGTCAATTGAAGAGGGCACAAACAAAAGACAATCTTTATGTTGGGCTTCTTCCATAAAAATCATAGAAATTCAGAGTGCAGCGTGCACACAGGGATGGACACCAGGCAGATGCCAGGAATGAAACTGTTTACGGTTTCTTTGTGGGTCCTGTGAAATAGCATCTGCAAGTGAGGAGGCATCACAGAAAGCAGCACTGTCTGCTGCCTCCGCTTCCATCTCTGTGCTTATCCGGTCCCTCCACCTCTACCTCACGTCTTCATAGTGGCTCTGCCGGGGTATGGGCTTGTGCACCCTGTATCAGGTGCAGATTTCTGTGCCCCGACATCTGGCTACAGTCCAGATGTGGGCATTGTCATTTCTATGGTCTCAATGTCGTACAAAAATTATCTCTGATTGATTAATAAAGAAGCTGATTCATTCAACAATAACTGGGCAGAGGAGACAGAAGTCCAGACTTTCATTCCCAGTCAGGGCGGTCTTGAGTAGGGACTACCGAAGAGTGGAGGAGGAAGAAGTCTCCACAATGAAGACAGTGAAGAGTTTGCCATGAGGACAGAGGACAGAGCATTTCAGCAGAAGGCTAAGGCAAGACTGAGGTGACAAGTTAAAGGGCACCTGGCTGGGAGGTAGCCAAACTAGCATACATAGCTTAGAGTAGATGAACATCTGCTTTAAGCCAAATAGAGCTTAAAGTCTGTCAAATAAATCTAACAGGTGTCTGTCATTATTTGGGAACCAGGGCATGCAGCAGAAAAGGCCCCTACTAATGCTTAATTCAACACAAATGTGTCTTTTAGAGTGCTTACCTGTCTACAGTGTGAACTGCTCTCACTCACACACACACACACACACACACACACACACACACACACACGACGTGTGTTGTTCACCGCCGTGTTCTCAGGGTGTGAAGTGCTGCATGGTATACAGTGTGCACTCAATTCTAACACGTAAATGACGTCTCAGTGTACAATGTTCAGAAGCGATGTGAATAAGACTGTCCCACATGCGAGCAAGCTTCCACTACAAAATAATAGGGGAAGGATGAATTATTTAACAAAGACACTGTTTCCGTTATAGGTAACCCTCCTCTTCAATTTGCCTATCACTGAAAGATTTATTCTAATGTATCTCCCTATAGTTGTTCTCAGAATGTCAAGAAGACCCATTGTAAAAAGGTGACCATTATCCAGATAAACAAACAAAACAAAATTTCTTCCTTACATCATACCTAGACATCAACTCCAAATAGATTAAAGGACTGGAGAAAAATCCACGTAAAGCTTTCAGATAAAGAAACCTTTCTTAAGATAAGAAAAAATAGTACAATCATGAATCCCTAGCACCACAAGGTAACACAACCAAAATGTGCCCACAGTTTATAATGTAGGCCACAGAAGCATGCCGGCAAATGATAGTCACAAATACGTAGCAGAGGGTTAGAATCAAGGATTTTAATGCAAATCTTCAAATCAAGAGAAAAGACACATGAGTAACAAAAAAGTGCAGAAAAGCTTAAGTGGCCTTACTGGAGATTGAAAACTTGCAATTTAAACCACAATGAAATACCGTTTTTCTTCTTCAGTCTGGCCAAGACTTTTAAAAGTTGGGAAATACGAAGTGTTGGCAAGGCCGAGCAGACACCCTCTCCTCCGCTGCTTGTAGCTGGGTAATTGTAAAGTGGCTGTGGAACAGATAGCCTCTGGGTCAACGATTTCATTCTTAGGTAGAATTCTGGAAGAGCTGCCACCAACGTGCAGCTGGAGGCATGTACAGGGACAGAGGAGCTTTGCCCACAGCAATGAAGTGCTGGGTACGATGCAGGTGCACATCAGTCATGCAGTGGATGTCTCCGTGCAGAGATGACTCACGGGGCACAGGTCCACGCAGAGGAACCTAGAGATGCCGTTCTGAGTAAGGGAAGTCATTCTCAGAGGACAGCATGCGAATGCACGTATGTGAAGTTCAGATTCAAGGAAAATGGAGCTGCGATTTTTCTGGAGACGCAGAGACGTGATCAGGAAAGGCAACGGGACTGTTGAAAGAAACTGAAGGAAGGATCAGCAATTGATCTCATTGTTGCCCCTGGCTATGGGAATTTTTGTGCCTTAAGGACAACTTTTATATTACATTTATTTGTTGCTGAGAGCTAACTTTTTTTGTTGGTGAACACTTAAAAAATTAAAACCCCAATTCTCTTCTTGGGTAGAGTTTCTTTTCATAATAAATGTATACAAACAACAACAGGCTGATTGATTTTAAAAAGTGATTTAATTTCCTCTTCTTTTTAATTGGCAGGCGTCTCCCACAGCGTGGCAAGTGCTGCATTCACTCTTTACAACTCAGCTTTGCAGCCAGGGTGGCCATTGCTCCTCTCAGGTGTATTGACTCAAATTAACTCACCGTCCTGATGTTTAGAGTTCAAAATGACTCCGCTCCCCCTCAAGGTTGTAATTGTGTAACATTTGCTCATAAAGGAAATTGATGCGATCATGTCTAGCTTAGCAGGAAATTAAGCAGATAAGCAGCTAGACCATTCATTACACTCAAGTCTCAGTGGACCAGGCACTCAATACTGTCCTCCGTGTCCTGGTTCACTCAATACTCTGTAGGTTCTGGATTTCATATTAGTACCTATTAATTAAAACAGAATCTCACTACAGGGTCCAGGCTAACCTTAAGGTCTCCATCCACCTGCCTCCATCTCCCAAATGCTGGAATTACTTAATGTAATTATCACAAATTATTTTCATATCTTCAAATATTTAAAATACAGAAATAATTTTTACAACATTTTAATAATAAATGAAAACATTATATATTATATATTATGCTTTGGGTTAATATATATGTATATATATGTATATATATAGCCACAGGACAAATTCATAGTCACCACAGAAGGACATGTCTTCTCCCCTGTCTTGTAAAGAGAAATATTTTCCACTCATTAATTCATTAAAGTCATTATTGAAACTGTGTAACATCCAGGGAGTGTGACATTCCTGCCTTTAAGTTGTGTAATCGTGTAGTTGGGTCATTCATAGATATTAATATAAGTGCACATAATTATTATGATCTGCTATATTTCCTACCTCAGTGTACACTTACTATATATAAACTTGGGGAACTGAAAGTGTACCCTGAATGTACACCGACGACTTTTAAAGGCATTTGGGGTGCAAAAGTGTATAATAGTGTGAACTACTAATAAGATGTGTTCACTTTCTCTTTGTACTGCCTGGCTGTGAGCTTATAAGGAATTTTAGTTTTCTCAATCTGTTTCCTTATTCTTACAGTTGCTTCCATTCCCATATTCCATGCTAAATCCTTGTATAGACATCACTCTCAACTAAAAGCCATTCTGTTTAGAGTTGTATTGTTACTAGTTGGTGTGGGGACAGCAACAGTATGAAACGTCGGGAGAGTCTCTCTGACTCAGGTGAGTCGCTGTCTCTTCTGTGGAGAGCGCACTGCACACAGTTTTGAGCGAGTAATGGAGGGAGGAAGAAGGGCAGTGGCTGCAGTTCAGGGGAACTATGGGTGTCTAGAAGTTGACCAAAAGTTTGCAGTTTTCACTTGAATTAATTATTACTGCAAAACTTGTATGTGAGATTTAAATTATTTGACTTTCCTAAGAATTTCCTTTTCAACCTTTGCCTATCCAAACATGCTGTCCTAGTCCAGCCCAGTTATTTGGAAATCTACAATTTTTTTTTTTTCAGCAGTTGGAAGAAGCTGACGAGAGAATGAGAATTTATTTTCCACATTGGCGTGTTCCAGTTGATTGACAGGCCTTTCCCCTGCTCTAAACAACCGCAGGCCTTGTCGTTCCTAACCAGGCGTCTTTCAGCTCTGTGAAGAGTGGTAACAACAGCCCTAGCCTCTTCTGAGGGGGAAACAGCTTATGTGGCCATGACTGCAGGTCACACCGTTGAACCTGAGGTGGGATGACCTCTGCTCAGTGTGAAGTGTTTACTTGCTTCTTTCTTTTGAGGAGAAACTCCTGGTTTACTGTAGATATGTTTACTTTTTTCCCTTCCATAGGTTCGTGGTCGCCTATGCTAGTCTTCCCCTTTTATCTTTATTACCGAGTTTTAGAAGAAAGATCAGTGAGGTGATGCAGTATCTACCTGGTAGAGCGGTGTTTACCTCAGCAATTTTCATGCTTCGTCAGGCGAGACAACAGGAAGGAGGTAAATTTAAACTTGAAAGGCAGTATCACTGAGGATAAAAATTTAAAGTGATTTATTTTGGTTAGATGAAAAGTTTAAAAGAGTGTTTCTAGGAGCAGATGTATTTAAAAGGCATTATTAAAAAGCTAATGCTAATATTATGTCAACTAAAATCTGATAATTTTAACTATATCTAGGCTTGATAAAATAATGAAAAGGGAAAGAAAAGAGTCATAAAGCCAAAACACTTTCCTTTTCCTTCAGGTATGACTGACCATCACTATTAATTTTAACATCCATTAAGGCCACTTGTTTTATGAAATAATAAACTGTGAAAGAGCAGGTCATAAAAAATGATGCCTGCGTGTATGTTGTGCACCATATGGCCCTATCCAGCTCTAATATAGGGAATGCTCACACTTGGTAAACAATGGTCATAAATGGCATGTGTCAGCAAGAGTGGATGGAAATCTAGGAGTGAAAGCTCAGAGTCCAAGAATGATAAATTTTGGCCCCACACAAATGAGGCTAATATCATTAGCCATTGATTGCAAAGGAGCTAGATCTTTTCAAATTAACCTCATGATGGATTTTAATCACTTGGCTAATGTTGGTAAATGATTATGCCCCAAGTCATTATGATAATGATCATTATTAGCAAGGATCTGTTTTACAATATTTCTAATGCTCAAAATTAATCCAGAAGTCAAGAGCCATTAAATCATTTCTCCTGCAGCAGAATTGTAATACATGAGCATATTTCATACAACTGCCGTTTAGAAACAAAAGCTAAGAAGGCGGTGGAAAAAAATACAAAAGAAAATCAAGCTATTAACTACAGCGCCACCAAGTGTCCAACTTCACGATTTCCTGTAAAGCCCAAATAGCAAATGCATAAAGGAAAATGCTGTGTGGGGATAAACAACCACAGCAAGAATCTCACATAGACAGACACTGGTTACTGACCTATAGTGAGTATCACAAGTGCAAGAGGTCAACTGCCCAGTCTTTGGGATTGTAGTGGTTATGTGAGAGTCCTCAGGGCTATCCTGGTGGGTTTCTGGAGAGTTCCCCAATGTCAGAACTTGAAGTAAAGGTGAAGACAAAATCATTTAAACAGCAGCTGTCCTTACAGGCACAAGTAGTGGAGTACCTAGGTGCTACCCAAGACATTATATGACATCGTCTTGAAGCACAAAGAGTAAAGTATGAACAGGTATCACATTTGTCACACCAGTTTCCAGGCCAGAAATCTTATGGGGTGAGATTATATGCTGTCAGATTTAAATCTATCTGTCTGTCTGTCTGTCTATCTATCTATCTACCTATCTATCCATCTATCCATCCATACTTCTACTACCTGCCTATAACTTATGATGAGATCACTTTAAAAATAGTAGAAAATTAAAGTATTTTGTAATTCTATAAAAATAATTTACAACCAACCACACTAGCATTGTTTTAACCATTAACTTTTTCATTTGTTTATCAACTGTATCAGTATTTCCAACTGTTCAAGGCATAGTACTAAAGTCAGAGTGGCAATGCATCATTGGAATTCATGTTACTATGAACTCAAAAGTAGTCAGGGAAGATGGAAAAGAATTAAAACTTAAGACTAATTTCTAAGTCTTATTTCTAAGTAGTATGTAGACCCGTTTCATCTGTAGACTCCACCCTTATGAGCTGTCCCTGAAATGCTGTTTTCATTCCTAAGGCCAAGCATCATGAAACTAAAAACCAAGCAAGCAACGAAAATGACTAAGGGAGTGACACACTCAATGACTAATGGGAGAAACTTAAGAGGAGCTAAATTTAAACCATTGACTATATGGACTTAACAAATCAGGTCTAAAAATAGGAGGCAGACAAAGGAGTTGATAATGTTTTGCAGTATACAAAGAGATAACTATGGGAGTGAACAGTAAGATGGAGTTAGGTAGAGGAAAATTTAGATAATATCGGGGGGGAGGGGAAGCTTCCTGTTGGAGAAAGCTGGCAGATTAATACAATAACCACCAGGAAATGTTGGGAGTTCTATTTGTTGATAAGTGGAACACTCAGACTGGAGCTGGAAATGTGTACTTAGTGGCTAAGGAGAGGAATCGATGTGATGGTGCCTCTCTGCCTCCCAGATAACAAGAGGAGTGGCAATATATCAAGACAGGCCCAGGAAAGGCAAGTGTGTTTGTTCTCATGGAAGGTGAGCTAGAGTTCAGAGGGTTTCAGAATTGTAAACTGTTCAGTCAAACCTCTCTTGCCCTTTCATTCGGTGCATCTCCCCATTGGACTGAGTCAGGGGTTGAACAGACTTTCCCTAGTTTATTGAACAGAGAACAGCATTTCTGTCCTATATGCTACTAACTAAAAGTAATTCAAGGGCTATTACTTCCATCACAAAGACTAGTGTTGATATTCACCATATTTTGCGTTTTAAATTATTGGTTCTGTCCTGTACTGAAATAAGAGAAACACACAGGAAATATTACCTAGGCTCGGCCCATTGACTCTCTGTGCCCTCAGCCTCCATCCCATGCCTTCTAGGGAACTGAAATGTATTATCTCAGTCAGCTTGTAGTGAGTTCTACTCTGGTCACATTGGAGAGGTCTGGTCACTTATACTCTTCTGTTGCCTCTATGTTAGATGTCAGGAAGCAAAAGGCTCTGTGGTTCCTGAGGCTGCCCTATGGTTACTGTGGCAACACATCTCTACTTGGCTTCAGTCCCCAACATGGGAAGTAGAGGCCATGTGTGCCTCTCTCACCGTTTCTGCCTCATGGTTTGGACATTGACACTTGCAGTCGATGGATGTCCCACTTCTGACTTCAGTCATCTGCCCGTTTCTGCACCAACAGTGGTACCATTTTTTTTTCTTTCTTCTTCATGTTGATACATAGAATTTGTATTCCCAATCTTCAGTGATCTCTGGGGGAAATTAAAGACAAAAAGACAAGAGTTGCTGGGCTATATCATCAAAACAACAGTGATAGCTCTGATTATGTGTCAGATTACAGTTTAAACTATAAAATTATTAAGTGATAAATTATTAGTCACCATTAATCACTTTTTATAGGTAAAGAAATGTTTTGCTAATATCAACTTATTTTGTGTTTCCTGAGAATCAAAATACTAGGATTGCTTTGTTTATTTTACTATGAATGATTATAAATGTATGTTCTAGAATAATAATATAATTGTTACACACATGGTTTACCAAAGTATTGCCCACTATAACTTACTATGTATACTCTATAATTTTCTCACATAAGTAAATTATTGTTATTTCTTTTTAAGTAAAGCTGGTATCTATATTTTTCCTCTGCCATAATTTAGAAAATTTAATCAAGAGACAGGTAAATAGATGGTTTTTCCCAACAAGTTATAATTAAAGTCCCAAACACTTCTCATGATAGGCAATAGATTGCTTTAAAATGCACCTGTGTGTATGCTTCACATGGATCTACATAACTTCAGTAGTAGCTGAAGATACAGGAAATGCGGTTCTCATTTTATCCCAAGGCTCTAATCCTTGGTGTATTATGTTGCAATATATGGATATTTTCTGGTATATAAAAATATTGTCCATCCTTATTCTACTCCAAGTTTCTCCAAAGAGCAAGTGTATAACTACAACATCTAGCTACATGATTAGCTCTGTTCTTTGGAGGTAAACTGCATTAATTGTCAAGGCAAATTACTGGGAAATGAGAGATGGTAGTATAATCACTTATGTATCCACACATGCCAGCTTCTGAGACAGGCATCCTTGCCACATGAGTCTTAGAATTCTCTCTAAGCCAACAAACCACATCTAATATATAGAGCAGAGCTCAGAAACCAATCTTAATCACTTAGAGCTTTGAACACCCGAAGTGAAAGTTCTCACTCCTTTATCATACTAAAATTAAATAAAAATAACTGGTCATTCTTAGAAAGCAAAGGATTTGTAAATGCCCACTCCTGAATTGGAATATTAGACATGTTAGCTTCTGAGCCTCAATTATACCCAGTTTCATTAATAATACCAGATTAAGTCATGGGAAATGGCCATTTTTATTGCTTAAAAAGGTCAAATGTTGGCAGCTTCATAAAGCTTAACTGTGTAAAATCAGATATAAGAAGAAATTTCATTAACCACAGCTATGGACTGGCCGTTCTATTAGACAGATACTTTAACTGTATACAGCCTTGCTCAAGATGGCATTGCTGTTACACCCTCTCATCCAGGCTTTTTAGTTCTGTGTTAAACTTGTGTTCTTTTCACCATGTTGCTCTGCTTTCTTTGCTTTTTCTTCTCCTCCTCCTCTTCTTCTTCTTTTTCTTTTTAGAGTTGGAGGTGGGGGTTAATAACAGGGTGTCTCTGTGTAGTCCTAGATGTCCTGGAACTTTCTCTGTAGACCAGGCCAGCCTTAAACTTAGAGATGAAGCTACCTCTGCCTCATGAGTGCTAGGATTAAACGTGAGCGCCACCATTGCCTGGCCCTGCACTTTCTTTCTTTCTTCTTCTTCTTCTTTTTTTAATATTTACTTCACATCCCAATTGTAGCCCCCTCCCTCATCTCTTCCCATCCCCACCCTCCCTCCCTCTTACCTCTTCCCATAGCCCTCAGAAAGGGGGAGCCCTCTTCCCCTACTATCTGACCCCAGCCTCTCAAGTCTCATCTGGACTGCCTGCATCCTCTTCCTCCGTGGCCTGGCAAGGCTGCCCCACCAGGGAAGTGATCAATGAGTGGGCAACAGTGTCCATGTCAGAGGCTGCCCCTAGTCTTCATGTTATGGGACCCACATGGAGACTGAGCTGCCTATTTGGGGGGAGGCTCTCCTTCTCCCTCACTCGTATGTGAATGCTAAAGCATGTGTAGGCTTCATCAAGAGGCTTCATCTGGAAGCACACCAGCGTGTTGTCCTCTAATCAATGGTACCTTTACATAGCTTTGCATTTGTATAGCTTTGTTATAAATTGTGTTTCAGTTGAATCCAAATTTGGTTCCTTGTAATTTCTACTTCCAACATCTTACCTAATGGTCCATACAGGTGGCAGGCTTTCAGGAAAAAAAAAATGAATATAACTATATTTCCTCTTCTTTGGCATCTTTAATTCTTAGTATTCCTAAATCACAGAAATTGTTGCCCACCCAATTGTGTTCTGTTGTGTAATGAAAGGCATGGGCACGTGTTCCTTTACATATAATATGGTTATTGAGTGGCAGTACAATGGGGAACTAGCCAAATGAAATAGAGAGAAAGAGAGAGAGAGAGAGAGAGAGAGAGAGAGAGAGAGAGAGAGAGAGAGAGAGCGCAAGAACTGCGCTTGCGTACATTTTAAAATCAGATAAAAGCAATGTGCACTGAAATAATATACTCATGAATGCTGTCAAGCTTTCTATCTTGAGAAAGGATGCTTATTGTATCTGCTCTTTGATTCTAATATGGAATTCTAGCAGTTGAGTCACCCAAAGAACATGTAAAAAAAAAAAAAAAAGATAAAAACAGAAAACGTGAAATTTACAAGCTATAGTATAAGGAATACCATTTTGAAAAGGGCATTCAAAGATTCTCATAATTAAGAATTAAAATATAGCTATACCTCAGATTGTGAGAGCCTCATAGCTCAGGACTAGAACAAGACATTATTTAATGAAAATGAACAGTGTTATAGTTAATTTTGGTTTTCAAGTTAACTTTATTGAGAACCAAGAAAATTGTTAAAAAAAAAAATACAATGTTTTTTGTTTGTGAGTTCATTTCCAGGGACAGTTAGATCATGAAGATTCTGACATAATTAATGGTTTAATCTATTGGTGGGTAAAGATTTTAAATCAACTGGAGGAGGAAATGGAATGTGCAAAATGGTGCATAGATGTAGGAGCTAGGTCCCTGGGGAGGCATGTCCTTGAGGTCTGTGTCTTGCCCTGGTCCTTCTCATGACTGAGGTAAACACACCGCTCCTCCACACACACTCCCACTGCCATGATGTTCCAGCGCACCACAGTCCCAGAATCACTGAACCACATGACCATGGGCCACACCCTCAAAGACTGAGTTAAAGCAAACCTGTCCTCCAACAAGGAAACACACAGAAAAAATGATCTCATTAGAGACACACCAAAGTGCAGTTTTGAGAGGCAGAGAAACAAACAGGCCGAGCTAAGAGTGAGGAGTCTGACTGTCTTTGGAGTGTACAAGCAGTAGCTCAAGATGAGACTACGTAAGGATCCCAGTGCAGTGGCCAACTCTTAGGGTCTTGGAGACTAACGTACTAGACTAGTACAAAAAAGGAGGTTTAGCCAAGGCAAGTGAGGCCTGTAGCCTTAATAAAAAAGGGATTTTTTTTTTTGTACTGCATAGGAAGGACTAGTAGAAAACATTTATCTTTACAGTGGTATTAAGCAACCAAGTCCACAAAATAACTTGGCCAGTTGATGTTAGCTATTCTTTGTCATGGACCACCAAAGGATTAGCATTATAGTACCTGCATAAAATGACAACGAATGATGCTGTTTATGGCCCCGTCACCATGGAGACCCATTTCTATAGCAAATATAATTATTTAGCCTCCAAAGTGTAACACCAAGGTCCTGGCATGGCTCTGCGTCTTAATGAGATCAAATATCCATGGCAGAATGTATATCATGGGCCACATCTATCACAGAAAGCCAATGGCTCACCATCACTGGGATAACACCTATTTCATGTATAGTTCTCTTACTCCTCCTGTGGAGTCTCAGCTCTGCCATTTAGGTACTAATTGATACTGTGCACCCTAGAAACACTGCACCCAGGCAGGGCTAGCTCTTTTTAAAGAAAGATGTATAGAACTGGATCCATAGCAATGACATCCATGGAGCCAATCATACATCACAATATCCAGACTAGACTCATGACCATGGGATTCATTGAGCTCACGTGCACAGGATGCAGAAGCGCCAGCCTCCAGGAGAGACGGAATAGCTTTTAAAGGTGTATCTGAGACGTCAGAGCCTTTCCAAGTACCACCCTTCAGGATGTAGTGCTTGCATTAAATCAGAGATTTGTACATGGTTCTGTGTTCCTCAGTGGATCTGGTTAAAAAAAAAAAAAAAAAATTACAGGTCTGTACACCAGGATGAAAGCAAGGTTGGTCCCAAATGCCATTCCACCCAATGAAACAGAAGAAGAGTTTGTTTCCAACAACTATGAGCTCTGTGAGGTTAGATGTACTGGTCTCCCCCAGAATAGTCTGTATATGTGTATTATGTTTTTCAGAGAATGCCTTTTAAAAGTTTTTACAAAAGTTCCTTTCAGACAGCTTCTTTTTCATTCATGTTTTCTCATATAGAAGAATTCCACACAGAGTGGAATTCCACACATTGTGCCCAGGTTGTTCTTCTGGCTTGTCCTCCCAGATAGGGGCTACTGTCTACATGCTTTTCCTTGCTTGTCTTTCTTTCAGCATCTACGACAACTCTGTATAGAACACAAAAGGATGCTCAAATCCTGGTTCTCACACTTCCAGGAAACGTGAGCAAGTCATCTAAACCCAACATCAGCATCATCACGTCCCACTGTGATGGCTCCACAGGTGCATATGCGAAATATGAAGTAAAACACAAAGTACAAACTGTTAAGGGCACCGAAATGTTGCTTGTCATTATTTATTGCTTTACTTTCCAACTCAAACAATTCACATAAAGCATTCCCTCACAGTTTCCCCCCAATTTTACATAAAAGAGATCAGTTCCCTGTATTTGTTGTTCCTTGATTTGAATCTGATCCCACTCTCATCTGCATAGCTATCTGGGAACACCCAAGGCTTCAGGACTCTACTTTTCGATCCCAAGGTCTGAATTGCTGTTTCTCTCATTTTAGAAGTCTCACAAATGGAAAATGTCCTAGGTGAGTAATTATGTTTGGCATCTATAAACCAGTAACCCGGAACAATTAAGCATATATACATACTTAAAATGATAGCTGTGATAAGCAATTATTAAGGTGAAAATATTTGCTGCCCTTCCCACCCAGGCCTCTCCCTGTGAGGCTCCTTCCACTCTGACAGGTTTGTGCTTGACGCAGAGATATCAGGCTTGACTGGATAAGTTGCTTTGTCTCATTACTTTTGAGTGCAAATGATGTGGGTGGCTCTGAGCAGAAATTTCAAAAGCTGTTGTATAATTCACCATTGCCTGTTCCCTCTTTTTGTCTTAAGAAAGCCAGTGTTGTAAACAAAGGCTGCTCCATCAGCTTGGCTATGAAGTGGAGAGGGCCCTGGGAGACACACAAGAGGGAAGAGAGGTGGAGCTCCGTGATTCTGTAAACATGTTTGAGCCACCCAACCTGAGGGATGCAGCCATGATGACTGCAGCTTCTGCCCTTGCACTGTTGAGGAAAGTGTGGGCTTTAGTTTACAATCTATGGGTAAAAGAAAAGGTAGCTGCTTTTATTTTGTATATAGTCACCACAGTTTTCTCTTTGGAAACCAAATTAAAATTCTGTAATTTCCACTCTGATATGCACCTGCTCTCAGGTCATGAATGACCCACAAAGCTACTGCTAGAATGAATGGCAAGAGAGAAAGGAAACTTGAAAAAATTAGAGGAAAGCAAATGAAAGTTTCATCTTACCGTTTAAGAATACCAGAGAAGTACTCAGTCTGATAAGTCAGAAGAAAAGAATGTGAAGAGAAATCAGATCAATGTGATATTTTATTGATAAGGAATAATTTATCTTTAAGTAAGACTCTAAACATTGTTATTTTACTAGAGATATATGGAAGAAAAATGTAAAACTAGCATTACTATATTTTGCTTGTGTTTTATTTTAAAATATGTACTTATATTTTACATTATTTTTTGATGTCTGCAAGATGAGTATAGAATTAAAGACAGAGATGAATAGAGCTTCTTTTTTCTCTGTATAGCATCTAGATATGTAGAACATCTGTGTGACGGTCTTTCAATTTTTCATCTGGATGTTTGGCAAAAATGGAGAAAACTTCCCTTTCTAAATCTAATTTTTATTCTTGTGTAGCACTATCCTAATAGCATGCTTGTTAATAACTCTAGCATCACGCGATTTATCAAGTAAAAATGTGGGTACTATTTTGGAACAAAACAATAAACCGCTTAATCACATAATGTGAGCCCAGATACAAGCTCTGAAAGTTAAAAAGAATTCACATGCTGAATTCTTTCTCCATAACACTATATCTATTTCAGGAGAGATTAGCAGTAGAGTACATGAAAGCAACCCCACGCGCAGTGGTCTCGGTTGGGTATGCCTTTTATGTGAGATGAGAGAATTCTGATCTTCAGCCAGGTGCTGATACAGTCCAATGGCGTCTGCCTAGATGCCTGCTTGGCACTCAGGGCAAGGGGGGCTATTTGATTGTACCCTGGAGGTTGTGGAACATGGAGACAGGCATCGTAATCATTCCTTGCAAAAACTCCAAGGGCTGTAGTTACATGTTTTTCCCTTGTCAACATCTGTCAAGAACCACATGTCAATTACCGCTCCATCTTCCTTCTCAGGTAATAAAGGAGCAGATAGCTCCCAAATGAACAGTCTTCATCTTCCCAACAATATGCCCCAGGAATTTGCTTCTCTATCTTACTCTCATAAATTTTTTTGTCATTATCTCTTTATAGAGATTTTGGAAAAAAAAAAAAAAAGGGACCTTAAGAGAAGAGGAAAGTGCGTGGTTCAAGACATCGAATAAAAAGAAGATGGGTAGGTTTAACTAGTCTGTTTCACTTCTCATCTTGGGCTGTCAGTTGCCAATTTCTATTTAGTTTTACTGTTTTGTACTTGTACTGTTGCATTCTTTTACCGTGTCCCTTTGTGTGCATGTACACGTCTGTGTGTGTATACCTAAAAGCCATTTATAAAGCAGTGCTAGCATACTGTATAGTCCATATTTTATACCTAAGGTGAGATATATAACTACCTATGCTTCAAAAATGGTAATGAAAAGGATGAGATACATTTTAATGTTAATATTAGGCTAATTTCAGTTTTTTCCCCAGAGACAGGGTTTCTCTATGTAGCCTTGGCTGTCCTGGACTTACTTTGTACACCAGGCTGGCCTCAAACTCACAGAGATCTATCTGCCTCTGCCTCCCACACTGCTGTGGTTATAGGCATGTGCCAGCATGACTAGCTCTAATTTCAATTTTGAATTAGAAGTAATCAACAACAACAACAACAAAAAATGGACAGAGACCTTATTCTAATAGAATCTTTCTATTTGAATTATTAATTCATTGTAAAATGTTCAACTGTTATTATCTCTAAATTCCAAGTGTATTACATATCATGGTTTTCTGACTCAAATAGATAATAAAGTTTCATGTTTAGCCCAAAAAGGTTGGTGAGCCTCTGAAGCTAGTAAGTACAGATCCAAGGATGCCAGGAAGACATGCAGAGCCATTCCTTTATTTATTTTGAAAAGGAATGTTTATAAAGAGTTGTTTACCAGATTTCTCAGTGGGAACCCTAAGATCCCTTGAATGTACACTTTTTGTTCGCTACTGTCAAAAGCAATGTAAAACTAACACTAGGCCCACATTTATCTGGTGCAACATGACTCTACGTGATGAGGAAGACCACACTGTTCTTTTTTTAAAGGCCTGCAAGAAGATGTCCAAGAAGAAAGGAAGTTGGAGAGGGGCTGTGGCTGACAGAACCAACCTTTCAGGCTTCAGAGAGAGGCCATCTTGACCTTTCCAGCTGCTTCATAAGAGACATGAGCTAACAGTGATCAAAACTGAATGCCACCCAGGAAACCTATAGACTCTTGAGAAATAACCAGTAATTCTTATCACAAGCTTTGTCTTTTTGAGATTTGTTACATTAAAAAAAACTATGTCATATGAGCTAACCTTTTCAGTGACACACGCGAACAACATCTCAAGTGAGCGTGTTGAGAAACTCAGAAAAGAGTGAAAAGAAGCCACTGGAGGCCACAGATTCTGGTGATTTTGAGAGTCAAACCCGTGTCTGAATCTTTGCTCTTTTGTTTCCTATTTCTATTATTTTGGGCGATGCAGACCTTCCTTGAAATACAGGAGTTTGGTTATTTGAGTCAGGGTCTTACTCTGTAGCCCATGCTGTCTTGAACTCACGATGATCCCCTTCTTCAACCTTCCAGGGCTGGGCTAATCTCAGCTTTGCAATCAGTTTGTTAATATCCTAAATAAAGTGGACAGTATGCGTCCATCTTTCAGCATGGTTCTTCAAACGCAGTGCTAGTTACTGTTACTGCAAATCTAACATGGAAGGGCTTGCTGAATAAGATGGATTGCCATTTGTTTAAAAGTTAATCCTCACATCTTTATTCTGAAGTTATAAGAGGTAGGTGGTCCACTTATCCCCAGATTTCTAGGTGTGACTCCATTTTTCTCTTGTTCCTAGATAGATTATGCATTTGTATTGCTTTATATTAAGAAGAAGCAGTATAGTTGTTTTGTATAACAGTGCCTAAGGCACAGGCTATGTTGTGTTTCAAAACCTGTATTTTTTTCTCTTGGGCATACAGATAGATGTGGGTAAAGCTGTAAGATTAGGATCTGTTTGGTAAAATGTCTGACAAATGGTAAGCATTCACAAAACTGGGTCCTGTAGAAGATCACTACCTCCAGTATTCCTGTCATCACCTTCTCTGGTTGATTGGAGTAGACAAGCCTTCGAGGTGGCCCATGGGGTCTGCATAGGGGAGATCCGTAAGTAAGCCAGAGAGGAGAGAGAAGCTTACTTGGGACCCACTGTGCTGCTCTGCAGCATGAACAGGAAACAAGAAACATTTACTCTGTGTGGTACCCCTTATGTCTCGGCACTTGCATATGCTTGCATCTAGTATCCTTAAAACAGACACTTTCAGTGGAATTCTGTGGTGTACATAACCACGGATTTAGTTATTTTTCCACCACCATCCACGGTTTTTTTCCAACAAAGGAAACCTTTCATTTTATTCATTCATTTGTGAGTTCCTTTTCCTTTCAGATTTATCTCTATTGAGGCCACCAAACTGTGATGGACTGTCTTTCCTAAGAGCTACAAAGATTCAGGTGCCAAATCTAGAAACTTCCTCCACTATCTCCTTAAATGCTGGTTCCAAGCATTGGCCTAACCCTCACAGCAGGGTCTCTGAATGCAGGCAGTGTCTAAGCCTCTTTAAAGTGATGTATAATTTATGAGCATTAAAAATAAATTCTTTGTTGCATTAATAGCATCATTTATTATTTAATTATACACCCAAAGCCGTGTGCTTTACACTAACAAAAATCTGTGACCCTGTATTGCAAACCTAGGCCATGGGCATTGTTAGAGTCCCCACTTTGCAGACGAGAAAACAAGTTAGGACATTTGGCAACATGGCTAAAGTCACACAAGAATCACAAAATCTAAATCTAGATCACGTAATCTTAGCTGTACCCTCCACGGCTGATCAACCTGGGGCTGAAAGCATCTGTCTTTTTATGGCACGTATTATAGCTTTCCTTAAAAAAAAAAAAAAAAAAAAAAACAAATTATTTCACAACAAAAATCTTTAGGGAGTTGTCTTAGTCACTGTTGTGTTGCTGTGAAGAGACACCCTGGCCAAGGCAACTCTTACAAGGAAACCATTTAATTGGGGGCTGGCTTACAGTTTCAGAAGCTTGGTCTGTATCATCATGGGGGAGAGCATGGTAGCACACAGCAGTGGTGCTGGAGGAGACATGAACCCTGATCAACAAGTGGGGGAAGGGGAGGGAAGGGGAAGTGGGGAGGGAGAGGGAGGAAGGGACAGAGAGGACAGAGAGAGAGGCGCAGACTGAAAATGACAAAGAGATTGTGTGTGTGTGTGTGTGTGTGTGTGTGTGTGAGAGAGAGAGAGAGAGAGAGAGAGAGAGAGAGAGAGAGAGAGAAGGAGGGAGGGAGAGGAGGGGGAAGGATAGATGAGAGGGAGGAAGGGACAGAGAGACAGAGACACAGATATTGTGTGTGTGTGTGTGTGTGTGTGTGTGTGTGGTGGGAGGGTGGGAGAGGAGGGGAGAGGGGAGAGGAGGAGCAAGGAAGAGAGGGAGGAGACAGAGACATACAGAAGACAGAAAGAAGTCGAGAGAGATTGAGAGAGACAGACTGACAGACTGACTGACTGACTCTGGACCCAGTTGGGCTTCTGAAACCTCGAGGGCCCCCCCACCCCCCAGTGGCACATTTCCTCCAACAAGGGCTCACCTTCTCCACAAGGCCAGCCTGTAAGAGCCTCTGGGGGTCATTCTTTTTTTGTTTTTAGAGACAAGGTTTCTCTGTGTTGCCTTACCTGTCCTAGACTCACTTTGTAGACCAGGCTGACCTTGGACTCAGCAATCAGATGGACTCTGCCTTTCTGAGTGTTGGATTTACAGGTGTGTGCCACCATACCTGGCCTGAGGGTGCCACGCTCTTTTTTTATTATTAATTTATTCAGATTACATCTCAATTGTTATACCATTACTTGTCTCTTCCGGTTCCTCCCTCCCTTCCTCTTTCACCCCGCTCTCCTCCCCTAGGTCTGTGACAGAAGGGGACATCCTCCCCACCACATGGTCACAGCCTATCAAGTCTCATCTTTGTAACCTGCCTATTCCTTCTCTGAGTGCCACCAGGCCTCCCCACCATGGGGGAAATGGTCAAATATAGGGCACCAGAGTTCATGTCAGAGTCAGGAATGTTATGAATTGACATTTCAACTTCCCATGACTACCTCTTGGGCACAGTCTTTGCTTGAAATGGCTGCACTCTAACATCTATCTAAGACGGTTTCTTCATAAGTACTTTCCCCTTGCATGTGCTAAGAACAGACATTTTACTCATACAAAAAAAGAGGCTCATTAGGACTTCAAGTGCCACCTTCTTCTGGCTTTTAAAGACATAAAGAACACATGCCTCTAAATCTTAGAGAAATGTTAAATGATTTATGTAGGTGACTGCACTTTTCTTTTCTTGCTTTTGGACAGAGACATGGAACTTTGCCTTTGGTCTGGATATTCAGCATAAACCTAATACTGTCTTTTACTTGGGTGCTTCAAACAGCTAACTTCACAATTCCATCTTGACTCCCTGGGACTCGTGTATGGCGAGTAATTGTTGAGAAGCTATCATCTGCTTAGCTCAGCAAAATCAGCATTGTAAACAAGATCTGATACACCTGGCTTGGGCTGTGGCTCATATCTGAATATTCACTTTCATATGCAGGGGATATTTCTGCATTTCCTGTGGTTGTTGCTGCTATCCACTAGTTCACAGGACAAATCGATTTATAATTGCTTTGCCTTCAAGGAATGAAAATTCTCCTAGAGAAAAGAACACCTGTAGGAGAGATAAACATGTTTTTGTGTTGATCCCAAGTGTGGGATGGGGAACAGACTAGTGAAAAACTTCATTAAAAACAACCTTTGCAAACAGCAGTGACAAAGTCCTAAGACTGGCTATGAAAAGGCCAAAAGGTCAGGAGCTGCTGAATCGTGGACAAAAGAGCAGTGTCCTGCGAACCTACAGGATACAGCATGCTGTCAGGAAGGAGGGAGGACAAACGGATGCAGAAGCAGTCAACCCAAGATGCCCAGTGTGCTGCAGTGCTCTGGTACAGCATGCCATTGTGCGGGGGAAGGTCCCACAGGGGCCAGTGCACCTCCATGAGACAACATTCTCTGATCCCCACTGAACATGAGCTGACTCTCATCATGATGGTCATTTTTATAACAGAATAAACCAGAAGTGTGAAAAAAAAAATGGCTGCTTGCACAGTGTGAAATATGTTACTAGTTTTTGTTCCTTTTAAGCATGTACTGTTTTCTTTGTTTCAGGGACCATGGTACTTCATCTCTGGACTTTATCTAATACACACCGTGATGAGGGAAGAGGGGGTTTTCTAGCTGAGCAGACCTTGGTCTCAGGGAGGCCCAACCTCTTGAAAACATCCTCTCTCGAGTCCTTAGACATACGTTCTGTTATCCTGTCAGGGCTTCCCAGTCCAGACCATGGCAACAGAACCACTGAGAGCCTAGCAAGGAGTTCTACACTTCGGGGAACTCCAGGTTCAGCCCTCAACTTCAAACCTTCTGCTGAGATTGTTAGGCTGGCTTTTGATGGAGGCTCAGTTTCAGGATTATGCCACAAGGGACACATTCCACCTGAGAAGAGGGGGGAAGAGTTTATCCAGACAGTAAATCCTGAAGAGAATTTGGTCCTAGAGCTCACCTCTATAGCTTCCTCGGTGGTACCCGAGACCACAGCCAAATGATCCAATCCCCAATATGTTATAGTGTCCTTGTGTGGTTAGCCCTGGGAATAATAGCGATTCTTATTTACAGCCTTTCAGTTTTAGGGTGAGGTTTGTATACATTTATGAGGTTTGTATACATTTGTATACATTCTAAATCAAAATTTTGAGTGTAAAAATCAGACAAGTGACCTTCGTCTAATGGTTAGATTACAGAATTTTTGTTAGGTTCTAGCTGGCTAATATTTAAGGCAGAACAAAATTCCTGCATACCAAGCCAGGCAGCTACATAGAAACTGCGCAAGGAGGCAGAAATCCTGCAACCACTGGCGGTAATTTCCTCTTGCAGTTTTTACCCCCACACCGAAGCCTGTTTTCCAGATCGCAGATACTAAACTAGAATAATTTTGAAGAAGAAGCTGCTTCTATTTTTTTTTCTATTTCCTGTGTTAAAATTCAGTTCTCCTGAAGACAAAAGCTCGGCCTGACAACTGGACTTGGGAGGAGCCCTGTTCTCAGCCCAATTACAGAACAAGATGGAGTCAGAGTCGCTGGGTGGAAACCTTCAAATGTGAAGCTCGCAGTCAGATTGGTTTAGGAAGGTTTGCCAAAACTGACCCGAAGATGGCGCCACGTGCTCAGCTTTAGAAAATCCTGAGTCTTTCAGGCGAGTGTATGAAATCACCAAGCTCCTAACAGGGCTATAGATCAGTAGGGACTGCTGTCTGGAAATACCACTTCTCCCTTAAAGTGTGGAGATTAAACTAATCCACCCAAGGAATGGCGTGTGGTTGGGTTGTCTCTACATTTTTCATTTGGTGGAGAGAGTACCCAAAGAGAAAATGCAGGAAATACTTCTTTGAGTTAAATCAGTATCAGGCTCTGAGTGTCCCAAGCCATCTCTTACCTTGTTATTCCTGTGGTGCTCAGTGTCAAAGGCATGACAATGCGTCAAGTGGGATGCTCCAGACACTGGGATGAAAGCCTTGACCTTTTTTTATTTTAACCTCTCCCTCCGTGATGCCACATTCGGTCAAACATACAAAATCCCTCCTCTTGTAGTTTCTAAATGACTCAGGTGTGTCCACACCATTTTCAGAGCTGCCGGCCCTGATGCCTGCTCTCCCGCCCCACTACCAGCTGATGGTAGTAACTGCTCGAGATGGTCAGCGTGCTCCTCCCCATGAGCTCCGCGCTCTCCAGCTCTCCATCAGGAGTGATCTTTCAAAAATATACACCGGAGCATTAATCTCCCTGGTGGTCACCTCCGGCTCTCTAGTGCTCTCAGGTAAATCCGAACTCCTATGTAACCTACAACAACTCTTGCGGTGTATCTGCCCGCCATCCCCAAAGCTTCGCATTGCCGTGCTATCTCTCTTGTTCTCTGCTTTAACCGTGAGCCTGCCTTTCGGTCCTATCCGTAGTGTGCTCATAGCAAGGCTGTGTTTCCTCAGTGCACCTGGCTATGCTGGAGCAATAACAGCAGCTCACTGCTGTCCAACACAGATAGTACGTCATCTCCATTTGCCTGACTAATGAATGTGAGGACTACATCTCAACCTGAGCATTATTCCTCTCTGGAAGACCCCTAGAGTGTATTAAAATCCCAAGCTGTGATTTCAGAGGACCCTGTACTTTCTCTTTTAAATAACTATACCACCAGGATTATTTGTTATTTTTTTTCTCTGATACTGTATAAACTCTAGAGGTATAGATGTCCTTGTACAACATTTTAAAATAGTTTTATTTATTTATTGTCTTAGTTATGGCTAATATTCTGGAATGAAACACCATGACTGAAAAAAAAAAAGTTGGGAGTAAAGAGTTTTTTGGACTTACACTTTCCTATTGTAGCCCATCACTGAAGGAAGTCAGGACAGGAACCTGGAGGCAGGAGCTGATGCAGAGGCCATGGAGGCATTAGTGCTTACTGGCTTGCTTCCCATGGCTTGCTCAGCCTGCTTTCCTATAGAACCCAGGGCCACCGGCCCAGGCATCGACCACTCACTATGGTTTGCACCCTCTCCTTCAATCACTAATTAAGAAGATGCCTTACAGCTGGATCTCATGGAGACATTTTCTCAACTGAGATTCCCTTCTTTCAGATAGCTCAGCTTGTGTCATGTTGACATAAGACTACTTATTTGGGCATATGCTTACGCTTGTGTATATGGGCGCACATGTAGGAGTCAGAGGACAATTTTTTTTGAGAATCTGTTTTCTCCTTCTACCTTGGAGAACAAACTCAGTCCATCAGGCTTGTGAGCAAGTGCCTTTACCCACTGAGGCCTCTCACTGGCCCACAATATTCTTTTGTTGTTGTTGTTGTTTGTTTGCTTGCTTGCTTGCTTGCTTTTGCTTTTCAATCCAGGGACTCACTCTGTAGTTCACACTAGGCTGGAACTGCCTCCGACTCGGAAGAGCTGAGATGACAGGTGTAGACAAACATGCCAGGCTCTGATATCTTTACAGTGGCCTTGTATCACCGATAGGTCTCTGGCATTCTTCCTGCACGTCTCCTACATCTCACAACTGCAGCCTCATTGCTGATTCCTCCAATTGCTTCTTCTAGCTTCTCCATAAAACCCGCCAGGCACAGTCCTCTCCAGAACCCTCTGTCTTGCTACTTCGTCCTTAGAAAGCACCTTCTTCAGGCTTCTGTGAGATACACCCCCCCACACCTGCTTTCAATTCTCTATCCAAATGTCATTTTCTCAGCGCACTCTGTTCTGGCCATCTCCTCTAGACCTCCCTGTCAACTCTGATCACCTCCCCTGCTCCGTTTCCTCCATAGTTGTTAGGATGATGTGGTGTTATTTTGTGCACTATGATTGGTTGCCACTATTAGAATGCAAGTGCAGTGAAAACAGGGCACTGTCCTTTGTCACTGCTTTGCTGTCCCATGAGTAGCACCCAGTGGTTCTGGGGAATCTTCCTTCTACTCCCATCCTACTGACACGGTGTATGACTTCTGTTGTTTTGTTTTACATTTTTGTGGGTATAGCACTAAATCGTTCTAAACGATGGATAGAGAGAATTCACTCTCCTGGAACATTATTTTTTACTCTTCTTAACTAGTTATCTATTTCTAGAACTCAACTGTCTTTAGGGAGTTGGAGAGAAGGAAGGCTTGGAGATATCAGAACTAAAAATAATTCTTCCATGAAAATATCAAAGCATAAACTCCTGAGGCTCCATGAACTTGTTTTGAATCCAAAAATAAAATTTCCTGAAAACCAAGAGATTGATTTGAGGCCAGAGCAGTGAGTCCTATTAAGAAAACATCATCTCTTGGACAGATCCTAGAGCTGTGATTTCACAGCCTTTGATGAGACACACACAACAGCTAGTCTTTTAGCCACCTTTTATGTTAAAGCTTGCGTGGTTCCCACTCAATATAGCCAGCTTGATCATTTGGGTGGAAATACGAGCCTTCTCAAGCCAAACCAGGTGTACTGAGCCCGATCTCCTAATGTGGAAATATCCCCTTTGGTATTACTACTCTCTTTCCTATCATAGAACCTATAGTGAAAGCCTAACTCATGTATACAATGTGGAACCCAACAATATCAACAATAGAAGTCAGCTGTTCCCAAAATACACTCCACGGAATGTGATCATCTGTTTGACTCTATTGGAAATTCATGGGTTAAAGGAAATTAATGTGGTTTTTTATCTTCTACTAGAAGAGACCTGGGGTGTGAGGCCATCATGTGTTTCTGCATGGCATGCTGCTATTACAGCACTTGGTGACTCTTTTCCATGTTTCCTTATGGTTCACTGTCTATGGGCAATCTTGCAGTAGGTGACCGTGAGTCATGACGTAAGGTCTCTTTCTGAGACAAGAGTAGGATTGGTAGAAGACAGATGCAGCCCCAGATGCAAAGGTGAATTTCTTAGTTCCTACTCCAGCATCCCTTTGTTGTCCTTTGCATAATCTGTGCACCTTTGGAGATGAGGGGAGCCAAGGCAGACATGATGTACACATAGGACAGCCGTTGTGCTGGAACAAAGCACGTTCTCTCTGACCCAAGAATCTCATGACTTCTGCCTTCATAACATGCCAATCACCGAATGCCTTGGGAAACCCTAGTCTAAGAGGATTAGTGCAGATCTGGGTAGAATGTGTGCAGGATTTAGAAAGACCAGCCTTCCCGGAGATACTTGGCTGTGGTCTGGGTTGCCGCCCTCGATGTATACCCTCTGAACGATTCCTTTGGTAAAATGTGAGATTTCTAGAAGTCTCCTATTGAAATTCAGACAAGTTGCCTAGAGGGAAAGTATAGGGGTACATAGAGTACAGAAGAAGACATGGAGGCGTTGTCGTGCTCTGATGGAGTGTGGCAGGGGCAGGCTAGGGGGCACCCTGAAGCTACCCTGTGTCTGGGCAGAAGTAGATAGAAGAGGCAGAGAAGACACATGGAGATGAGCCTTCCTTTTCCTATCTCCTTTCAAGTATGATACTTTAGGCCAAGAGTTATGTGGTAAATGAATTATAATATTCCCATCTTCATCCATAATTATTAATGTTCTTTTCCTGTTTAAACTGTAATTTCTTTCATTCTCACCAAGAGAGTAACTAAAGAGTTGAATATTTGGGGATTTTTGTTTCTGCCCTTGCTGATGGTTTTGCTTACTTTTGGGACAGGATTTCAAAACCCTCGGTTGGCTCTGACCTCCCTATGTAGCTGAGGATGTCTTTGAACATCTGACCCTTTTGCTCCAGCTCCTGAGTGCAAAGGCTACAGAGTGCACCAGTGCATGTTTTATGTCCTACTGGGCAGCATGCATTCCAGGCAAACACTCAGCCAATGAGCCCTATATGGGTTTGTTTTTAATGGAGTCTCCAGTTTCTATGATCCTGGGAAACAGAAGATAAACCAATAGGCTATCTTTAACATACCTTCAAATCAAACTCTTGGTTCTTTTGGCGGCATCGACACAGAACCAGCAGGCTGTTACCTTCAGCACTGCATTTCCTTGTCTCATTGGTAGTATTCGTTTTTAATTATTATTTTTTTGTTGAATGTGTATGTTATGTGGAAGGATGGTCATGCTTCTGCCATGTGCTCTTTGGAGGTCAGAGGCCAACTGTGGAGTTGGGTCTCTCCTTCTATCTTTGTATGGATTTGGGGATCAAAGTCTAATCACCAAGGTTTTGCAGCACTTCCATCCACCTGTTGATCCACCTTATTGTGGGCCCAATGGTGGTGTTTTCAAATTCACAATTGTCCCCCCCCCTTTTTTTTTTTGATTCCTTGATTTTAAGTCAGACACTTGAAGATTTATGGTAGGCATGGCCCAATCCTGCTTACAATTACGACTATTTCTGCCCAAAAAAACAAATGCATATTCCAGTGTTCTTACTCGACTCACAAGTTTGTAGAAGCTGTTTATCACAGCTACTTAACTTGTATATGATCCTGCTATGTTCTCATCACCATTTGGGAAAAGTTATTCAGAGAGAATGCACTGGAGCTCTGTTGTGTTTACTCTTAAAAGCAGAGCTTGTGCGTACATCACAGCATCTTGCTCTCTAAGACCTTGGGCTTTCTTTAGGAAACGAGTTGTCAGCTCTTCTGCACACATTAAAATATGTACAGAGCAAGGAGTGCTATCGCCTAACCCAACAGTGAGTGGTACTCCAGACATGCCCCCCCCCAACCAGGTGAGCTTTAAGAGGAATTTAGAGAAATTATTTCATGGCATCCAACTAATATTCTTTGTGTTCTACAGTCAGATCCAACATGACGTATCCTGCCAAGAATGAAGTACCATCCTTTCTGTCATTTTTATTCATAGTAAAGCCTCTGAAAAGTCAGCAAAAAGAAGCGAAGTTTATAAAGTATTAGATAAGGTATCTGGTGGATTCTGGCACATTAGCATGTACCATCTCCCCATTAAATAATTCAGCCTCTGGTTGCTACCTGCAGAAAGTCCGACACAGTGAGGAGGAAACATGGATGCATGATTGTCAGAAGCAGTGTTGATGAGCAAGCTGAGAACGAGGAGAGCACACCGGACACTTTCATCTTTCAGTGCAGGTGTCTCATGCCTTTGTCTTCCTGTAATTCACACCACAATGGCAGTTGTTCCAGGAAGGTAACAGTGTTTTCTGACATAGGGGTGCCAGATAAAATTAGGATCGGCCCTGAGGGAAGCTCCCCATTGAGAACGCCTTACAGAACGGGAGTACTTTCAGTTGACAAGCTTCCAAGGTCTCAAGAGGTTTTTGACTAAAAAAAAAAAAAAAGTCTGCCTTTCATTGAAACAGATGGACCAAGTCATGTCAGCAGTGGACGGAGATGCAAGTCCCTTTGTCTCCTTTTTATTTCAGGTCTCAAGATGTACTGTTTTTTAAGAGGGGAAAATGCCGTTTTCTCAGAATCCAGAGTTAATAGGAAAAGCACAAGTTACTCTTCAAATGCCAGCAACTTCACAAAGTGGATCTGTTTGATGTGTCTTATGCTGAGGGTGGGCCAATGCATTTAACCCTTCTAGGGCTCAAGCCAGGCATTCAGATAGTTTACTAACCCTAAGGTATCTTATAGCGAAGCCAAGAACTACGTTGCCTTGTCTTTACTTGAGATGCATGGCTTTGGATACAATGTTTTCTCCTCCTTACTACACATTTATCTCACCAGGAAAATTACATGAATTTGTTAGTGACCTCAAATCAGTGTCTCTAAGCCAAAGCTTTCTCTCAAAATTTGAAAAGAAATATTGACTCGTTCCATTATCTGGATAAAGTGACACCTAATAAACCTGATGCAAACATCTTTTACCTTAACACATTTTCTTCTCAGCCTGCTCCATCTCAGGGTCCTCTTCAATATTCAGCCTGCTGCTTAGGTAAGAAAGCGGCGAGCACTCTTGACTCCTCTCACTGTAACCACGGTCACATAGGCATGCATTCAGGAACCCGTAATGGAAAACTCAATTTGCTCAAATGATGTTGCTTTCTTTCCTCACATAACAAGTGGGTTCAGAATGAATGGCTAGAATGTTCATTCAGTAAGCGAAATGTTCAAGAACCTAGCCATATTCTCACGACTCAGCCATAATTCTCTGAGAGGACTGAGGTACACCTACACAAGACAGAGGGCCAAGGGCCACACATGCAGAAGGAAGCAAGAACAGCTATGAGAGACTTGCACCATATGTCTTTCCCTGAAGAACATCCCAGAAGACTGTTCTCTGTACCCTAAATTAGTGCATAGGTCAGTGGGTAAGAGATACTGAATGTTACATTTTTTCAATAAGTGAGTAAGGCAATGCTCAGTCCCACACTTATAGAGCATATAGTTGGGGCCAAGGCTATCTGGCAGAATACAAGGTGACTCATATATGTCATTGGTGTTTTCTAACAACTGTACTACAGGTAATTTAATTATAAGTACAAATCATTAAAAAAAAAAAAAGCCATTTGTGAGAATGTTATCACATAAACCTGTGATCCTCCCAAAGGTTACCCAGGGTTAGTTTGCATTCATAGCAGTGCACAGTGTGTGCTCAATTTCCATTTCCGTTATATGTCATTAACTTACAGGTGAAAAGGCAGACTCACACCCAACAGGCCTAGAGCACGCTTAAAAACTCTACTGATTCAGATACCACATGGAAATGTGGCTTTTCTAGTACTATGTAAGCTGTAAAATCCAGTGCCCTGGTCACACTGTTATATCTTTTTTTTTTTAATTTTTAAAAATTTATTTATTTATTAATTCATTCATATTACATCTCAATTGTTATCCCATCCCTTCTATCCTCCCATTCCTCCCTCCCTTCTACTTTCACTCTATTCCTCTCCCCTATGACTGTGACTGAGGGGGACCTCCTCCCCCTGTATATGATCATAGGGTATAAAGTCTCTTCTTGGTAGCCTGCTATCCTTCCCCTGAGTGCCCCCGGGCCTCCTCATCAAGGGGACGTGGTCAAATATGGGGCATCAGAGTTCATGACACACCATTATATCTTAATGTTAAACACCCACATGCGGATTAGACAGGAGGATCTGTAGGATAAAGGTGCACACAACTATGGAATGCCACTAAAGGTAAAGACTCATGGCTCTGAGCACATGGTGGGGTAAGCCATGGGACTCAGGAGAGAAAATTTACAATGATGCTTTCTTGATTTTCCACCTGCATTCTTTCTCTTGCCTTATTTTTAAACTGCTCCATCGTCTACTTTGCTCACTAACCAAACACATATATACACTCTGCACATTGGTCCCTCTGACAGCTGCTTAGGGCTATGAAAATACTCTACCCCTATTTCTTCAAATAAATTTTCTTTCTTCTTTATCACCTGGTGAGCTCCAGCAATTATTTGATCTCTCATACTAGACAACCTTTTTCTCAGTTCCCAGTGAGAGGCATAGTCTCAACAAATAAGGTGGATGGCTCAAACTTGCACTTACATATGCATACACATGAAGGGATACCCATTCACACAAGTGCAGCTGCACAGATATGAACAATGAACACACACACGCAAACACACATACACACACACACACACAGTTAGAAAAATGTAGTTGTTTAAATAATAAATGTCCCCAATAATATTAGTTATTTGGTTGTTTGAGCCCTACGTGTTCTCACTGTTTGGGTAGGCTTTGGCAGTGTGGCCTTGCTGGAGGAGCTTTGTCACTGGAACATGGCTTTGAGAGTAAAACGTCTTGTCTACTGCTAGCTTGCTTTCTGTGCCTCATGCTTGTGGTTCAGAAGATGAGCACTCAGGTTGTTGCTCCAGCTGCTATACACATCCTCATGCCTGCCCCTTCTCTTGCATGGACTTATCCCTCTGGAACCATACAGCCAAAAACAAAACAAAACAAAAAACCCACTCCTTCCATAGTTGCCTTGGTATCTTATCACAGTGGTAGAAAAATGACTGAGGCAGAAGATAAAATGACCATCTAGCATGACCCAACCATTATGGTGCACATTACAAAATGAAACGAGACAAAAACCAGGAATTGGAAAGAATGTAAACAGAAGTCACTTATTATTATTCTGGTAGAAAGGTAAGAGGATGCAGCTGCTATAGAATACAGTAAAGCAATCAGGAGATTGACTGCTTGAGTTCTAGTTGTTGGCACAGTTTTGGTAGGCTTAGGAAGTGTGGCCTTGCTGGAGGATTTTGTCACTGGAACCTGGTATAACAGCCATGTTTGTAGCAGCATAATACATGTTAGATATTATTAGAAGAGTAACCATGACAGATCAGATGAACACATAAACAAAATATAATATGTTCCTGCAGGAGAATACTATTCTCCTATAAAATACAAGGAAATCTGACAGATGCTCCAACATGGATATATCTTATGCACATTATCCGAAGAGAAGTAAGACAATTATAAAAAACATACATGGTTTGATTGTACTTATATGAGGTACACAGAGCAGGCAAACTCATAGAGAAATGGAAGTAGAAAGTTGGCTCAGTAGGTTAAGCACTTGCTGTGAAAACATGAGGTCCTGAATTTGGATCCCCAGAGCTCTTGCAATGCCAGTGCAGTAGTGGACATCTGTTGCCAATGAGCTCCTACAGCAAGATGGGAGATGGAGACAGGAGAGTTTTCAGAATCTATGGACCATGTGGCTGGGCACACAGAACAGCAAACAAATGTAAAAGATAAGGACATCACCAAGGGTTTCCTCTGACCTCTATTTGTGCCTATTCTCATATATACACCTATATCACACACAAACATGCCACACTTCTTTTTTAACCAAGAAAAAACAAATAGAGAAAGTGGAATATGAAATTTCAATGGAAGAGTTTCAGAATTGATGGCTTGCACAATGCAAATGAATCCCAGAGGCCAGGATACTAGTAGCTAAACAACAGTCTGAATATGTCTCATGTCTCTGAATTTAACAATGGTAGATTATTATATTGTTTTGTAAATACTGTGAATTGGAGATGTCCAGGCTCATGGGCCAAGTGTCTAGGCTGATGACACTACTGAGGGCAGACTGGACCATGAGGGCATTGACTTCATGAAGGAACTAAGTCATTAGCATGGCGTGATTTGGTGACATTATTGGGATGTTGTAAGAACTAGGAGGTGGGGCCTACTAGTAGAAAGTAAATCACTAGGGGCTGTGCTTTGAGGGATGTAACTTGTTCTTGGCCATTTTTCTCTCTGTCCCTTGTCTACCTGGATGTCTCAAGGTGAGCAGCCCTTCACCAGTGTGCCCTTTTGACATGACGGTTTTGCTTTGCCTCAGGCCTATCAACAGGCCTGTCCAACCATGGGCTAAAATGCTGACAAAATAGCTTTCCCTTCTTGGGTTGTTTTTGTCATAGTGATGAGAAAACACTAACAAATACTGTTAATTTAACAGAAAATTGTAGAACAAACACCTATGCACAAAGACAAAGAGTATTCTTGTGACGAAGGTCAGAGACAAATAAGAGCTGAATGCTGCCATGCTTCCCATCATGATAATAATGGACTAAATCTCAAAAACTGTAAGCCAGCCCGGATCAAATGTTTGCCTTTATAAGAGTTTTGTTGGTCATGGTGTCTCTTCACAGCAATAAAACCCTAACTAAGACAAACTTATTTATTCAGATGATGAGAAATGTCAGGCCTTTCATATTTCAGACCATTGTCCAAACTCATTGTTACCACCATAAAAACAAGCAAACAAAAGCTCAACTAAACAATCAAACAATAACAAAAATCCAGAGCTAGAAGAACATAATTTTGTAGGTCTTGAGTGAAAACTTCCCAGGAACACTGGTCCTTAGAAAGTACAAAGTGAAAAAATTGCCTTTATTTTAGAAGGAGCATCTGTTTACCATATTTACTGGATGAGTCCTTCACTGAGCTATCCAAGCTCTAAATTGTACTTGGATTTACTTCCCACCCACTGGCAATCAGGGATATTTTTGATACAGCTGGGCTGCTGTTACTTAAATTGGGTGTCTGCTAATACAAGGTCACTGATACAGTGAACAAGCATGCTGTTCTGTGGAATGGTGGTGTGACTAGAGGTTCAAAGCTAAACTACCCCATACAGTGAAAGAATTTCTGCATATGAACTAGAATAGTCCACAGCAAGATGGTCTAGTGTTCCCCCTTATTGAGATAAAGAGAAAAAAATATTTGTTAGACTTAGTCATTGAATACTCAGTTCAGGAGTGTGTTATTGATTCACTCAGCTAAAGAGATCATGTGGATTAGCACTTCCATTTAAAAATCTGCCACTTGACTGAGCTTACAGGCGATCCCTTGACGTTCTCCAACAGCCAACCCAAATTTATATACAAGGCAGAAAGGGGAATACAGATTTTTAATGGGGCTTTAAAGGGATTGCTACCCACATCTGTTAGCAGATAGAGTCAGCTACTTGAGATAAGTCCAAAATGTTAAAGCATAAACAATATTATAAACAAAATGTGTCTCTCATTCAAATGAAAAGTCTTATATAAGCAGACAGAATGATGTTTCATGCTTCCTTCAATGGACCAGTTCCTACCTTCTTGTAGCCATAGTGTCCACACAATAGTTGGTGCCCTTTCTACACTTTAACGGGTACAAATGGAAAAGGCAGGAGGATCAGCACAACAATCCATTCTATTGGCAAGATCCACAGATTGCTTTTATTGATCTCATCCATATCCCACTGGCCTGAAACTTTGCTATATGACCATGCAAAGTTTCAGTGAGGCAAGAAAATGGAATCTGTGATTTTTGAATGACTGTTTTTTAAATTTTACTAATTTATTCATATTACATCTCAATGGTTATGCCATCCCTTTGCATTCTCCCATTCCTCCCTGAATGACTGTTTTCATAGCTAAAATTTGGAGATAGTATTTTTATAATAGAGGAGGAAAATGCTATCAAGGAATGACCAATAGCCACAGCAGTATTAATTTGATTCTAAAAAAAAATCTTTGCATTCCTACAGAGTGTAGTTGTAATTTTTGATATGGATGAAAGGCTGGATATTTAGCCTCTGGTTTAATTCAATTTCCATAGCTTTCACTAGAGAGCAGAGAGAAGATATAAATATTCATCATCTCTACTCATAGGCAGCATGGAACTCAATCACAGTATGGATTTGAGAACCTATAGAACTGGCATTCCCGACCTTACAGTCTTCTAACCTTCATGTGTCCGCATCCTGTGTTCTGTTAATTATTTTACAGTTGATGGGTAACACTTCCAACGATTGACTATTTCCCTCTTCTGACCACGTAGTCACCTTGGGAGTGATCAAAGGTATTTTGGGAAGGGTAGGAAAAAGACTTATGGAATGTCCTTGTGACACTGCTATACAGCTTTCCACACGTTTACATTCAAGCCTCAGACTCCTGTGAGAGTTGGGAAGCAACTATCAGGAGAGCATGGTGGCTTGTGACAGGTTCCATCATTCATGTCTTACTATTCAGGTCTAAACTGCAGAAACCCGAGAAAAGATTAGCACATTGCTATGGGATTCCTTGTGTTAAGCAACTCTAATAACCAGCATATTTCTGCTGTGTGTTATAGTAAAAATCTCACCTGGCCTCTGATACTCATGCGGTGCTCCCTGCTGTGTCACTCTAGGAACCAACTGCCACAGATGGTATTAAAGATACACCTGTAGGATAACATTGCTCACATCCTAAGGGGAGTTCTCAAAGATGCCATCTCTTCCAAAGTGATGCGCATGTGTGTGTTTGGCAGAGAATGGGGGACGAGGTGTAAGAAATTATCTCATAACTAATTAAAAGTCTTTCTGTGTAAAACTTTGTATCGATCTTTTCCTACATTATGTCTATAAACCTTGGGTACTATGTTCGGTGTGGACCATCTTTAAATGTATGTTTTAATCAGCTCCCTGAGCAAACAAATGTACCCAGAGGTTTCAGAAACACATCCAATCTAAAATTACTCGTAATTATAGCTGTTCTTAATAAATCCAGTATAATTCTCCCTACAATAGACTTTTTAAAAGCTGTTTCCACATGCTTGCTCTCCTATTGAGGCTAATAAAGATGAACTAACCCTTGAACTTACTGGCTAGCCTCTTCTTGGGTCCAGCTTTTTCCTGCTGGGAACTGATGATAGTCATAGGCTGGAGACAATGAGAAGATGAAGTGCAGAGTGTGAAGACAGTTTAAGATATTCTCTTTCCAATGATATGCCTCAGAGGACCCTTAACACATACCCAGACTAAGGTTTATAAGATATAACAGATGGAAGTGCTTATGTGAGGAATACGGCTTTGCAGTAGAATTGTAATGTTTTGAGGAGTTGGAGCCATCTAAATACCTTAGATGTGGCAGCTCTCAGAGTGTGCTCCCTTACAGCAGGCAGCAGCAGCTCAGTGCAGTGAGATATGGGGAACTACACATTTTTCTCGAACTTTACTGAATGTAGTGATTTGATTGAGAAGCGTGTACCATAGTCCATGTGTTTCAACACTCGATCCCCAGTTATTGCACTGTTCGAGGCTGTTTAAGAGGTGTGGCCTCCCTGAAGGGAGTATGTCACTACAGATGGGCTTTCAGAGTATTTAGCCTCTGTCTTAGTTAGGGATTGTATTGCTGTGAAAAGACACTGCACTCCAGGCGACCATAGGCAGTAAGTCAGTCAACTAATCCAGTTGGATATCACAGGTTATTATCATCCTCCCCGTTAACACCTCTGAGCTGCATCCTGTTTCATCCATCAGTCGATCATGTAGTCTTGTGTTCTCACTGTTTGGTTGTCCTCATACTTCTGGTCCATTTTTGAGGCAGGATCAGGGAGGTTATTAGATGTAGAAGCTATAACTAGCACTGTGTGAAGTCAGTACAAACAGATTTCATGCCGGGCATAGATATTTCACAGAAACATCAACAAATGAAGGAGCAGAGTCTATTGTTAGCTTCCAAGTATGAGATCCATAACCGTATCACAAAGCAAGGGCTGTTAAGGAAGTGTCTGTCTGCGTTTCCTAGAATCAGTCAGCTAACAAAACAGAAAGCCAGCACTTCATTGGCTGCCTTATGGGCTTTACACTGAGCTTTGTGCCAGTCAAATAATTCTGTCCTCCGACTCTCCCATGCAACTCAGTTATATGTTGAAGTTTAGTATTTGTAATTGTAAAATGTTTGCCACCTCCATGGGGCCCAGGCAATACTTCATATTTATTGCTTTGTTTAATTTTCCAGGCTTTTAATTATAGAAAAACATGCAAGGACAGTGGTAGGTTGTGAGTTGACTAAGCAATCTGAAGCATCAGTGAAAGGCGGAAATTACAGCTTGTACTTTGTATGATTGGACACAACAGTATACAGATGGAGTGTTGATGAAAGGAGGGTCATTCCAGGATATGGTGGGTCACAAAGTTCCTCAAAATATATATTATTCTTTATTATGATTTTTGAGACAGCATTTCATTATGTGGCTCAGCTTGGTCTTGACTCATGATCCTTCTGCTCCCACAGCAAGTGGTTCAATTTTAGGAATGTACTGCCATGCCTGGCTTATTCTTCATTCTTGTTAGACTGATATTTAGCTGGATAGAAGGAAGCATTTTTAGAAAGCTACACTGCTGGGCTGGGACAATGGCTCATTGGGTATAAGAATTGCCACACAGCATAAGAATCTGAATTTGAACCCTCAAAACATAACTAAGGTGTATGGTCCTTAATTCCATCACTCCTGTAGTGTCAGAGACAGGAACAGAGGATAGCCAGAAGCTCACAATCTTGTAGAGAGGAACAACAGAAGAAGAGGAAGAAGAAGAAGAAGAAGAAGAAGAAGAAGAAGAAGAAGAAGAAGAAGAGATGATGATCTAACACTTGAGGTTGTCCTTTGACCTCCACATGAGTGTATGGTATTTATGTGCCGATATGCACACAAGCATACAACACACACACACACACACACACACACACACACACACACACACACAGGACATCACAATTTTAAAATGCTCTTCTCTTTTCTAGATGTGCAGCTTTTCGCATCTGTATCATGACAATAATAACCCTAATACCTAATGTATGGACTGTGATAATATGCACACTAAGGTAAGTATGTGTTTGCAGTAAGAAATACTGAAATTTAATCAACATCCTGACCTAAAAGCTGCAATCAATGGGCTTCCTGATAACTTTGTTGTGTGTGTGCAGGCGTGCAGGGGTGTATGAGTATATGTGGAGGCTATAGGACTTTGACTGTTGTTCCTCAAATAAGGTCCACTTTGGATTTTGTTGTTATTGTTGTTGGGTTTGTTTTGAGATGGGGTCTCACATTGGCCTGGGACTCATTGAGTAGGCTAATCGAGGCTGGCCAATGATTTCCAGGGGTTTGCCTGTCTCCACCTCCCCATCTGACTTTCTATATGGATTCTGTAGATCTAAGCTATTGCTGTCATTTTATGGTGAGGAGATAAATTGCCCAAAGCTGCACACATGGAAAAGGATGGAGCTCAGCCCCTCAGGCTTCGTGATGGGGACTTTTCCTACCAAGTCATCACACAGACTGGTTGACAACTTTTGCATGACAATTTTCATAAAGCCAAATAATGATTATCTCCAAGGAAAAACCATAAGCATTCTTTTTCTATATTTACATTATGAGTCTGATGCATGTGGTTTGTTAGGTACATGTCTCCTTGACAACTGGCATCTTTGCATTTTAGAATATAAGATCAGCAGTAAATTAATGACCTGATAAAGAGGTGCCAAACACACTGTCTCTCTCCATGTCTCCTTATTTCAGATGAAAGCACCTTCCTTTGTCAGTCTTTAGGCATTGAAAATGCCTAGAAACAAATGCTGGGTTGAAAATAATTTTTATATGGTACATTCTGATCACTTTCCCCTCCTTTGTCTCCTCCAAGATCCTCCCACCTACCAAACTCTACCCCCTCCAATAAAAAGAAGACAGAATAAAACAAAGCAAACAGAGACAAAATAGAAAGAACATGAGAAACACACACACACACACACACACACACACACACACACAAACACAAACACAGAAAATGCATTAAAAACATGAACTTGGAAATCATAATATACAAACAAAAGACAGGTAAGGTTTGAAAAAAATGTTCAAATAAAACATTATGAGATAAAATATCTCCAAAATTACAATTGAGTTAGTCTTTGATTGCTCATCTATGGTAACAGAAAAAATATTCTGAGCTTGATACAATTGGAGCCAAAGCAATTAGAATTTGTATAGGAGAACAAATTTTAGTGAATTCTTAAAACAGTGAACTTTTATGAGAAAGGTTATTGCAAAGATATAGACTGATTTATCTGCAGCATAACTTTAAGCTGATTAATCAAGTTAATTGATGATGAAGCCTGGGAAGATATAATGGCCTTAGACTTAACTACAACAGAAAGACACAACAATTGATATCACAGTTCATTGGTATTTTCAGATGGACCAACACCATAAGGCTTAAAATCAGATCCTAGAAACAACCGTGAATGTTTGTCCAAAACATAATTTGTAAGCAAATGTTGTTTACATTCTGTCCCATTACGATATAGTGGGTAAAGGACATCTGCTTTGGGGTCTAGCCACATTTGGAGTCTAGGCTTGAGTTTCACATCTGCATTAAGCATTGAGGAGGTACAGAGCATGTTACTGAACTGGCCCGAGCTGGGTTTTCTTCACCTGTCAAGTAAGAAATCACCAGAGCTGTCACCTGCATTAAGTACTGAACTGAGGCCAGCAGCTGTTGTTAGGTTCCATGCTTCCCAAAGTGGTTACGTCATGACTGGGTAGTTTAGTATATAATTTCTGAGAAGACAAATAACATTCATTCAAGATTAAAATAACCATGCTATTTTATAACCATTTGGACACCGGCTGTAGTTTTAGAGTAATCTTCCTGAAAGTTTTGAGCTCTGTCTTCTGTTTTGGTTGATCCCCTGAACAAACACTGCAGTTTATTGCTAGGAAAACAGCAACACCGAATCAAACAATGCTGAAGTCAGCATGCTACACTTCGTTTAAAACATTCTTTCTAAATGTATTAATATTCCCCAAGTCTTTATTACACCCTAGTCACCAATCAAATCTCTTTTGGGGAAGAAGGCTGTGGACCTCGTCTCCTCATTGGCTGCCTCACTTCTTCCCACCGTTCTTCTACTTCCTCCTTCTACTAAGGGTGGTGTTCTAGCTACCACTGCCTTGGGTCCTTTATTTGTTTTCTTTTGAAAAACTGAAAGACCTCCCCCACCTTACCCAGGACACACCTCAGCCACATCCTTCTCACTTTTATAAAGCTCTAAATGCCACTTTGAAATAATCTAAGCCAGGTGTCTTTATCTTTTGCTCTTACATCCTGGGGCAGTTTATTTTTCTTTCCTTTACTTGGCAAGTAAAGATTCACTTGTGAATAAACCCTATTAGCTTCTTATCACTGCATAGAAAGCTTTTTTTTTTTTTTTTTTTTTTTTTTTTTTTTTTTTTTTTGTCTGATTCTATAGTCTTCTGCATCCCTCTACACATACACTTCACAACACACACAGTCCTGGCACATGGCGGCACTCATATAGATTTGCTAAAAGTGCTTGTTACCTACCGTGGTGGTTTGAATGAGAATGTCCTCCATAGGTTCCTAGATTTGAATGCTTGGTCCCAAGTTGATAGATTATTTTTGAAAGGATTGGGAGGTGTGGCCTTGTTGGAGAAAGTCTCACTGAGAATAGGCTTTGAGTTTTCAAAAGCCCACACTAAGCGCAGTCTTCTCTCTCTCTCTCTCTCTCTCTCTCTCTCTCTCTCTGTTCTCCTCTCCTCACCTCATGTCTCATGTCTACTGGATGTAGTCTCTTAGCTATTGCTACAGTGACATGCCTGCCTATTGCTGTGCCTCCTGCCATGATGGTCATGAACCCACCCTCTGGGATTATAAACAAGACCCCAAGTAAACACTTTGCCTTGGTCACAGCATCTCCTCAAAGCAATAAGACAGTGACTAAGACAGCTAGAGAAGAAGCACCTTTAGAATGGCGATGGAGAAAACATAAAGCAAAATGAAAATAAGAACCGAATGCTCTAACCGAAGCCCCACCAGCGCTGGCTCCCTGTGTAGTTATTATTCTCCAGCACTAAGAGAGAACATGGAAACCTAGGGCATTTTTTCTACCCACCAAAAAGTATCAGTTTTATTCATGGAAAGCTCTACAAATTCAAGAGTGAGTACAAAGAACATGGGGAAAGTATGTTGGAATTAGCCGATTTAAACTATTTCCTCTTCTTTTATCTTTTGACAACAATTCCTTTTAAGAGTCTCCAGCTCTAAGGTAAATAAATTAAAAACCACAGATAAATGAATTTTTCTCTTTTATTTCCACAGCACCTAAAAGAGTCATGAAAAGATGGCTAAAATAGAAGCTACTTGTAGGCTATTCATTTTCACCCTAGCCATGTCACCAACAGCCCAAGGACAAGTCTTGAAAGTAGGTGGAGAGACTGTGGCTGCACAGTGCTACTAGAATGGAGACAGGCGTCCCTGCCCCCACCCAGAGAATAGCTCCCTAATGTCCTTATTAATGTCTGAAGGTCAATATTAAATATTTATTACTTTTTTATAGTCCATGACTCCAGACAGAAGCATCAGATTAAACAGTAGTCCTCCTCTCCCTCTCTTAGTCGCTTAAGATGCATGGACCTGTGATTTCCTTTCAATAGTAGGTTTAGGTAGTCAGGGAGCAGAAAGCCCAGGAAAACAAGGAGAGCACCTGAAAGGTCTTGGGGCAAGTGTTGCCAGTGGCAAGAAAACGAGGTCATGTGAAGGGTGGGGAGCAGAAGAGACTTCTGGGTCTCATTCACAGTCTTGGGAACACTGTTATGAGCTGCCTTGTCAAATTAAACAGCTTTCTTGGGGAAGGAAAGGAGTGTGTAGACGTTCAGAGCAACCAATGCCCAGAGGATAATTTCCCTCACAGGATGCAGCTGTGGATGTCTGCCCTCACAGCTCCTCACTCTGTGCTAGGATGGTAATGGTGGCCAGTTCGCTTTGGGACAGATTTTGGCATTCATATTCCTCTACTGCTGTTATGGCTTAACTTGTCAGCACTGGCTTGCCTATTTGAGAAGATAAGCCAATGGCTGTGAGTTGTGTCACGAAAGAAGCCTAGAACCTCAGACCATCTCACAAAGGACCAGTATGCTCACAGGAGCAAAACAGACAGAGGTGTTTATCAATAACTTGGAAAGTTATTTTTTAAAAGCAGTTCCTAATGCAATTAGATCTTGTTACAACATTGTAATTTGCCAAATGACTAAAGTGAAGTCACATTTGTGTTATGTCTGCCTGTCTTTAACTATTTGTTTATTATTAGAGCCTAACCTTGTAATCAGATTGTTCTGTTGGGGCCTCAAAGTGGTTTGTCACTGGGTAAAAATAACCTCCCATGACAGGTGCTCCCTGCAGGTGGCTGCTCATGGTACATGCATCAGAAAGGTAGATTCAGTCAGAGATTTAATTTTATGAAGTCTGTATTAAAGCCGGAGCCACCATTGGGTGATGTGCCAAAATTCATGTCTGCAGCATGATTTATTATGTGAAAATACCACAGAACTAATCAGTGGAGTTACTAATTAATACAAATCTGCATTTTTGCATAAGCAATTAATGCAAGGAGAGAGCAGTGAAAGAGGAAGTTGGACTCCTTTAATCTCAGTGTCTGTTCAAGTGGAAAGACCCACCAGGGCCAAACTCCAAGATCTACACTTGGAATTTTCCCACTTTGATGAGTTAAAGACACAAAAGGTCAAATTATCAATATTTAATTCGAGCGGAAATGCATCTTTTAAAGAAAGAAAGAAGGAAAGGAAGAAAAGATTTTATTTAAAGAACGTAAAACTCTAGGGGTGAATTCTTGAACAACAACAGAAAAGTACGCCTTCCAATAACAATGATGTCTACATAGCACCTGATGAAGATGTTCCTTGCTAATCATATTTGGAAATAAATCAGTAAGTACATGTTCTGCTTAGAGTGATGTCTGCTTCTGAAGAGATCGGATTCCTTTTATTTCCACATTGCCTTGGTCAGCCCCAATCTCACAGGGAGTACGATGTGTGTGTGTAAAACCCTTGTGCTTTTGTTGAAGGAGCTTGTTCTCCCCAGAATCACATCTCTACTAGACTTTTTTATTCCATCATAGTCTAGACTAGTCATGTGTACCAACGCAGTATCTTTGTGGTACATCAGATCTGAGAAGATACTATCTTGCTTCTGTAGGCTTATTTCCCTCATAATAGAAGTCACTTATGGTATAAAACAACCAGATAATTAATTGGATAATTGTGATAAAGAAGTACTTACATGCTCAGTAAAACAGAATCAAAAACATTTTTAGAGGCATTTCATTATCTCCATAGAAGCCCTGTGGCAAATGGGTGCAAATGTTAGAATGGTGGCTTTCTTTTCCGGAAAATTATTCAGTTTCTGGCTTTGTTTCAGACATATTGGCTGGAATTTGATTAATCTTTCCCTACTCCACATCAGGATATCTAGGTTTCCAGGAAACTTAACTAGATGCAGCAGTGTGAGGGTCTGGGACTAAAGGTGACCAGTGATTTTGCGAAAGAAAGCCACTAGGAAAAAGAAAAACAAGCAAAACAAAACAAATTTAAAAAAAGAAAACAAACAAGCGAAAGACACCCAAAGGAGTGCTCCCTTAATCTAAAGCAGTTTCAGGAGCCACAAGGTAGGAGTTGTCCACGGTGCTGATACTCTCAGAAAGTCATTTCCCTGTTGCTGCCTGGGCTCTAGCTGGAAGCCTGGCTGGCCTGTGTTCTGATCTGCCTTTAACTTTGTTAGGCTCTTTCTCCAATCTAAGGTGGCAGCCATTGTTAGTGGCATCTGGTGTGCCTCGACCGACCGCTCTTCCCCCTGAAGCTACACCCAGCTGCAAGGGATTTTGTTACTTTCATTTTCTTTTTTATTTTCTGTCAAGGCAAAGGCTAGCAAATACGGAGTGCACAAGCCGTTCCTGGCTTCCTGAGAAGTGAAGCCCTTGAGCATGTAGCCACCACCCACAACATAAACAACACCAGTAGACACATTTATGCTCTCGGATGTTGATCACACATCAACAACCACATACATTATCATAGATCTACGACCCTGCGATCCCACGCGTGCCCATAAGTTCACACTCAGATTCACACGCTTGAACACTCAACCACAATCGCACTTTAACACATTTGCACACACGGGCAGGCTTTCTGATACCAAATGTGCCTCGGAGTGGCTTTTGCCAAGGTCCTCTGGCTGCGTTTATTTTTATGTCGTTTATCTTGAATGCTGAATGGATTTAAAGGAAGCCCCTTAATTCTGACAGGGAGGCGGGAGGTGTATTCTCTCAGGTCTGTGGGCGCCAGGAGGGGAGCCACTAAGGCCCCAGTGGGATCTACAGGATGTAAATAATAAATAAAAGAGCCCAGGCAGGCCAAGCCGGGGAAGCCCAGCACTAAATCATTCCCCAAATCACAGCCTCCTAGTCCTCCATCCAATTGCTCTAAGCAATTTGTGGAGTTGGGGGTTGGAATCAATTTTTTTCCGTTCTCGCAGGTGCAATATGAATCAATTATCTTAATTAAGATTATGCCGCAAGCCCAGGAGATTTGGGGAGAACGGGTTTTGTGCTCCGGGCGATAGCGAGGCATTTTAATAGCGTCTCTTTTGCTCCTGGCTCTCTCCTGTCGCTTGCCTGTCTAGTCGAGGCAACTCCAGCTTCTGGCCAGGACTAGGGAATTCAACAGCCTCCCGAGAGGCTGAGGAGCAAAGCCTAAGCCACTCCAGTGATCTGATCGGAACCAGCATCCTCTGGCCTTCTAAGGGGCTTGTAGCTACCTTGCCTAATAGTTTTTAGCTGCTGACCCTAGCAACCCACTGTGCTCCAAGATCTCCAAGTACTCCCTGTGCTGGGTGCCAATGGGCTCCCCGGGAATTGAATGTGCCTAGGCCAGGCCACCTAACTAGGGCTCTGCAGGGAGAGGCTCTGGAGTCGGAGAGTCGGCGGGCTAGCCATGGGTCCACTGGATTCTTTCATGGAACGCAAGCATCTGTTTCTGAGAAAAACAGGTCACCACCCGGGACGCTGCCGGCCGCGACCCAGCTCTTTATCTTAGCTCTGTGAATGCGCCCCTGCCCCGCGGCCAGGCCACACTCCTCTGTCCCCTCTCCTCCCCCATCCCTCCCTAGGCCTCTGCTTCCCCCGGGCGCCGCCAGGGCTGCCGCTGTAACGGCCCCGGACGCCGGTCCAGTCCCGCGCTAGGGGCTAGGACCCCGCGGGGTGGCAGATTTAGGGCATTGCTCGAGGGCACTGAATCATGAAAAGCGGCTTTTGTTGCTTGCGCGTGCAGCTCGCGTGCCGCCCGCCTGCCTAGGGCACCCGGTGGGGCCAGAGCTGGGGGAGTGCTGCTACCGGCTGGGTGTGGAGAGAAAACTGGGGAATAGCCACCTTCACAGCAGGTCCAGCAGCTCACAGGGACAAGGCGCTCCCGCCAGGGCGTGGGCCCCAACACTGGACTCCACCCAGAACTCTATTTGGGTGAAGTTCAGGTGGCCCCCCTCCTTTCACAAACACGTAGTTTCACAAACCAAAAACAACAACAACAAAAAGCCTTTTAACGCCCATCCTTATAAGGCAGCAGCTGCCTCCCGCGAGCTCAGAGGGCACTTGCTGGGCGCCTTGGTGTTTGTGACTTGGACTTGGAATCAGTGCAGCAAACTGGGAAGTTCGAGGAAGGAGAGACTTTACTTCAAATCCCAGAAATATCCAGGTGTAGCTTTCACAAATTCCTGGGCCTTCGGATGCACTGAGCCATCTCTTCCGCTTCGGCTCAATAATTCTTCTGTAGCTTCCTCTAAAATGGAGAGGCGAGAGCCAGGCGTTACACCTTACTGGACCACGGTATGCCAGCTCTTTCTAGAAGTGCGGTAGGTTGCAGTAAGATCTCCCTCTACTGTGCTTAGACCTCAGGGTTTTAGGACAGCCCGCCCCTGCAGTTGACATTCTGAGGTCCCAGGCTTTCAAACTCAGCACCCAGAGTAAATACAAGGACAGTGCTCTGCTCTTTGCCAGTTGACAGAACAAAGAAAAGGCAAAACTCCAGGCAGCTCTTCCATAGAACCTCCGGAACGATGGGTGCCATATTTTAGGCCAGCAAAGAACTCCCACAGTGCCTTGCTTTTCATTTTAGATCTATTCTGGGTCTGAGAGGCTACATCCAATATCTTCTGCTTGCTCAGGATGTCCTTAGAACCCTCTCCCCCTCCCCTTTCCCAGATGTATCCCACTCCAGCCTCTCAACTCTGACACTGTTTGCAAACTCAAGGGCAATTGCCTTTACATAAGCAATTCAAGTAGGATGCATTCATTGCAAAGGGGTTGGGGGGGGGGGTAAGAATGTAGTAAAGAATTAGAAGAGGAACCGGGAAGAGAAAGGAGGCCAACCGTTCCTCCTCCTCTTCTTTGTATTCTTTCTTGGGCTAGAGGTGTGGAGGGCCATCCTTCTGGAATATGCCTTGTTCAGATGGAGAAAATAAAGAATCGTTATTTCCGAATAGATCAAGTTCTTCTACCGTAGGCTTGCTTGTCACAAAACATAGAGAGGCCCCAGAGAGGAAAATGATGGTGCTCGCGTTGAATAAAGTCCCTTTGCAGCTTCTCTTTGAGACTCTTCTGACTCAGGATTCCATGATTGAGATTATGGTCTATGTCAGGAATAGGACCCAAGCTGAAGCTTCAGGGGTGCTGAATCCCAGCATTCCCTAAGCGAGCTAGGCGAGGTCATTCTTTCCTACACAAGGATTTGAAGACCAATAGAGCCAAGTCCTGCTGGCAAAAACTAGCATTAGGCAAAAAAGTCTGGGGATCAGATTGGAATAGTGTCTTAGCGGAGTCTCCAGGGATAGGAGCAGGTGAAGGCTACGGTTACATTTTATGGGGAGTCAAGTGTCAGGTACAAGTTTTCTGTCTTGCTTGGGAGAAGGTCAAGAAGGTTGAGAACTAGTCAAAGTCATGTTTCCAGATGAGGTCGTTTTTATATGAAATATACGATTGCCTTGAGGGGTGATGGAGATTAGAAGCCAGTCCCCTCAGGTGCCAATGAGCAAAGCCTCTGCCAAGGTGTAGAAGTCAAGAGATGGGCCTCTCTGGGAGATAAGGGCTCGTACTGCACCAGAGACCATTGTCGAGGGCAGGGCCCTTCAGTGCACCTCTGTCTCCCCGCGCAAAGGAGGGCTTCGGGCTAGTACCTAGATCCAGTCATCTTCACTTTCCAGCTCTCCTCCCGCAAGCCCCTCCCCTACGTCCTCTGCCTTCTGCCGCCACAAAGGGTTAATCTCTCCTGCGGGTAAAAACAGGTCCGCAGAGTCTCTAACTGGCGACAGATGGGCCACTTTCTTCTGGCCACAAAGGGGCCGGAATGGAGCGCTCCGCGGCATACAAATAGGCAGGTCACGTGGTTCCAGGCTCTTGGCTGGACTAGGAAGACCATATGGCGCATGCCGGGGAGGAAGGAGCAGGGGCGGAGGTACTGTGGGGGTGAGGGGAGTGGTGGTGGAAGGGGGCGGGAGGGGAGTTCTGGGGAGGGGTGAGTGGGGGCGGGAGTTGTTCAGCCTGGACGCGTGCGCTATTGCGGGGCGCAGGGACCTGCTGGTTGCTCAGCTCGCGGCCCCGCCCGCGCTCAGCATCAGCAACTGGGCTATATAACCCTAGCGCCCGCGCCACCGGGACACGAGGAATTCGCCCACTCAGAAGGCACGGTGTCCCGAGGCTCCAAGGTTATGAGATCGTCACTGTCCAGGACCTTTTAATAACAGGTAATTATGATTCCTATTTTTTTCCTCTCCTAAGAATAAAAGCAATAATTGAAGAACTGTACCTTGGTACTTTGCATGCGCACATTAGTAGAGCCGGCTGTCCGTTTATTAAGACCAGTGTCCTTCCTCGTAATTGCCCACAAGTACTCGCACATAATGAGTCCCAGCACTCAAGTACCCCCTGCAGGCTTTCTAATTAAATTTAATTTTTAATAGTATAGGAGCTTTTAGGATGTTTGGGGAGGGGGAGTAACTGTAATTATTTGTAAGCGGTTATTTGAAAGTCCCCAAAGCAAACAACCACTTTGCGTTCTCACTTATTCCGGCGAGGAAAAAAGAAAAAGCCACCTGGTGCCCGGAGTTGTATTTTGTGTGCAGTTATTTGGGCACACTGTGCATATGAAACTATTTCAGGGGGATGGAGTACACAGATCCTGGAAAATTGACTGGACTCTGAGATACTTTAGCTGGGACGTGGGAAGGCAGGGGACTTCTCTTGCTACCTGTTACGGCCCTAGAGGCGACGTCCCAAGCAGCCTCTGCTGGGGACAGACATTCAGTTGTTTTACTAAAGGCTTTTTACAGTTCTTATTAGACGCGCGGCACCTTCGCCATTGCCAGTCGCTGACCATTGTAATTACTCAATCTTTTAAAGGGAGGTTTGAGGCGAACTTTGAAAAGCCCCAATAAAGAGCGGGCAGCCCTTTCAATGGGCTGTTTATTAGAGAGGAGCCTCCTGCACCTGATCCCGGCGCGTGGGAGAGCCTCGCCTGGGGGCCAGGGCTTTTGTACAAGGTGGGAATTTAGCGGGGGTGGGGGGCGTGTGCGAAGCTAAGAAAGGCAAGGGAGGGGCGAAAGACTTGTGCCCCCTTCTGTGGCCAAATGTGTCGTTAATAGGAAAATAATTTGCTGGAAACTACTTTTTCTCCTCTGCGCACTGGCTCTCCAATCTCCCTTCCCTGTATAATCTTCTTAAAAATCGGGGTCAGTGTTAGTAAATTACGTAATGCCTCTTCAATTTATCTAAACCCCTAAGTACTGAGGAGCCAGAACAGAGATGGATTGAGAATATTCCATTTCCAAACTCATCATTTTTGTGAGTTGGGAGTGACTTGGAACGCATGCAGAAAAACATGTACTCTGCACTTGTTTCCACACATTGGCATGTGTCTAGGCAAGAAACTGCCCTGCACAGTTAAGCTGATCACTAGGAAACGTACCCACAGCCACCCACGACAGGCCCAGTGTTATCTACTACGCAGTAGCCAGGCACAAACACACTGCATAAAACGCTGCATTTAACTTTTCCAACAGGCATCCGTTTTTTCCATGGACTCCTGGGTATTTCCATTCCTGCGCATTTCTGCGGGATTAGGGAGAGGGAGCTGAAGGCTTATCTTGCTTTTAAATATAGCGGGTGGATTTTTTTTCTTTCTTTCTTTCTTCTCTCTGCTTGCCTCTCTCCCTGTTGAATACAGGACGTGGAAACATGACCAAATCATACAGCGAGAGCGGGCTGATGGGCGATCCTCAGCCTCAAGGTCCCCCAAGCTGGACAGACGAGTGTCTCAGTTCTCAGGACGAGGAACACGAGGCTGACAAGAAGGAAGACGAGCTCGAAGCCATGAACGCGGAGGAAGACTCTCTGAGAAACGGGGGAGAGGAGGAGGAGGACGAAGATGAGGACCTGGAAGAGGAGGAGGAGGAAGAAGAAGAGGAGGATGACCAAAAGCCGAAGAGACGCGGCCCCAAAAAGAAAAAGATGACCAAGGCGCGCCTGGAGCGTTTTAAATTAAGGCGTATGAAGGCCAACGCCCGCGAGCGGAACCCGCATGCACGGTCTGAATGCGGCGCTGGACAACCTGCGTAAAGTGGTACCCTGCTACTCTAAGACCCAGAAGCTGTCTAAGATCGAGACACTGCGCCTGGCCAAGAACTACATCTGGGCTCTGTCAGAGATCCTGCGCTCAGGCAAAAGCCCTGACCTGGTCTCCTTCGTACAGACGCTCTGCAAAGGTTTGTCACAGCCCACCACCAACCTGGTCGCAGGCTGCCTGCAGCTGAACCCCCGGACTTTCCTACCTGAGCAGAACCCGGACATGCCCCCGCATCTGCCCACAGCCAGCGCGTCCTTCCCAGTGCATCCTTACTCCTACCAGTCCCCGGGACTGCCCAGCCCGCCCTACGGTACCATGGACAGCTCCCATGTCTTCCATGTCAAGCCGCCGCCACACGCCTACAGTGTGGCCCTCGAGCCCTTCTTTGAAAGCCCGCTGACTGATTGCACCAGCCCTTCCTTTGACGGACCCCTCAGCCCGCCGCTCAGCATCAATGGCAACTTCTCCTTCAAACACGAACCATCCACCGAGTTTGAAAAAAATTATGCCTTTACCATGCACTACCCTGCAGCGACCCTGGCAGGGCCCCAAAGCCACGGATCAATCTTCTCTGGTGCCACTGGCCCTCGCTGCGAGATCCCCATAGACAATATTATGTCTTTCGATAGCCATTCGCATCATGAGCGAGTCATGAGTGCCCAGCTCAATGCCATCTTTCACGATTAGAGGCACATCAGTTTCACCACTCCCGGGAAACGAACTCACTGTGCTTACAGTGACTGTCCTGTTTACAGAAGGCAGCCCTTTCGCTACAATTGCTGCAAAGTGCAAATACTCAAAGCTTCAAGTGATATATGTATTTATTGTTGTTACTGCCTTTGGAAGAAACAGGGAATCAAAGTTCCTGTTCACCTTATGTATTGTTTTCTATAGCTCTTCTATTTTAAAAATAATAACAATACAGTAAAGTTAAAAAAAAAAAAAGAAAAAAAAAAAAAAAAGAAAAGAAAATGTGTACCAGGAATTTCGTGTAGCTGTATTCAGATCATATTAATTATCTGATCGGGATAAAAAAAATCACAAGCAATAATTAGGATCTATGCAATTTTTAAACTAGTAATGGGCCAATTAAAAATATATATAAATATATATTTTTCAACCAGCATTTTACTACTTGTTACCTTTCCCATGCTGAATTATTTTGTTGTGATTTTGTACAGAATTTTTAATGACTTTTTATAACGTGGATTTCCTATTTTAAAACCATGCAGCTTCATCAATTTTTATACATATCAGAAAAGTAGACTTATATCTAATTTATACAAAATAATTTAACTAATTTAAACCAGCAGAAAAGTGCTTAGAAAGTAATTGTGTTGCCTTAGCACTTCTTGCTTCTCTAATTGTGAAACAACAACAACACAAATTGCACAATTTGAGCAGCCCATCTCACTTTAAAGTCTCTCCCTCTCCCTAAAATAGAAATCAGACCCATAACACTCAAGAGATTTTTAAAAAGAGACATGTTCCTTATCAAAACATATCAAGTCATTACTTGCACAAACATGTACATATATATTATAAATAAATGCCAACACACACACACACACACACACACACATTCCCTTAAATCAAAAGCTGCTTGACTATCACATACAATTTGCACTCTTTCTTTTTAGTCTTTTACTTCTTTGAATTCCATGATTTTACAGAGTGTCTGAAGATATTGATGTTTCCAGAATATATAAATGCATGATTTTATACATAGTCAAACAAATGGTGGTTTGTCATCTATTCATGTAATAAATCTGAGCCTAAATTTATTCAGGTTGTTCATGTTGGGATTTATACCTATGTAGTCAGTTAGTACAGTAGCTTAAATGAAATTCAAACCATTGAATTCATAATTAGAACAATAGCTATTGCATGTAAAACGCAGTCCAGAATATGCGCTGTTTGAGGTGTGGTGCTGGTACTACTGAAATTGACCTGTACTGTAATCTTGTTTGTAATCCTGTGTATTATCGTGTAATGCACAATTTAGAAAACTCTCATGCAGTTGCAATAAAAATAGTATGGAAAATCAGAACAAGTGCTTCATTTCTTCCAAAAGTGGTTTTTGAAGTATAGAATTGCATGGAGGGGGATCGATTTCTATAATTGCTGCGTTAAAAATGGTAAGCACTAGTTGTAAAATAGTAAAGACTTGAGCTTGTCCTATGCTTAATATGACAGCTTGCTTAGGGAATCAGCAGTTCTTCACAGATAACAGATATAGCTACTGCTTTTTATTTGGAATATTGGGCTCGGAGTAAGCGGGACAAACAACTGTGATTTTAACTTTCTTCAGCTTGAAAGTAGCTTTTATTTTTATTTTTATTTTTTTTGGGGGGGGTTGTGTGTTTGTTTGCCACTGTTTTGCTGAAATAATTGTTAGAAGTTTCTTTTATTTTAAAAGTGTGTTTACTTAATTATTAACCAGCAAAGCAGAAACAAATACCTTAGTTTAATTTGTTTACACATTTAAAACATTAACAAATGAATATTTTCTTAGTGTTCTGTTACCTGTACATTTCCATGAACTAAGTAGATGTCTTTCAAAACAGCACTGTCTCCAAAGATATATATCTGATATTATTAGGAAATACCTTAATTAGTTGAAAGATTCCCAGAAGATGTGGTATTTTATAATTATTCTATTAAGTGTTTGGGATGACTTCAATAATTGTTATACAAAAGTATTTGTGAGGGTTTTGTAGCATGAATATACTGTTTGTATACTGTTTTAGGAAGATATAGTGCTCTCAGGATCTTTTGTAGCCTTGCTATTTTGTAGTTAGGCTTTATAAACAAAATATATAGCACCTAAACACACACACTCACACACACACACACACACACACACACACACACACACACACACACACACGCGCAACAACTTAACTTCTGTCCATTGGTGAGGCCAATTAGAAAATAGTTTGGCATTTCCTTTCCCATAAGAAATGACTGACAGTCTTGATTCCTAGGGAGTAGTGTTTTGGCAGTTGTACCCTGGCTCTACTGTGGTTCTCTGATTACTGTCATTAGTAACTCCATTGTTCCTTCTCTGACTTGGATGCCTACCTCTCTTGAAAGCATGTTCCTTTAATCTCCTCATTCGTGATTTAAGGGCTCCAGAAAGCTGACCTCATTTAGTAAGCTTCTCCAGAAAAATGTGAGTAATCTAATGGACAGGAACAATTAGCCACAGTAATAACACTGCCAACGGGGCCTCATCAAGCTGTGACAGTAGCAGGAAGGGATATTTCAACATTCACAAAAAAAAAAAAAAAAATTAGTGTAAATTAAAATACATCACTTAAACATGTTTTCTAGCAGCCTTCATCACACACAGAAATACACTTAAGTTGGTCCCAACTTTATCCCAAATGTAGCAATCCCCTTCCAAACGAGTCAGGAGTTATTTTGGAATCAAGCTGTTGCTTCCTTTATCCTGGGTTCTTCTCACCATTTCCTTTAAGAGACACAATGCTAATATTTGAATACTTCCAGCTTCCCAGCACAGGGAACCATAAAGTGAACATTCAGACCTGATCTGATCTATTAAGCAGCTCGATTTCACCTGTAATTAAAATTAGACATCGCCATGCAAGCTAAAAGCTGCTGTTATCAGTGAACAGGAGGATCAAGAATGGCGTTTCTAGAAACACAGCATTTAAAGCTGGAAGCTAGACTGTGTGTTTCATGAAAGGTAGACACAAAGGACAGTGGTTCCATTTCACTCTTCTTGTTTTTTAATTTTGTGCTAAAAATTTCACTCTACAACATAGGGATTCTTTCAGTCAGGCAGGGAGTAACTCACATGCCACCATCTTTTATTCAGAGGCAGGCACAGATGTTCCTTCTGCAGGGGAGGTTTTAATTTATGAAAATGATATTGTTTATGCATGAATGAACTGCATGCACTCTGCATAACACATAGCACTTCCATCTGATGAGAGAAATACCACCGAACCAGCGCCAACGTCAGAAACATATTCTGCACATTTACTCACTTAAATGTTTAATGAATATTTGGAAGGCATTTTCAAACTGTAAGGAATCTCTTAAATTATCTCCTTCACTTCTTTTATGAATTGTTAACCATATTTTATAGGAGCTGTTACAGTCTTTATATTTGTTTAATTCTAACGTGAAACTAATAAGAAAACAGTTTGTTTGGTGAAGACCAATCCCCTCCCCCCCCACAAAAAAAAAAAAAAAAAAAAAAAAAAAAAAAAGAAAAGAAAAAAGAAAAGGAAAGAAAGAAAGAAAAAGAAGGAAGGAAGAAAGAACAGCTGATAGCTTTGGCCTTATTGAGAAAAATATTTCTTATCCTTTAGCTGTGTAGTCCTTGTTACAATATTTGAGTTCTGTATTCTTTTTCTTTTTGAGCAATTGCTGTTCCTACAATAGAAAATACATCTTTTCAATGAAAAAAATCCCTAGAAGAAGTTGGCATATAAAGTTCACAGGTTATTGCATAGTTGGAGGCAAAGTTTGGCTAAATGTTTTAACTAGTGTATAATTATTGCAAAATAAGACTATTCCTTTTATATAAATTTCAATTTTATGTAATATGCTATTATCTACTTTAACCATTAAAAAGATAATTATATACAACTTCTAATGGAATATCACATAGTCAAGAAAACCTACTAATTTTTAGGTTTATATGTTATAGTAAAATGCATTGAAATAAAAATTTAAGTAGTATAGTTTATTGATTAAAAAAATCTCAGTATGTTTTCACCATTTGAGCATCTATATAAATTTTTACAAAACTGATCTATCTTTTGCAAGATGCCTAAATTCTGCAATTACTAAAGTGATATATGGATCATTAGCTAACAGCTTGAACCAAGCTGTTTAAGATCCATAAGAAATTTAAAGTGAAAATATGTACTAAACAATTAATACAACTAGGTTTCAAAAACAGTGATTTTGTCCTAATGGGAAATGGAAAATAACAAAGCTGTTTTTGTAATTGCACTAAAGCCCTCTTTTTCTTAAAAAAAAAATGCATCCATTGCTTCTTATTTCCTGAAAAATCATCTAAATAAAAATTTCAGTCCCAGTATCCATGAAAAGATTAAAGAGCCAGTGTGACATCTTGTGGAACACCAGGACTGAGAACTCATGTTTTCATTGCAAAGAGGCACTCTGGAGTCAGATGAACAGTGATTTGTATAGTGGCATAATCCTTGGCTCCTGGCCAGGCATTGTGTTTCAGAGGGCACCATTGTCAGGAACCATTCAGCTAGAAATCTGCACTGTATGCACTCAGAAGTTGAGATCATGTGCCTTCCTATATCAGGAAGAATTCTGTTCTTGCAATTGACTCATGCACTCTCTCCACATACACTAACACTTGGTTCAGTGGCTCTGATGGAATTAACAGTCTAGCCAAGCTAGTGGCATTGACAAGGCCACACTCTCTGGGGACTTCTGAATAAATTGCTAATTTAAAAAAAAAATGCCTCGAAATGTAGAATATTGTGTTAATGGGGGACTAAGTCTTCAGATACATTAAATGTGGGTTTGGCCACTTACACACTGGTGTGCTATTTACCCAGCTAATTTAGGGAATCTTTTCTCAATTTAAAAAGATGGTGACAGGAATTGTCTCTATAGGACCCCAGGTTTGGAACAATCCAAAGGGATAAGTCCCATTAAAATGACATTGAGAAAAGAAAGTAAGCATATGAGCAATCAGTGTTATTGGTAGTAAAATCCGAAGCTAACCCTGCTGTGGGCTTCATCGTTAAGGACGGCTCATCAGGAAGATGGCCTCCCACATTAGGTCAGTGTTCAATGCTTTTTGTCCATTTGTGCCTGGCATGATCAAAGCTGTCTTGCATCTTACGTTACAGATGGGAAATGGCGGAATCCCCCATCTGGTCGTTGTGTTCCAAGCTTTCTTCTTTCAGGTTCTTGTTCAAGCTACTAACTCAAAAAAGCCTTTTCCCTCTACCCCCCTTTTTTGACATTCATCTAATGTAGCCAACACTCTTAACTGTCCCCAAAGCATTCAACTATTATGGCTCTTTGTTTTGCCATTTTTTAAAATATCACCAGTATCTATTTGTTTGTTGAGGTTATTCTAAACTACCCATCTCCTCATACAGACTGTGGGCTTCTCACAAATAGGAACCTTGTATTTTTCATGTGCTGCTGTTACCCCGGTGCTTAGAGACCTAGGGGAGCTTTAGTAAACATTAATTGTCCAAGAAACCAGACTACACATCTGATGCCGAAGCCTGTTGCCTGAATCACAGTGCTGTAAATCAATCTGTTGAGAATGGCGTGTGCCACAAATGAGTGTCACCCTCACAATCATAAATTCTATAAAAGAGAACAATTGCAGCCAATCTCCTTTTTTGTTTGTTTTGTTTTTTGAGACAGGGTTTCTCTGTGTAGCCTTGGCTGTCCTGGATTCGCTTTGTAGACTGGGTTGGCCTTGATTTGCCTGCCTTTGCCTCCCAAGTGCTGGGATTAAAGGTGTGCACCACCAATCTCTTATAATACTGCATGTTACTGAATTTCTTCTCCCCACTGAGACTCAGAGCCCTGAGTTAGCAGTCCTCATTTCTTTTCTTTTTTTCTTATGTGTTGATTTATTCATTCATCTGTTTTTACACGGTTTGGTTCAATATAACTGGAGACTTGGATAAAAGGAAGATTAAAGTATGATAGGCTGTCTTCAGACCAGGTTTTTTTTTCCTTCTTTCACATAATAAGAATTCTCTTGAATGCATGCTATCCTTTTCTCTCCTATTTATCACTCTTCCATGCATTCCACTTATTCTATACTCAAGGCTGCATAAAATTATACTAACCTGTAATTTCTACTTAAACATTTTCAATTTATAAACTTAGCATATCACTGCTGTTTCTGTAGTGTTCTCTCCCAGTGGTGTCAGATAAGGTTACAGTGATATCAATAGACAAATTTCATAGTGCTTAAGAGAGCTGCTAATTCCTTTCCATGGGTGTTCTTAACATCATGGGGCTTGTCTGCTCATAGAGGGGAATTACAGAGCTATAATCTTCTGTGGGCTTTGAATACATAACTAAGAATGTTCACACCCAATAACAGAGAGGATAACAAGGAGGACAAAACAGAATAGGGACAGCATCACTTGTTAACAATAACAAAATCATCCCTATCCTGTGTGACAAAATATATGACAATAGATAACAGTAATGTCAAATGCATATAATTTATAGTGAACTTTTAATAGTGAAGTTTATAACACTTCTTTACTAAAATATTTTTAATTAATAAACTCAGGGTTGCATCTATGCAAAATTTTAATGCTAACATGACAAGTTTTGGTTAAAGGACATCTATTTAAATGTACTTTGACTCTAAACAAACAGAACTTTACTTCCCAATTACTAGTAGTGAATTTATCTTTACATTTTATCTGTCTGTCTGTCTGTCTGTCTGTCTAATTATATATTTCTAACCCTAACCCTAACCCTAACCCTATCTATATTAGCATGAGGAAATGCCATCTTTACGCAGAATAGTTAGGATGTAAGATAAACTTGAGATGATGTCATCCTGATTGCGCTGGGCCCCAGATGTAGTCACTAAAGTCCTTGTAAAAAGACAGGATATACAAACACACAGCACATAGAGATAACAGCAGGTGATAATAAAGAATAGAGCAATGATCTAGGGGACTGTGGGGTCGTTGGACCACTGGTTATCTCAGAATCTCTGGGAAGGAAGTAACCCTGCCAGCACCTTATTTCAGACTTTGGCCGTCGGAACAATGATACATTGTAATTATTTAAGATGCTTGGTACCCTATGAGAATATATAGGGGGAGGTGATCCCCCTCAGGAACAGTCATAGGGGAGGGGAATAAGGGGAAAATGGGAGGGCGGGAGGAATGGGAGGATACAAGGGATGGGATAAACATTGAGATGTAACAAGAATAAATTAATAAAAAAAATAAATAAAATAAAATTATATAAAAATTTAAATAAAATTATAGTAAAATGTAAAAAAAAGAAAAAAGATGCTTGGCTTGTGGTACTTTGTTATAGCATCCCCATGAAGCTAAAGTGCACAGTAAACTCCAGTTCAAATTGGTGTTAAGTATACATAAGTATAGAAAAGTTAATTCAAATTATCTTCAAAATGTAATGAGTGCATTACAGGTGTGTTCCATACTGGTGTTATACACAAACATGTTAGAAACATAAGCTAGTGAACTGCTGCGAATGTCTGATTCAAAATGGTGTCAAATATACATAAGATTAGAAAAGTTAACCCAAATTATCTTTAAAATGTTACAAGTAATCGCACGTGGGTCGTTCCCAGAATATTTTAGTTAGTACTAAGTTTCATTCTTGAAGAGACTGGCAAATATTAGCTATTTAATAACTACCTGGATTATATAAAAGTTGTAAGGAGTTTTATTCACATGAGTGAACTTGAACATATATTTATATTTAATGGAGGGTGACTTAACATCCCTATGTGGTATTTTATAGAAAGTATCAAATATCAACTATTATCTAATCTTCATGTGAAATTTTTATTTGTGGGACAGCATGGATTCTACTAAATAAAGCCTCTGCAAAATTGTCACATTTACATAGTTACATAGTCCTAGTGACTTTAAATGCCTCTGTATCTGGGTTATTTGGAGGGGTCTTTTATCATCAGTTATCATCTTTTAAGCTTGAAACTTGGGTGCTGAGACACCTACTCAGTTATTGAGGGCTCAGCAAGGGCTATGTGGCTGTCCTGATTGCTCTGAACACAAGTGAGTGAGCTACTGCTGCCACTGTCTCTACTGTTTCCTCCTCCTCCTGTCTCTCCTCCTCCTCTCCCTCCTTCTCCTCCTCCTTGTCCTCCTCCTCCTCCTCTTCTCCTCCGCCTCTTCTTGATATTCACTTAGAAGTTTGGCTGTTCTATAATCTGGAATTCATGTTTTGTTTTTCTTTGTTTGTTTGTTTTGCTTTTAGAGCCAGGGTCTCACTGTGTAGTCCTGATTGTCCTAGAATTAACTTTGCATAGGGGAAACAGAGGTTTTTGTAATCACAGATAATCATTAGGGAAACCAGGAGTGTTAAACACGGAGGCTTGTCTCCTCAACTGGGGAGATATATATCCTGTTTTTTGCCCAGAAGGCTGGGTGTGGAGGTGGTTAATAGACTGGTGACCTTTGAACTATCTGGATGAACAAGACTACACAAAATCCTCCCCCAGACCCTTAAGAGCACTCATATAATCAACCTATAGAACCCATATTTATGGAAGATAACACAAAGAATTTCAGTAGAGTCATGTCTTGAGCTTTATTGTATGCACAGGATTGAGTTAATACTACCAGGAAACCTTTTTGTAAAATAAGTTACCTGGTGTCAGACTCTTGATGGTTGAGCCATGCTGAACTGGACACCCTTCTCCCCTCACAGGCATTGTTACGCTGCTGGTTGCTGTGTTTGAAGAGACCCCCACAGTTTTGCAGACCAGGCTGGCCTGGAAGTCATTGAGATCTATATGCCTCTGCCTCCCAAGAGCTAGGATTACGGATGTGCGCTACCATAATTTAAACCTTTGTTGTCAGGGAGTTCTTCCACGTCACAGTTCTTCCTACCTCCTTGCTCACTTATACTACTGAGGAGGTGAATATTGTTTTAAGCCACTGGAGAAATTGAAAACCAGGTCACATCCTATCTCTGCCCCTTCCCCCTGCTGATGGCTAAAGTTGTTAGATTTGTGCAGGTGAAACTCAAAAAAAAAAAAAAAAAAAAAGTCCCTGGGACTTCTGGTAGAGGGAAAAGCCAATGCCAACAGTTGAACCAGAGCTTTAGGCATGTCTGACATGTGCTCTGTCAATGAGCTTTTAATTTCTTTTAATATTTAATTTTTAGACAAGCTTTTACTGAGTTGCCCTACTGGCTTTGGCTTTTTCTGTAGCAGGACCTGGCCTCCATCTCCATAGTAGCTGGAGAGTTATAAGGCCTCCATTACCATGCCTCCATCACCATGCCTCCATCACCATGCCTCTGTCACCATGCCTCCGTCACCATGCCTCCGTCACCATGCCTCTGTCACCATGCCTGGCTGAATCTATACACATGTATGCACAATATATAAACACAACTAGCTGAGCCCATATTCTTGCTTGTGTGTATATGACTCAGGGCTGACCGTTTCATATTGGATGGTGACCAACCAGGAGGTTCATGACTAGGAGAGGCTAATTCTCCCTCTCTCAGCAGTTGCCTATAGGTCTTTGTCTAAGGGTGGGACTCTGAGGTTTCCCACCTTTTTCTTTTTTTAATACATTTATCTGTCACTCGTGACAAACATAGAATTACAAAAGCAAATAGCTTTACATCCTATTTCATGACTCATTTTTAAAATCCCAGGGGACGAAGTACTGAATGATGAATAGCTATGTGGAGAGATACAGAGGCCTGTCCTCACAAAATCCGGCAGCCCCACTGGAAATGCAAGGCAACCAGTGTATTCAGTTAACAATTCATGGAGCAGAGCCACACAGCTGGGTCCAGCCGCGTCACAAAATCATGAGAAATTAGAAACTGCCATGGCTTTAAGTCAAAACACTCGGAGGTTGTTATCCTACCAGTAGAAAAATCTATACAACCTGGAAGAAAGAGGCCACTCAGAACTGTTGTCCCTTGCTGGTTGTTACCTATCTCTCTCTGTGCAGTTGGTTTTTGTCAGCTTGACAAACCTGGACATATCCCGGAAGATGGAGTCACTATCGATGAGTTATCTCCCTTAGATTGGCCTGCAGAAATGACTGTGTGGCCTTTCCCTGATTGTTGATTGATGCAGGTCATCCCTCCCCTTGGAGGAATGGGGAAAACGAGCTCATCCAGCTGCTGAGCATCCTTTTCCCATGTTCTCTGCTCTGGTTCCTTCCTCCAGGTTTTTGCTCTGAGTTCCTGCCTTGCCTTTTTTTTTTTTTTTTTTTTTTCTTTTCTTCAGTGATGCACTCTGATCAGGAACTATAAGCAGCCAAAAATATTCTTTGCTCCTCAAGTTGTTCTTTGTTATATTCTTTACCACAGGACTAGAACGCAACCTAAGACAACCCTTGACTTCTTTCTCTCTACATTGGCAGCTCTCATTTTCTCCCTGAAAGCTCAAAGCACAGTTCTCAGGCTCCCAGAGCACAGCATCTCCTGTCTGATGCAAATTTGGAGTATTTGAGAGGGAATGTGATAGAGGTGGAGTTTTGAAGACTACTTTCTTCTCAGAGAGAATGGGGCATGAAGAAGGAAGGAGGGTACCTCAAGGAAAACCTGCCTTTCTTAATTCTTGGACACTGTTGTGCAGAACACAGTAGGTATCTTGGAGCTACCAGCAGAGTCCTGGCCATGTTGTAGGGACTGCAAAGTCGACCATGACAAAAGCCACTTCCTTCTCAGCGAGCCTGAGGCAATGCAGCAACACTCTGACTCTGGACCACTCGAGAAATGTCGTCCTTTATATAATCACTACAGCTTCATCTATATACATATGCACTTTCAGGTGTGTAAGTTGTTGACAGAGATCCACATAGTGAGACATAATGAAGTTATATTGAAAGCCACCTAGTTCAGTATAAACTCTGTTACTTTTTAATTTTATTTTTTATTATTAATTTATTCTTGTTACATCTCAATGGTTATCCCATCCCTTGTATCCTCCCATTCTTCCCTCCCTCCCCTTTTCCCCTTATTCCCCTCCCCTATGACTGTTCCTGAGGGGGACTTCCTCCCCCTGTATATGCTCATAGGGTATCAAGTCTCTTCTTGGCAACCTGCTGTCCTTCCTCTGAGTGCCACCAGGTCTCCCCTTCCAGGGGACATGGTCAAATGTGAGGCACCAGAGTACGTGAGAAAGTCATATCCCACTCTCCACTCAACTGTGGAGAATGTTCTGATCGTTGGCTAGATCTGGGTAGGGGCTTAAAGTTTACCGCCTATATTGTCCTTGGCTGGTGCCTTAGTTTGAGCAGGACCCCTGGGCCCAAATCTGCCTATCATAATGTTCTACTTGTCGGTTTCTAGGACCCTCTGGATCCTTCTACTTTGCTATTCTCCCATGCTACTCTCATTTAGAGTCCCAATAGGATGTCCTCCTATGGGCTGGGAAGCAAGTAGCTTATTCCCAACAGTGAGAAGAGACTTTTAATTTAATTTTATTTATTTCATTTAGCATAGCAAGTGAGGGGAGGTTTGTGATTTTAACTGCCTGCTTCTCCCTGTGTGCCTGGTTATACCTAATTTAAGATTCTACAGTGCACTGTTGCTGTGAGATGCTCCAAACTCTCTGCTCAGAGGAAGCGTGTTTGGGGGTTTTACTTGTGGTGTACAAGTGTCAGGACCAACCTTAGAGGGATTTTTTTAAAACACCTGGGGGAAGGGAAAGGGGAGTCCATCCCCCTTTCCTTCTGTGGCTCCCTGTTACTGCCCGCTGAGATGCCGGACATCACATTGTGTGAGGTGTGTTCTAGCATGTGGCTGAACGATTCACCTTCAAAAGCTTCGATGTGGGGGCAAGGGGGAGAGTGGGAACCTGGCACATTTAGAAAATGTGATATTCTGACTTGATGGGATTCTAGGATTTGTTCTATTTTCCTCCGTGATTGTTGTAGGGACATATGGCCCTCTACCTTGTAGGCAGCAGGAGCCACAGTAGCAGGAACATTCTGACAAAATCTCCACTCAGCATGAGAAGGAAGCGTCCCCCGTGATACCTTGACAGTGAGCCCATCGAGCATCAGGAATAACTGAGAGGCGGACACGATCCGAACTGACCTCGCTTCAGATGCATGTTGAGATGCAGAAATAAATACTGACCTCGGCCATGAATCTTTCGATTATTCCTATTTACGAGGCATAGTATGTTTAGTAAGATCAGAAATTAAAATAGAACTTCATTTTTAAGGTTAGCTTATTTATCGGCACAGTCAACCCAATTATTGAACATATATTATATTAAAATATTATTATTGTTGTTGTTATTACATGTGTGTATTGCATGTGTGTGTGTGTATGTGTAGGACAGAGGATAACTTTGGGGGTCAGTTTGCAGCTTCCGCCTTGTCAAGGCATTCCACCCTTCATTCTGCTCCTGCGTCGCATGTTCAAGTCTAGCTGGCCCTCGAGCTTCTGGACAATTCTCATGTTTCAGCCTCAGGTCTCACCACACAAGTGCTAGGATTGCAGATGCGTGTGACTGCACCTGACCTCACATCTGTTCTGGGGATCCGAGCTCAGGCCATCGGGGTTTCATATGCAGCAAACGCTTTCACCCCTAAGCCGTTTCCTCCATCCCAAAAAGCATTATTTTAAGCACAAGAGATAGACTTGTAAGTAAGAAAACTAGGTCACTGCGAGCTAAGGTAGGAAGCTGATAGAAAATGAGGAGAAAGAGAAATAAAAATGTTTAAAATGTGGGCTATGGTCAATGCGCTTGGCTGCCTGACAGAAACTTGAAGGTAAGATCTCGTTGCTGAGGATACCACAAGCTTCAGACTCAAGATTGAAGAAACTGAGCTGGAATTGACCTGGAAGCCTCTTATTTGAGTATTGGCTGTAGTAGGTCAGAAGGGCTTCGCAAGGTGCCAGGAGGGAGATGCGATTAATAATCCGACCTGGCCATAAAGCCTATGAACCACAACAGTGGCTGGACTAGCAAGCTCTCTCTAATGGTGCAATAATGGCACTTTTATCTGGAGGATTAACCAACAGATGTCTAATTGTACTTTAGCCTGCTCAGCAGGAGGAAGCTCATGCCTGGTGTTGTAAACTCAGCCAACTACCTGTGTCTGCAGAGGCCAAAGACTCCAGAAGAGAACATACAATCACCAGATCCCAAAACCAGTATAATTTGTTTTCTAAATACTTATCTTTACACTCACAGCAAAGTGCAGCTCTCACTCCTCATTAAGAAGCTTGTTTTTGCAACAGAGAGACACTATTACCAGATACACAACTGGTCAAAATACAGAGACTCGGCAGCTGGGGGTGTGGGCCCAACTGTTCCACTGTAATTCAACCCCTACAACTAATGCTCAGGGAAAAAAAATCACAGAAAAGAGAGTGGAAATATTATATAAGAGCCAGAGGCACAATGCCCCTGCTGCTAGGTAGTGTCTCCTGTATCACGGGAAGCTGCAGCCATGAAACCTCAACAATATGGTCGTCTGAACACCCATATGATGAACAGCACCAGCTGAAATGCCAAGGTGGACGGGGAAGTCACATGGCTCCATTCCTTAATGAAGTTTTGCAGGTGGTCCATGCAGGTGAGAGAGGAAGACTTAGTGTCCTCCCTGGATGAACTCCCACAGAAGTTGTTCAATCCCACGTGACAAGTATGCACACATGATCAAAGTATACATGTAACAATACTAATTAAAGAAGAGCAGCTCAAACACCTGGGAAGGAGAGGAGGACTCAGAAGGAGCTGTAAGGGAGAGGAAAGGGAAAGTGTAACATAGATGCAGTGCGCACATACGGAGTCCTCAAAAAACTTATTTCAAAAAGTCAATTCCAACTCTGCATAGTAGGGAACAAAAGTGAAGACATTGCCATTGAGCAGGGTGTTAACATTTAATTAGCCAAATGGATCTGTCCTTCTGAAAAGATGATATGAAGTCAACTGGCATCCCATGCAAAGCTGTGCCAAGCCAGTGTACATTGCATGTATCATTTGGTGCATAGGCTCATGCTGATGACTACTCAGCGATGGGTGAATGTAAAAACACACAGCACCATACAGAACATGAGTGCACATGAGTTCTCTAAGGAGATCTATGCCTCTAGAACAACAGAAAAGGCAGCTATCCATCCAGAGGCATGATTTCAAAATACAGTGAGTCAATAGCGAGTGCCAGCCAACTCTAGAAGGGTGCCCGTGATGATGCCAGTTGTCTGTCATTGCAATGCTCTATTACAGAGGTTGAATTCCCATTTTAGGGTTCCCCCCTTAAAAGTTTTTTCTTCACACTATTTTAAATTGTCAGTATTGTTAGCACAGTTTTCTATAACACCAACCATAGTGATATAAAGTTCTATATTTTAACTTTTGACCTTTTCCTCACATATATGGTTTGGCAGACCATAATAGTTATGCCCATACACCTGTGTTTAGTATAATGGAGTATTTGTGCTTGCAGTATACACATGTGTCATTATTATTTATTTTGCTATGTAAATAGCCCATGAAATTCTGTAATGTTTTTGTTTCTAAAATAATACCCCTTTTAACGTACACATTTTAATGTTTACATGTTATGTTTAACATAACAAACACTTAAATTAAAACAGCCTTTGAGAATTACACTTTTGGGATTTTGTTCACTGGGGTGCTAACATTTAGTGTTTTCTTTTTTAGAATTATGAGCCAAGTTGGATTCAGATATATAATATATGAATTCATTAAAATGCCAATTTCAAAAGCCCTGAAGCCTCCTGAGCATGGCTTTCTTTGCTATGGTTGTGCATTGGGCACCTGTTTCTCAAGAGCTGACAAGAACGAGGAGTGCAACAGTTACATGGTTGTTCATATCCAGAAGGGTTTGGCTATAAAAGTCTCACTAGAAGACCATGAAAATCTCTCTAATATTACTAAAATTTTTTTTTTTACTAAAATGTTTTTAAGGGCTAAACAACAGCTTAGAAGTTAAGAATATGTATCGCTCTTGCAGAGGGTCTGAGTTTGGTTCCCAGCAATCGCGTCCAGTGGCTCACAATCACATCTAATTCCTGCTCTGGAGGACCTAACACCCTCTTCTGGATTCCAGTTGCATCTGTACTCACACATTTGTACACACACACACACACACACACACACACACACACACACACAAACATTAAGAGTAGCATTTTCAGGAGGCTCCTAAATATGTTCCAAAAACAAAACCCCCTGGCTTATAAGAGAGGTGAGGCAACTTCAGGGACACTGGCTGCAGGAACAGCCTGCATAAGTCTGGACCACTTCCCAAAGTGTCAGATGGAGCCAGATGACTCCATTGCCAACAATGGGGCAGGGGACAAGGAGCTTTTCTGGTGGGGACCAACTGCAATGGCTCTGAGCTCCAGCCGAAGAACATTCAATTCTATGCCATTCCCTTGACCTCCCCAAATCTGTGTGTTTCAGAGTTTGAAAATTTTGCTAACAAAGGATTGAGTACTTTTTCTGTCAAAGTGACATCAGTGTTATTCATTGCATAATAATTTTTAAAGAGTGGTCCTCGGAAGCAGGACATATATATAACTCCATGTGATCTCATTCCTGCCCACCTCCTCAGGCTTCACCATCTGTGGTGGTCCATCTGTGTGTGTGTGTGTGTGTGTGTGTGTGTGTGTGTGTGTGTGTGTCTGCATGTGTGTGTATTGGTTTGTGTGTTTGCATGTGTATGTCTGTGTGTGTACATGCAAGTGTATGTATGTTTGTGTGCATGTGTCTGTGTGTGTGACTGTGTGAGTGTTTTCTGTCTCTGTGTATGCCTGTGTGTATGTGTGCTTGTGTCTGTGTATGCAAGTGTATGTATGTGTGTGTTCCACCTTGAATCATCTGGGAAGTGAGGACATCAGCTGAGGAACTTCTTCCATCAGATTGGCCTGTCTGGACATTTTCTTGATTGATGTGAAAAGTTGCAGCCCAATACAGGCAGTGCCACCCACGGTTTGTATACAAAGGGTAGCTGAATGCAAACCTGGAGAGCAATCCAGGAAGCAGCATCCCTCCATGACTTCTGTTCTTGTCTCCAGGTTCCTGCCTAGGTTTTCCACCCTGATTTCTCTTCATGATGGATTCTAAGCTGTAAGTGACAATAAACCTTTCCTCTGCCAAGTTGGTTTGGTCATTGTAGCCATTTGAGGGAGATGTTCTTGGTAAGTTTTGGCCCTCTGAATATGTTGCTCTTGGTTAGTGGCTATCTGAGAAAGATTAGCAGGCATGACCTTGCATGAGAACATATGTTACTGTGGCCAGGCTTTGGAATTTTGAAAGACTGACTCATTTCAAGTTATTAGGTCTCTTTGCTTCCTGTGAAGTTTCAGACCTGAGCTCTCAGCAGCCTCCTAACTCTGGTCTGCAATAATGGATTCCAACTCTCTGAAACTGTAAGCCACAAACAATGCCTTCTAATAGGCTGGTCTGGCCGTGGTATTTTATCACAGCGATAGAAAAGTAAGGGGTGCAGTCGGAGTGGTCTTCGCAGCAATAGAAAGAAACTGGGACATCCATCTTTTTTTCATGCTTCTGTCCTTCATGACCCTCAAACAAGCCAAGTACTTTGTCTTCTAGGCGTGTGTATCTTGTGGGTTGTTGCATAACTCTACTGTGCACATTGTTGAGCTAGTCGGTGACATTGCTGGCTTCTTCAGGCACACAAGTGGAGACCACTAACATAAATGAAAAGTGAAGTTTTTGTCATTGCTGTATTTCATGGCCAAAAGTCTTAAAATTTGGCCTTCTATCTCTTTTAAGTCCCACTACCCCTCATGAAAATCATGAGTTTTCAGAATTAGACTTCTAGGATTTTATCATCTTGGAGTCTTTTCATCTTTCAGGGTCATGATTTAGGGGATTATAGATTTTAGCATTTTTGAAAATCATTAAGGGTTTCAACACTTGAAATTATGGCATTCAGGAGTATTTCTTTGGGGATTATGACTGGTGTTTGTATGGATCACCCATGATGACACAATGGGTCTTCAGGAACTAAGAGAACAAATGTGGGATACTTTAGACTCATTGTTACAAACGTTGAAGGGGTTCATTAACAGTTTCAAATATTTATTGAGCATTTACTATGTACTAGGAGCTATGCTAAATGTTGGGGTCTCAGTGGTGAGCAAGTTAATTTCTCTGCCATCAAGGAGCTCATTTTATACAGCAACAAGGTGATGCCTACTGAATACTTCTCATATTGCACTTCTAATACCAATTGCATCCTCACTCAGTGAGGAAGGAGGACAATACAGGAAGACGTAAATATACAGAAGCATATGAAAGGTAACAGTAACTTCTTTAAAGAAGAAGAATAAAGGAGAGTATAGTACAGCCTACAGCTATGTGTATCTCAATCCCTAGAGCCTTTGAATAGATAATTATTTATAGGAAAAGTGACTTTGTGAATGCAACTGAGCTAAGGGTTATTGATGCAAACCTCACAAAATCACATGTTTCCTTATAAAAAAGGATAGAGTGAGATCAAAATCAGACAAAGAAAGGCGATCCACAACTAGAAGCAGAAAGGACATGAAACCACTGGCTTGGACGATGGAAGAAAGGGCAGATAAGGAGGTATAAGGGTCAGGGAATAAATCCGTCCCAGGAAAAAATGGGAGGTTTAGCCACACCTTCATTTTGATTTAGGCAGTCTCATGTAACTCAAGCTGGCCTTGAACTTCATTACATGGCCAACGAACACCCTTGACCTCTGACCCTCCATCCTTCACTTCTCTGCCTGAGTGCTGGGATTACAGGTGTGTCCCATCACACCCAGTTTATGTGGTTCCTGTCTTGGTGCATGCTAGTGCAGATGAGGGCAGACTGACAGGAGTGAGTTATGAGGGTGGAACGCGCAGGATCTGTAGTGAGCTGAATGGGAGGCCATGAGACCAAGGATAAAAAGGTGCATGAGGTTCTTAAAGTCATGACTTAAAGCCTTGAAGACATTGACTCAAAACCTTCCTGGAAGAATAAATATTTGTGGTAGAAAATCGTGAGTTACATATGTCTCTGAGGTACACTGGCTGGGTAAATGGGGGTGAGATATGGCTGACTGTAACATAACATCTGAAGTCTGGGACTGTTCCGGAGTTGATGACATTACCTCTTGAAGCCTAGCCACAGAGAGAGAGAGAGAGAGAGAGAGAGAGAGAGAGAGAGAGAGAGAGAGAGAGAGAGAGAGAGAGAGAAAGAAAGAGAGAGTGTGTGTGTGGTGTGTGTGGTGTGTGTGGTGTGGTGTGTGTGTGTGTGTGTGTGTGTGTGTGTTCCTAAGGACCTGGGCCTGGGGTGTAGGGGCACAGAAAGGTGTAGAACCCTTGAAGAGGATAGCTCATAAGAGGTAAGGAGTGGGAGCTTGTATTGTTTCCATCTTCAAGGCAAATCAAGGCCAATGTTTGCAGCTCTTGGCCTGACTGAAGCTTGACAAATGGCACTCTGCCTCTTTGTAAAGGTCCTAAGAAGTAGCCATTGCCTTAGCCTGTTTGCCTTGGCTCTCAGGGATCATTGAAGATGCCAAGAAGATCAAATCTGCCTGACAGCTGTGAATACAAGACATTAAGTCTAGAACTGAACTCTTCCTGGGACAGGCACAGCCCTTACCCACCAGTCACTGCCGGTAAGATGTTTAGCTCCCTGGCTGCAATCAAACCAAACTGAGGCTCTTCCTAGATTGCTGGGGAAAGCTGAGTATTTGCTTTCAGGGCCTTGGATAGGAGAAGTCCCTGCTTACCTGGCACACTGATGAAGATTTGTGTTTGGAAATGATTTATCTACAGCAAACAGTGTGAGCCTTGAGCCCAGAGAAACCTTCCTGCAGCTAGTCATCCTGAGTGTGACCAGGACAGTGTGAATTGGCTGCCTATGGGATGGATGGAATCCTTAGGCAGTCATACAGGAGACCTTGGTTATAAATCCCCATTCAACACCTGACTCCCCCACCACCCATAGCCTTATACGGACATCTTAAAACCCTTTTAACTGCCTAGTCTGTTTCAACACTGGGCTCTTGTTTACACTTGGGATTCTCAGTCTTGGCTAAATATTGGTCTTCCAGAGGGAATTGTATCTGAAATCTGGACTCTATCCCTGGAAATTGCATTTTAATTGTCTTCAAGTGTCATCAGGACAGTTGGATTAAACAGCAACAACACTCCCAGGTAACTCTAATATCCAATCACGGTGGAGAACAGCCCCTAACACCAGGAGGAAGTTAAAGGTGTCCCTGGAGGCTATGTTTTGGTGGGAAATCCTGACTCTTTGTAGTCTCTTTGTAACAGCAGCAAATCCAGGAAGAGCTGAGGGTGAAGAGGAAGTGTCTAGGAAAAGGTAGGGCTCTAAATCAATACACTACAGTATGGATGTGCTTGCCCCAGAATGTTAGTTTCGTAAGGTGCACGTTTGTCTATGCAAAGCAGGGGTTTATGGTTACTCCTGGGCAGGCATACAGATGTAGTCATAGAGGTAATGTCGCCCCTTCAGGAATCTCAGGGGAGACCCCTGAAAAGGCGGACAGAGCCTTCCACATTGAAACTCTTCTGTGTCTCGTTAGCCTGCAACTTCTGCAATCACTCAGTAAGTTGATTCTGAGAGATGCATGTTGATATTTATTTATTTATGAATGACAGTGTCTTACTATGTAGTGCTAGCTGGCCTGGTACTTGCTATGTACCTTTGGTTGGTCTGGAACTCAAGTCTGCCTGTCTCCACCTCCTGAAGGCTGAGATCAAAGGCCAGTGGCACCACTCTGTATTTCAGGTACCCTTTAAACCTATCTGATAAGAACGTGCACTTTATTTAACAAGAGACCAGGTGATGCCTATGGCGGACAAATTTGAAGAATGCTTGGTCAACTCCCTGAGCTCAGCCAACTACAGGGTAGCATGACCTAGGGAGGGCATTGGCCCAAGGGAAATAAGAAGCTTCTGTGGCTCCGCCCTCTCGCCCCGCCTCCCTTCAAGCGTGAGCTCCGTTGCCTTGGCAGCAAGGAACAAGGCCCAGGCGGTTGCTGTACCCACTCTTCCTACCTAAAAGGCCTCTTGTGGGTCCCTGGTTCGGCCCAGCGCGCCGCCCCACCATGCTCCGGGGGAGACGCATGAGCCGCGTGGGCGCCCTGGAGGAAGGGGCATCTGTCGAGTCCCCAGAACTCCCAAAGGTGTCTGCTGAGCCTGAGCGGGTTCTGCTTAGAGGCATTTTCGAGATCCGGAGGGAAAGCTGCGATGTGGTGCTGGGCAAGCGGGTCTTGCGGTGGCGACGCATCCAGCCTGAGCTCCCAGCGGCGGGTGAGTGGTGGCCCCCACCTTCCCATGCCCCCCACATCCGCAGCCGCCACGCCACTTCCTCCTGTCACCCAAACCCCTCTGAACCTCCTCTTCCTAGCCTCCTGTAGGAGTTATGATTGTATACTAGGAAGTTGCAGTCCATCTTCCACCTGAAACAAGTTTTGAAACCCGATTTTTAATGAATTTCTATAGAATATCACATCACAGATTTGGGGTGCTGCACTTTGCAGTAGAAGTTTTACAAGTGGTCTTCGGTTAGAGGTGACTTTGAGAACAGTGGAATGTGGTTTCACAGCTTGTTTTAACTAGCTAAGAGTTGATAAGATTAAAAACATCTGACTCTTCCCCGCCCCCCCACCTACGCCGCTCCCCCTCCCCCGGGGGTGGGGGTGGGGGACGACTCCTTGTGCCAAGATTTATCCTAAAATAGAAAAGTCATTGTAAAAAAGTTTCTTGTTCAAACGTCTAACAAAATGAAACCATCCAGTCAGGGACCAGCATTGCGGAGAAGTGTGAATTCCACCTGAGCAACATGTGCAGGGAAAACCACTTTGGGCTTTAGGTAAAATGTTTTCACATCCTTTGAAAACCCAAGGTGAAATATTTGCCACAAACCTTTGAAACTGCTAGCTAGGCGCCAGGATGTGGAATCTTTTTGTTAGACCGTAAATCAACTCGAGTTAGGGACTATAAATGTTTGTAACTAGAACGTGGATTAGCCCAAGGAACCAATTTAAAGTACAAGCTGACACAATTCAGAGACTGCAGTGAGACCAGTGTAGGCCGGGGCTGCAGCACAAAGGGAAACGGTGACATGAAGAAAGAAGTGCTGTGTTATAGTGAATGGTGGTTGAGGAAAAATAGGTTTAATTAGCACTTCTGGAAATAGAATTTGAAAAGCTCTCTTGACAGTTTTATTACTCTGAAGTTTGCAAGTGCTTATTCTGTTTAATTTTGCCCTGAGACCCTTTGGTTTTCTTCCCTTCATGTGAACACACTAGTTTTCTTTGCAATTAACACCTGGTATTTAAACCACCTTGAGCTTCTAATATTGGAGCCTCAGAAACCTGGCGCTTTTTATTTGTGGAACGGCCCAAGAGACATTTTACTAAATCCAGCGGGGTAAAGAGCAGGTATTAGGTGACTGTTTGAAGGAAGCACCCTGTTGCATTAGCATTGGTGTGACGGAAGAGAAATGAGTGAAAGCGGCTCCAAAGTAGAAGAGAGACCCAAACCACACGACACTTTGGAGGACAAGGTGCTGGAATGTGTGGTAGAGGAGAGGCCAAGGCTGTTGTTGCCTGACATCCCATGAAGAGGCTGGTGTCCTGATGCCTCAGGGCGTTATTGCATGGTGTCGGTGAGCTGTTACTTGAGCATTCAGTTTTTAGACTCATAGTGTGTCAGAGGTTTCCTTGATGAAACAAAGTGCTATTTGATCTTCCCCAAATTGTCCACCTTGAGTATAATGAGTGAAGACACTAATGTATTTTATAAAGGCCATTGCTGCCAGAATTGTGACTAATTGATGGGCTTGTTTGCAGGGTAAGCAAGTAGGACCATAGTGACCACAGTTCACTTATTGAGTTCAAGGCTGACTTAGAGTGAAAGTTGTGTTATCCTTCTCTGTAGAGATGACGCATGTGTGGGTCTACAAGTCGACGTGGGAGGCTTAGGTACACCAGCACTTAGTTTTGGCTCTTTTCCTTTAAATAAAGGAATGTTTTCAGTTTAGCATATTAGGTCTTGTTAGGGAAGATAGCAGTCTTTCAAGCAGTTATTCCCTTATCTCATAAGGGATAACAGCGCTCACAGCTGCTGTTAAATGCTTTGGCGGTGGAGCAGGAGGGCAAGCATCTTCACCTGACACCTGAAGATGTGACTCTAAAGGTTGAGACTGACACCCATCAGTCATTCATCAGATGTGAAGTAACCAGTACTCTGTGAGGCAATCTAAAGGTCCACTGGGTGTGGCCCCCTCTTGTAGAACTTCAGTGTGCTCAAAAGAGACTGATAATAGGGGAATTATGGAGGATTGATTGGTTATTTAAGTCTCTAGTTCCTAAAAATTCAGTGGGTGAGGGGAAGGAAAATTGAGCTTAATGGTATTTTATAAGGCTTTGCAGTGTTGTTAGAAACTAAGATGTTGGGTGAGGGGCCACAGTGAGGGTTCAGTGGGATAGTTTATGGCTGCTTGCCAGGGGATGTGTGAGGTCCTAAGTTCAGTTCCCAATCCCCCCTCAAGGACCACGGAGGGAATCCTTCCTGCTGTCTTTAGCTTAGTATTCCATGGTGTGTGGTTACACAACTCCTTCCCTCACATGGGCTTACGAGGTCTCCACGTGTCCCCTCCCCTTCTTATAAGGTCGGCTGCCACTTTAGTTAAGAGCCACCCTAATTTTAGGGTGATCTCTTAGCTGAATTACCATGGTAGACTATTTCCCAATATGGTTCTTTTCAAGGTTCCAAGAGGTAATGAATTTGGGGGAAGAGAATTCATCTCACTAAATTTATGATGGGCTCTGGAAAGATAGTTTAGGTGGAAGGAATAAATTTATGATCAGAAAACGAAAGGTTTTTGCCCAAGAATAGTAACTGACAATCATCAGTAAAGATTGTAATAGAGTCTTCCAGAGGTAAACAGAGGCCCGATGACAAGAAATCCAGGTTTAAGTTAGTAGAAAATAAAGTTCTTCCACAGTTTTTCTTCTTTAATTTGAATTGCTCCACCTCTATTCCAAGTCTTCCCATCACTGATGGTCTGTCAAATCCTTATGAAAATGTGCACCTTCCAAGCCTCATCCATGTTGATGACTCTGGCTTGCATTCCACTTCACTCATGCCCACCCATGGCCATGGTGGGGCTGTTGGTCACCTCTCAAGTCTGTCTCTTTGGGCTTAGGAAGGATGCTGCCTCCTCCTTTGTAGGCATTAGCCTTCTTCCTCTCAGCTCCTTTACTTAAGCATGGCGCATTGCTCAGGGCTTGACCTTTCTAACAGTCCATGATAGAGATTTTCAAAGATTCCCCCCTCTCTTGTTTCCCTGCCTCCTTCTCAGGCTGTCTAATGGGTTTCTAGATAAACGGGGTCTCACATGACTCAAGGGAGGTCTTGAGTCACTGCTGAATTGTCCCTCAATTCTGGGAGACCTACTCTCTTCCTCTCTGCTGAAAGTGTCCAAGAAAAGGTTAGAAACAATTTTCTGATTGCGCAATCAAATGGGAAGTTACAATCCTTCCCTTTAGTGATTTCTCCTGTGGGTAACTGTGACTCAATTCCTCCATTGGCTTGATGCCGACAGGACCCAGATTTTTAGTCTCCCCTGTAGACTTCATTCTATATGCTTGTAAATTTTGGTGTTCTAAAGGAGTCTGGTCTGTTATGACTCTACATATGCTTCTTTGACAGTGTAGCCAACTGTTCAGGATAACCACACTGTGTTGTTAAGTGCCCCAAAGTCGCTTTGTAGCTACCATTGATGTTGGACCAATCAATTGGTATTGTTCTGCAGTGCTCATATATTGGGCTCAGGATCATGAATAGCTTCAGATACCCCCAGGGACACACCCCGGGTGGGTGAGGGGGGTTACTGCATTTCAGAAGGTCAGATAAGATGTGAATCCAGAAAGAACTGTCGGTGTTAGTAATAAATCAGCAGGTGTGCTGTAGTGCTATGCTTAGTGCTTAGTGCTATGCTTATGGGAGTATCACAGACATGAGGATAAGTCACAGAGGCTTTGCTTGACAAAGTTCCAGAGACCTCCGACTGTCCAGCATGATCACTAGACATCCAGAGCAGCCGTTGAGTCTTTGCTTGACAAAGTTCAAAGGTTGCCAGCTGATCACCACTCCCCTGAATATTATGTATGGTCCAGGTGTAATTTGCTTTTTCTCCTAAATTTGTCTTTTTCTCTTTATTTCTCAGCCCTAAGAAAATTCATACAGGGAAAACTTTTTTTCCCAGAGAGGATGTTGAAAGAGGGCATCTGGCCAAACCCTTGAGACAATAAGAGTTTTTTGCTCTGACTGTGAGCACCCAAGCAGAAACTGCATGGAAGAAAGTTAAGACCTGGACATGATAGGACCTGGCTAGATACTGTGACCTGTAGAGAAGTCTCTTCAGAATCTGCTTTGAGAGCAATAGAAGGTGGGCTCTGAAATCACGCTTTACAGATACTTTACAGTAAAGGACCCCTTGGTACTTAGCCTAGGCTTGAATAGCACACCTGTTGGTTTGGGACTGGGAGTAAGTCAAGTGTTTTTCTTTATTAGAGAACATTTAGCTCAAGCTATGTTGCTATGACAATCTTATAAACCCAATGGAGAAATTTATGATTAAACTTTCCTGAGTATTATTTAAGAAATAACAGTCAGTTGATGCTGAGCATTGCTTGGCAATTTATTTATTTATTTATTTATTTATTTATTTATTTATTTGCTGTATGCTTTATTGTAGGTTATACAGAACTTTTTGTATTTCCTTATTAGACTGTTCTATTACTTTGTTGATATTTGAATGCCATACTGATTGTAGAAGATGAGAAAAATTATGATATACTTGGTAATGAAAAAATTGAACTTCATTTTAATAAAATACTGGGGTTGGCCCAAGGGGAACAAGGAGTCAGCGAGACAGCGAGCAAGATGGAGACAGAAACAGATAGAGAGATGGAAAATAAAGTTTCCCTGGGCTTTGAGTCCTCAGCTTATATGGCATATGCCTGAGTCTCCAAGTATTTTTTTTCCTCCATTCCTCAACCTCTCCTCAATAACTAGTTCCTCTAGCTGGTTGTTCAATCAACGGTTGGTTTCCCTTAACCAGCTGTTCACCTCCTGCTCAATTCTCCCTACCACGGAGCCACCTCTCTTCTCTCCTCTTTGCTGTTCCCGGAGCAGCAAGGGAGCAGGCCTGAGTTTATAGATGAATCCATTAGGCGGGATCTACGACCTTTGCCTTAACCTGACTCTTTGCTTCCACCAACCCTACAGGGAAAGAGGTTAGGATTCACTTACCTCAGCTCCCTCCCTTGTGTTCAAGGCCAGCAATCCTTAGGCAGAGGTAAGGAGAGCATTGTTGTCATCCACACGTTGTAGCTTAAGTGCACAATTCCAGTGAAGGGTGATGGAGTTCAGATCTGGATGGAGGAAGGAAGGCTGCCAGACTTTCTGTTTTATTTACTCTCAGTATCCTGGCAAGTACCAGACACACTGGACAACATGTACTGAACGAACATGTTTGTGACTGATTGCTGGCCTCATGAGCTTTAGTTTTCCCTAGTGCCTTGTACCATGTTAAGTATCGACTCCTCATCCTCTACAGGGGGGATTATCACCCTCCTCCTCCACTTTAAGAACCAGAACTCTTTATAAAAAACAGTCTTAAGGGATCTCCAGTATGGTGCACATTAAAGTGAAAGTTTCTTGATGAGAGGGGCGAGTCTTGGTTCCTACTTTGCCAAATGGAGCCACGTTTGTCTCTTTGACAACCCACTGAATAGTAGGGAATGGGCTGGGAGACACACCAGCTAACATAGCACAAGGTCTCCATGATCTACATTGCTCAACTCTACATCTCTGTTTCCCAGTGCATTCCTCCACTACCACTGTCTTGCGATAGACAGGATGACAGAAGTAGAGCCTCATGGTCTGTTTTCCATGTGACTACTGCTACCTGGAATTGACTTCCTCTTCTCTTCTTTCAATGCTTCTATGTTTACACTCATTAAAACTAATGATCATTCATTTTCTATTTCCCTCTCATTCTCTTTAGGCATTTGGGACTCATATACTGAGACACAAATGAGCTTTCCATTCTCATCAGAGGGCAAGCTCCTTGCATGTGTCTTTAACTTTGTATTGTTCCTGGATTTCTAAAATAAGAGTTAGTTTTAACCTGCTTTGCTGTGAGGGTCTATCAGGGAGTTTCTGTTTTGCTCAGTTTCAGGCCTTTGGAGACCAGGAGTCTGGCTCAATAATCTAAATTAAATGAGCCATAAAGCATCATCCAATCCAGGGAATGATTTCTTTTTGTATTGCTGCAATAGTCCTCGATGATCTCATTAGGACGGCACATTGTGACCACCTTATTTGTGGATCTTCCATGAGGTTATTCATGCTGGTGTAAGGTAGTAGTCAAAGTAGTATCTGTGACCTAGAAAGGAGCACTAGCCTACAGAAATGAGGGAGGACTCAGGTGAGATTACTGAGCCCAAATGGACTGGATATAAGGTACCATGATTCACAGGGAAGCTCTGAAAGACGTGGGCAGATACAACTGACATTTTCCTGTTTGTTTCTTTTAACCTTTATCGAATTTATTATTTGGTAATTTCCTAAGTGTATAAGGTATATTCTGATTATTGTAATCTCTTACCCGCTAAAGTTTCTCATCCCTGTCAACATCTGCTCTTTTCTATAATTCAAGCGTTCAATTTTTGAGGCCGATGAAACCTGGCTAGGATCATCTGTTTGATTATGGGTTTAGATTTATGCACTGAAGCCTGGTGGGCTCCTGGAGGGCTCTGCCTTCAGAATCCATCAAGAGCCAATAGCTCACTGGGGAGGTAGAGGGCCTCTCCTCGATCCATTATGGATTGTTATTGGCCCAGTCTTGTTATTGGCCCAGGTCTGGTCCATAGTCACAACTGTTGAAATTCACCTATTTTACACTCTGTTAGCCTGTGCTGTTACTAGCTCAGATGTCTCCAGAGTTCAATAATTTCAACAGCAGTGATTTCCTATTACATTATTTTCTGTCTCCACCATCGACACTTCTAGGAGCATGTGTTTGTCAAGTGGTGATCTGTACTTTGAAGTATTAGATTGATACAAATGTTGCAAGACTTTTTACATCCTAAGCACAACGATGCTTTACTGTCTTGTGTGATCAGCTGTTATCTCTTTCCTGTAAGACAAAAGCAACTGATAGAACTTTATGACAGGCAGATCTAGGTCCTGGGGTCCTCCTCAAACTAAGGCACCAGCCAAGGAGAATATAGGCAGTAAACTTCGAATCCCTACCAAGACCTAGCCGATGAACATGATATTCTCCACCGTTGAGTGGAGAGTGAGATCTGACTCTCACACGAATCCTGGTGCCCCTTTTCTGACCACGTCCCCTGGATGGGGAGACCTGGTGGCACTCAGAGGAAGGATAGCAAGTTACCAAGAAGAGACTCAATATTCTAAGAGCATATATAGGGGGAGGAGGTCTCCCTCAATCACAGACATAGGGGAGGGGAGAAGGGGGGAAGTGGGAGGGAGGGAAGAATGGGAGGAAACAGGGGAAGGGCTAACAATCGAGATGTAATATGAGTAAAATAATAAAATGAAAAAAAAAGAAGAAGCAAGGATTGGAAGCATGGGCTGGGTCAAGCTTAGTTGTAAATCATTCACAAATGATGCATATCCATGGTCTCTTTGGTATGTATTAATGGCCCACAGTGCTGCTCATTCTGGGAACATACCTCCTCTGTTCTTTCTCACTGCTCTGAAGTGAGGGCTCTGAACAAACAGAAAAGCATGACACACACCTGTGAAGACATATGATCTTCTAACATGAAAATTTCACAGAGCACATCTCACCATTGGTCTGTGAAGGTCACTCTGGTTTCCATTATAAATGGTGGTAATGACTCACCAGATTATCTTCATAATTCTCTAAAGCTCAACAGCTTGGGGTGTGAGAATATGTTAATGGAGCCCCCACATTCCTGGCATATTTGCATATATGGTGTAGAGCATATTTCAGGTATGGAAATGGAAGGCTCTTAGGTCTTAGCTCTGGGACCTCCAAGTGTGTAAGTGACTTGGACAAGTCAGCAAACCTGATGAGTGACAATTGATTCACCTGCAAAATGAAGGATTTGCATTATACCAAAACCTCTAAGGACCAACAGTTCCAGTCACCTGTAAAGCTGTAATTTAAAGAATAAAAATCAGGGTATTTTATACGTAATGAAATGTCTGAGTAAGCTTTGAATGGTCAGTGGGTTCAGCCTTTTGGTGAATGTGGAGAAGTGTTTTTGTTTTATGGCAGGAACTTTGCAACTTGTGTGACTTTCTCATTAGAAGGACCATATGGGAAACTGGTGTGTGTATCTTCCCAGCAGCAGGGCATGATGGGAAATAAGCAACCGCCTCTTCACAAGCCTTGTCTACTTATTAGCAGATTTTTTCATGATGGTCAGAAGTAACCACCCATCACATCTTAATTTTGTTTCATGTTCAAGTGGTCTTTTCCAAACTTCTAAGCAGAGTATAATCTTATTAAAATATGTTTCAAACATTTGTATTTAAAGTGAGGGTTTCAATTTTTAATTATAATTTCCAACTCTATTTTCACATATTTACTACCTCTGACATAATTTAAAGTTGTTTTATTACAACAACAACAACAACAACAAAACATTCCCACCACAGCCCTGAACTCAGCTGAATTAGATCAGTGACCAGAAAACAAAACTAAGAAAGCCTGGCTTCAGGGCAGAGTCTAGAAAGCGTCTCTTGTTACGAGGCAAAATGATTTTCTCCATCTTTAAGTTGGTACGAACAGCAACAGGAGAGGTAATGCAGAAAACTGTGAAAATGAGAAAAAGGAACGCTCACTGTTAATGGGGGCTGGTGGTTACTTGAGATTTAGCCTAGCAGGGCTTGTTCTAAGTGTTAATCTGCCTAAGCTATCTGGGAACAGCTGTGAGCGAAACAGATACCCAGAACTCTGCAGCTTACACCCAAACTGAGACATCTGTCAGGGGGCCGTGTGGTCACAAATAATGGAAGCGGGCGCTAGCCCCCAAAATGACCTATTCCTCATGGGAATTAGGGACGCAGTAATTAGTAAGACGTGACGCTTTGAGTCATCACTCTGCACACTAATAAGAAAATGTCTCAGTGTGGGATGTTCCAAAGCTATCAAACTTGAAGGTATTCTTAGGGGACAGATTTACAGCTTCAATTCTACATGGGACCTGTGTTCTGCCTGGCAATAACGTTTTTAAGATGCCTGTTTATCGCGTAAAAATTGCCCAAGATATTTTTTATTAAGATAAATTGGTCTTCATTGTAACAAAACAAAGAATAAAAACAACATAAAACAAATGTAGAATGACTTCTGTCTTGCAGGACTGCTAGTCAGACCTAGCATGCTGCATGCAGAGCTGACCAACACAGGACCCATGCCCTGTCTGTAGCTATTTGAGCAACAGAGACATGGCCAGTATGACAGAAGAACATAATTTGAAATGAGATTGAATTTTAATTTATTTACATTAATGTGTGCAAAAGGCTGGTGGTGACTTCCTCAGACACTGTTGTACTAGCACAGAGAGTGGGGGTGTTCACTTCTGATCTAGGGATGTCGCTCAGGCAGAGAATGCCTATGAGGCCCTGGGTTTGATCCCCAGCCCAGTGCTTTTGAGAATGAAAGAAAGAGTTACGACTGTTTTCTTTCCTGCCAGGATTTAGTCTTAATGTATTTTTTCACACAGGAAGGTATAATTTTCAAAATGTTTATTTCAGTGTAGAATGGAGAGACTCATACAGTTTCAGTGGCCCGTTAACAAGAAAAGTGACTGAGTCCTAGGCTGGGTATGGTGACAATCAGGAGGCCAAGGCAGGGGATCTCAAGTTCCAGACTTTTGTTATTTGTGGATTAATTGGCTAGTGATAGCTAAGTGTGTAAAAACCATTGTGCTGTTCACTACAGTCATTGTGTTGATTGTTTTTGACAACTGTGATTTGCTACTAACTTGAAATGGTCATTATCCTATCTGGCCACTCCGACTTCTGTGGATTAGTGTTTTATTCCAGAAGCTGAAGAGCCCATCCAAAAACACTTTCAAACTTAACCTATTTTCTTCTTTTTTCTCTCCCTTCTCTCTAGTCCTGTTGGCTCTTTGGAAATGGAACTAGTACACATTTGTCCCCTGGGCAATGGGGCAAATCTTTCACTGGTCCCTCAGAGACATACAGTAGGAGTCACCTCAGGGACAGGGGTGGCAAAGGTCAATAGATTGGAGCTGTGAAGCAGATGGCACTGTCCAGAGCTTGGCCTTCTCCAGAAGACTGCAGAAATACACACATGGCCAAGATACAGACTCAGAACCAAGGCAGTGGGTACAGACAGACACTGTTGGATGCAAGAAGAGATGGTTGCCTACATCAGGGTATGTTTGGGCCCACTGCAGTTTGATAGAGTGGGCTTTAGAGGACCAGGATGTGTTGCGGTTGTGATGCCTCACTGTTAGGCTGCCCATCGCCATCCTGTGCTTGTTACTGCATCTAGTGTGTCCTGAAACTAGATGGTAACACTACAGGTTACATTGATAATGCACAAGAGCATTGTCACCAAGTTATAACCATGGCCCACTCAAAAGCCTTTGAATGACTGAATCCCTGGCACAGTTTTAGAAGTGTGGGGCTGGATAACAGAGAGTCCCATGCTGTGGGATGAGTTATGTGTCTGTGTGCATACGTATATACATGTGGTACCAAGGAAAAGGAAGTCTTAGTAGCTGTGATTCTGCCTATGATCTTGGGATTCTCAAAGCCATGGTGTGCTAGCAGAAGTTAGGGAAAGGAAGCAAGGAGAGGGCACTACTGGAAATTGAACCTTATGCTAAAGTTTGACACAAAAACAAGACTTTAGGGGTTCTCAGTGTAAGAAATGACTAAATCTAGAGCTAGGCATGCAAGTAGACAGACACACAGAGTAAATGTTCTTACAGGGTTTTTTTTTGTTTTTGTTTTTGTTTTTTACATCATTGGTATAATGCTATGCACTTATAGTATGCACGAGGATAAACTAGCATACCAGCTGGCATCAGGGATTCCTGTGATTACTCCAAGATTTTGCATCAGAAACAGTATTGTGCAAATGTCTACTGTTGCTACACAACAGTGCCCCATGCTTGGCTGCAAATAGTGAACACACACCAATTGGTGTTTGTACCACCAGGCTCTATGTTAAGTGCACTTTATTGCTTAACTTTGCAATAAGACTTGTAGTTTAAAAGAGAATCTTGTCCCTAGTACTCTGGGCATTTAAATAACTTGCCCTAAGCCTGACCAATAAGTGGAATTGACTGGATCCAAAGTTTGGCAGTATGACCCAGGTGCCTGCTGGTCTTCTTATGCTGGTGTTCGGGGAACTAGAATCCTCGAGTACCCTCAGGAATTGTGGGTCCCCTATCTCACATAGTGATAGTGAAGACTCAGGGTCCCAAATCCGCCCCTAAAACCTTTCAGACAAGATCATATGGCTTCTTTGGACATTTAAGACAGTTACCAAGAGTTTGTTGCATTTTGCTATCCATTTGTAATTTCTGAGTAAATGAAGAAAGTACGAACTTTAACGCATTATTTAGTTTTAGTTATTTTAATTATGTGTACAGACGCATGTCTGAGGGTATATTTGTACATGTGAATGAGAGGGTCTGTGGAGGCAAAAGGTTGGGATCTCCCCAGAGATGGAGATACAGGCAGTTGTGAACCACCCAAGGTGTGTGCTGCAATGTTCTTCAAAGGAGTATTCCCTAAAACCAGTGCGAGAGATGAGATGTGGTACTTTTGCATAGTTTTAATTAGTGCCTCTCTCAAGTCATTTATTTGTTTTATTTAGGAAGCTCTCACTATGTGCTGGGGCTTCTGACACTATAATCAGTTTGATGGTTCCTACCTCAAGGTTTATACAATCACTTGGGAGACACAGCAGCAAGATAATAACTCGGTGATTTACATTTTATGCAGGTGAGGTATTCCAGGGCATCTCGCATGAACATGGACAACAATCTAAGGAAAAATGATCATGTTCCATGGACGGGAGGAGTAACCAGGGAAACAACGGCGTGAGAGTGGCGTTGAGGGTGGGCTCTGAGTCTGACTGGAAGTTAGGAAGGCAAAGGAAAACAACACTGAGATTTTGTTTTGAGACTGTGCTTGGAACATTTGGGCTTATTTGAGGAATAAGTACATGGCGTGGTCTGTGTAGAATCACACATGCTCATGAGGACAGAGAGATGATTGATACAGCACTTGCAAACAAGGCTAGCATGTTCTCTCAACCTGAGTGTTCAATAGGAGCGGTGCAGGCTGAATGTTAGTGGAAATCAAGGCTTTTGTTTTTATTTGGAAATGAAATTTGGGTTCAGAAAGGCAATCAAGGTGGCAGGATACCTCAACAGGTTGCAGGAGGAGGATGGTAGCTAGTATACCAGGAGACTGGGAGGCCACGTGTGAAGATGGGAGAATGGACACAAGGGAAACTGTCCCAGATGGAACTTGGAGACCATAGAGTTCAAGGGGAAAGAACGCTGCAATGGTGATGTCATTGCTCAGAGCAGGTGATTGATGGGTCGTGGGTGTTGTTGAAGCAATGGTGATGCCGTTGTTCAGAGCAGGTGACTGATGGGTCGTGGGTATTGCTGAAGCTCATTCTCAAGTGAGTGCAAAGCATTGTCCCTGCTACAGATCCTCCTGAAGACCCTGTGTTAGGTCAATGCCCCGCAGAAGGGAAACAAGCATAAGCAAAGGAGATCATTCCTGGAAGACTGTAAGTCAAACTCCATGAAGCAAAAGGCCTGTTTTCCCAGAAGCCTTGGGGTCTCTCCTGCCTGCGTGTTGTTTCTTATAGAATGGAGGCTGCTGCTTAGGACTAATGGCAGCTTAGTTTTTTTTTTTTTTTTTTTTTTTATTCCAAAAATATTGTTAGATGTTGATAAGGTTATGATCTTTGAACATTCCCAGCAGTTATTATGAAAATACAAGTGAGAAATAGCAGTTTGTAAATATGTCACTTTTAATATAGAAAATAATTTTATAGCACTTTAAGATTAGAAAAAGTTTGCTCACTTCATAAAATCTCCATATGGTTTTGGTTTAATGTAACTATTAATGTTTGGCCCACTGGTATGTTTATGGATGTTACAAACATATCAGTCAAGCTACCGTGTCTATCCATCTGTGCAGGGAGAATAGCATGAATGGGAGTGGGCAGCTGTTGGCATGTATTGGGGTCCCTTATACTTTATGTATGTTTCTATGCTGGGAAAATATAAAAGGGTGACAGTAAGTTCCTCTGATGTACCATTATGCAGATAAAATGTTAATACTGTTGAAAATCTTGTTAGATAATACTATATTTTAGTAGCCTCACTAATAGCCCACATATATTTAAATATTTCATTTTAAATACTTATTATCTTATGAGACTAGTAAGCTCCCATAAAACTGTAGAGATTAAAATTTCCATAAAAGGTGTTTACTTTTATTAAGTTTAACATTTGTCATATTTTAGGAAAAAATGTCTTTAGCATCTAAGCCAAAGAGAACTGTCATTTCTCAGGTTGTTTGACTGCTTTGCATCAGGACCAAATGTGTTCCAGGACTAGAAACATCTTGGAAAACAAATGTCTTACAGGTCACCATTTGTTTTCCTGGAGTCATCTTGGTGTGTGAGAATCTTAGGTGCTCACCGGACAGACTTCTGTGTCCTGTTGCATGTAGGCAATCATGTGCTCTGGATCCTAGAGGGTACAACATGAATGCCAACAAGGAAACCTACATGATGCCTTTTGGATTTGAGTGTTTAAAGTTCTTTAGTCAGCAGTATTAATTAACATTCATTGTGTATATTACTCATTGCTTTGGAGATATGACTATGACCATCACAGAAGACCCCAGCCTTCTGAGTTGAAGTAGATGCCACACTTCTTTGGCTGTGCGGTACTTTGCGTTAAGATATTGAGCCCCAGTTACATATTGCTTAGCCAATAGATATGGGACACCACACAAAAACCACCAATAAAGGGATTCTTGTTTGTATCCTAGACTTAGTATTATCATTGGCCTTAAGAATAATAATACCTACCCAGGCTGTATAGATGATTCAGTAGTTACAAGCACTGATTGCTCTTGCAGAGGTCCTGAGTTCAAATCCCAGCAACCACAGGGTGGCTCACAACCATCTATAATGGGTTCTGATCTTCTCTTCTGCCACGCAGGCATACATAGAATTAGAACACTCTTATACATTAATAAATAAATCTTTAGAAAGAGCACCCATCTTTTGCATTATTCTTGAGTAAATAAAACCACTGCTGTGTGGTCTGTTCTGAATTTATAGATGACAAAGTAGGATTGATGAAATGCCAACTCTGAAAATTCAAACCATGCATCACTTTCAACTTAGCACTAATTTTGTACCCTGGAAGTAACCTTGTATTCCATTTCCAACTTAGTCAGATCCCCAGTCATTACTGCTGCGAGCAATGCTCTTTTGTCTGCACACACTGTTGCAACATAGTGTGCTGTGCATTTGATACGGATGTTACCATATTGCCATAAGGAGCTGCTATTATTTTAGACATCAACTGATTCCATGATAGTGTCAGATTTCTTTAGCATATGCTTATGTTTTTGTACAGATGACCCTAAGTAACATCTGCTAGCTTTGTGGTGGTATCTACTGTTTCCTTTGTAGGTTTTGAATTTTTTTAGTTACACTTTAAATGCAAATCTATCATATTATACTATGTTAGGCTCCTTTTATACTTTATATATTGATATTAAAAAATTGAGCCAGCATCGTTATCGTATAATTAGGAGAGAAGTGAACACTACCCACACATGGTATTTTAAGAAGCCCCCTTTTTGTGACTTCTTTTTCACCTCTGTTGTTGATTGACATTTGAAAATAAAAGATGCCCCTTTAATCGATCCTTTAGCAGTCTTAATTTCAAGCCCACATTGCTTTCTGTTGTACCTGACACTGTTCTATAAACTTTTCAACACCTATGTATAGGAGTGATGTGGCTTTGGTTAGCTCATGCTTGTTGGATTATTAGTCTTTCTTAGTTTCTTTGGTGATCATGCAGGGTCAAGCAAAGGAATTGTAACTGTAAAGTCTAGAAATTACTGAAGTCTGTCTTCATGGGCACAGGGGCAGATTGTAGAAAACGGAGGCCATTGACTGTGTGACAGCTGAGAGCCCTTCCTTCAGTCTCTTGGCATCATCCTGATGGAGAACAGCAGCAATTTAGAAATTACACAGACATTTTCTTTTATCTTCTGGGCTTTTCCTCCTCTTGTTTCCTCTATTTACAAAACATATTTATTCAAAGAAAGTAGTATGACATCTTCTTGTGTCATTTAAGTGAATTTGGAATATCAATGAAATGAAAACCCCAAACCTCTTTTGAATGATAGTTTATGTCCTTGTTTTCTGCTGGAACATGAATAGACTTCCTGTTTCATTTTATTAGAGAACGTTATCAATTAAATGTGTCACTATATGCTTACCACTAACCCTGAAGTGGTAAAGCAAACACACATAGAGGGTACTTTCCTGTCACAAGGTGTATCATGTTGACGTGACTATGGTTTTCCGTCCCAGGCATCGGCCTTCTTCACTCTCACGGTGTCAGCAGCACCATCACTTACGTCTCTGTGTTCATTCTGTGTCCCTGGCTTCCTTCAGTCCCTCTTGGTCCCTTGGGTGGCTTACGTCATTAGAATAACCTTCTGTTCCCCTGCTTGCCACCACTTGGCTGACATGGCACTCTGTGCCTGTCTCTGGTGGCGTCTGTACGGCTTCTCATCCAACACTCAGTCCTACTGGGCGGGGGTTGGCTGGACTGGGATCCTGGAGAGAGTTAGTTTTGAGGATAAAACCTATGAGCATATACAGGGGGAGGAGGTCCCCCTCAGTCACAGTCAGAGAGGAGGGGAGTAAGGGAAAAATGGGCGCGAGGGAGGAATGGGAGGATACAAGGAATGGGGTAACAATTGAGATATAATATGAATACATTAATAAAACATACTTAAAAAAGAAAAAGACCTGAGTGAAGCTGAGTGCACGAGTAGTTTTCCATCTAGGCTTGAAATAGGAGAGCCAGGGACTAGAGAGTCCCCTGGGAAGTAGGGATTTGTTTCAGCCTCCTGTGCCCAACACTCAACAGCGTAAGTGGGCTGGTGGGCTGAATCCAAGGGGAATATCATTCCCCCAAATTATAGTTTATTTTGTCTTCATGTATAACTGAAGCAGGGCTGAATACGGGATGTTCCCAGTGACTTCCTGCTTCCCGAGGGGCAGAGGGCTTACGTCATAGCTCCCTGCTTCTCTGCACCATCTCCCCCACACAAGGTATTTGAGGAGTGAGAAGACTTGGGGATACATTCTAGAAAAGGGTTTTCAGGTGCTATGTCTGTCTGGAGTGACATTTGCTATGTAAAGGATGACTTAGCTGTTTTCCGTGAGTCTTTCCTTGGCCTTGGTTAGCTTTCAGCTTAGTGAATTTTATCTGTACTGTCACAAGGAAAGGGGTAATGGAAAGAAACGTGTTTCCATGAAGACTGTGCCGTGCCTTGTAGCCGCCCGAAGCAGGTGAGCCTGGAATTATTTACTTGATGCACTTTCAAAAAGTCAACAATACCACGGGAGATAGAAGAATAGCAAAATTAATTTGTTTAAGCATTATTTAGGAAGTCTCGCGTGCACACTCAC